>NW_006766883.1:1950970-1999721 GCF_000275845.1 Dichomitus squalens LYAD-421 SS1
TCCTCGCCGATGTGGTAATTCGACGTCCCGGCCGAGTCGACGGTAACGTCTAGACCACGCTCTTTTGCGACATGCTTGAGGACCGCCTCGCCCATCGGGGACCGGCAGATGTTTCCTAAACACACGACGAGAACCGAAACTTCCTGCGTGGTCATGGCAGCTAAGCGATGAAGACACAAGTTCGATGAGGCGCTGAGCACAGTGCAGGACGTTAGAATATTGCCATATCGAGCATGCGTAGTGTTCGCAAGATACCTTTCCCAGGAGGACTGCACACATTGCTTCAGGGTCAAGAGCTCTCACTTGTGGGTATAGTTTTCGAGAAAACAATGGTGACCGACTACATGTGTGCATGTGTGGATAAGAAAGAGTTGTATGCTTTAGAGAGTCATGACCCTAGCCGTCGTGTGACACGCTATAACCCAACTACACAGGAATGAACGGCGGAGCGAGCATGTATGAATAAGTCAGGGGAATGGGCATTACACCGGGTCGGTCTATGAAGTAAGAGCTAGGTAGGATGGGTGATAGCACGGTCAAGGATGAACAGCCAACACAGGCACCTCAAGTCGGGCTGTTGTTGTAGGTCGGGGTCTAGTCGCTGTAGTGGAGGAGGTATATACTACACCGCGCGGAAAAGTAAACAAAGTGAGGTAAGGCAGAGGGAACAAGTATTACACCAAGCAAAAGGGAGACAGAGGTGTTATTCACCACTTGATCCACTCGCCGTACATATTCGGGGTCTCCCCGCGAACGTACGCCTCGAACGTCCGCTTCAGGACCGTCGACCAGTCAAGATCCCGCTTGTCATCCGCCACGAGGTCCTCAGGAAACTCAGCCCGCTCAGTCTGTGTCTGAGCCTGGTTTGCACCCGCCTGGGCACGCGCTATCCTCTCGCCATTGATGAAGCGAGGTCCGAGGTCCGGCCAATTCCTAGTAGCATCGAAAGGCTGCCACCTATTTCACCATGTCGATAAGCATACTCTTCTCAGCCATCACGAAACAGGCATACCAAAAGTTGTGGAAGTGGTACGAATACGCGCCCTTGAAGAAGCCGTTGAAACCAAGCGCGTGCGGCGCTGCGCTCTTATCACGAGGAGTGAAGAAGAAATCACCGAATCTAATCAATGAATTTGATCAGTGCGTCACTCGACAAGACACCAACGATGATTGGTCGCCTACTCAGTGAAGTACGGCTGCGGCGGGCGCTCGCGTTGATAGTCCTCCGTGTTCAACCACGCCGAGTCGAACAGCGCGTCGGGTAGGCGCAGTAACAGTGGCTCGAGCGCAGCATCCTTCGTGTACCGCGACACCGTCATCGGATGGAAGTCGAGGCCGTTCTTGAGCGCGGTGCGGAACAAGAACGTGCCAAGCGCCGAGCCCCTGTTCAGCTTCAGGACCGCAGTGTTGTATCTCTCCAGACGCGACCACCGGTACGCGAACGCGCCCTTCCATCCCCAGAGCTCTTCCCAGTCGCGCAGGAGGATCGTGTCTGCGTCGAGGTAGATGCCCCCAAAACGGTGGCACAGGACGAACCGCGCCATATCCGATAGGATAACGGACAGGCGGTCGTACGACGAGGGCGACTTGGAGCCCACGCGGTTCACCTTGTCGTCGTCCTCCGTCGTCTTCGTGCCAGCCACCTGGGACGTGTTCGTTCCATCGCCGCTTTCGGACGACAAACTCTCCTTCTGCTGGGGCACCTTTTCCACGACACCGCCCGAATTGAACAGCATGTCCCGCATGTCGCGCCACTCATCCTTCAGCTCCGGTATGCCGTCCAGTTGCTCAGTCGTGTTCCACAGCTTGAACTGAATCACGTCCTTGAACCGCGGATGCAGGAACGGAGATGCCCAAGGGTTCGACTTCAGCTGTTCGAACATGTCACGCACCGCGGTCGGATTGGGGACAGACGCGGCAGGCCCAGGGTTGATCCATAGCCAGAACTTAGGCCGGCAGATGGTGGGATCGTCGTGCTCGGTGTCGAGGTGCAAACCGACGTTCTGAGTGTAGAGGAACGACAGCAGGGCGAGATAAGGCTTGTCCGTGAACGGGCCCGTCCAGAACATGTGGAACAGGTGCGGATTCTCGTCGCAGGATACCGGGCGGTCGTGATGCGGAATATACTTCGGCGGCGGGGGGAAGTGTACGTGCGGCTCCCAGTCAGCGTTGCGCTTCTTCGTGAAGCCTGCGTTCGGGTCGGCGAGGCCCTGGCTCTTGAGCGCGAGCGCGGGGTTCACCTGCGGGACGGTCTGCGAGCTGTTCTGGAGCTCGCCGTCCTCGACGTAGATATACTTCCATTCGTCCATTTTCCCTCTCCGCACGCGAGCACCATTGTCGAGCCCTCCGCCGAGCCGTAGCACCTCAAGACAATCCCGGACATACTGCGCTCATGTGTGAGCTACGGCATAATGCAACGAACGGTAGATTCAGCCCTACCTTGTTCTGAGAGAAGTCGCAGTGTTCCATGACCACGTCCATGTCCGCCACGCTGCCCGGTAACGGACGCGGGGGATACGCGACATTGGGGGGCTTGCTCTGGATGTCGAGATACACACGCTTAGCACCGATACCGATGGTGTTCGACACCGATGGTGGGCGGAAGCGAGAGGGGATGGTCGACGTCTTCCTGGGCGGCAGCGCAGGGTTGATGGGCGGAGCGGTCAGTCCAATGGTTTCCGGGACTATGATCCGGTCAGACCTGCAACGATAGCGCAATGAAGTACGTATAACAAGTACTCACTTTTGTGCGCGCTCGGGTAGTGTCCAGCAGCGACCTCCCACTCCCATATTCGCTGGAGATCCTCGCGTCTGTAAACGAGCGTCGGCGGCTCTTGGTACGCCGGCCAGTTCCTGTCCTCTGGCACGAAACGATCCCGCAGCGAGAACATCATCGCTATTGTGAACACGAACGCGAGGAAGCCTGCTGCGAGTATCAACCTGCCTCTCCTCCTGCCAAAGCGCGTGGTAGTGGTCTGGTGCAGCTTGGGAACGTTTGGCAGCATCAGGCGCAAGCGACGTGTGCGGACGCCCGGGATAGGTAGAGATATGGGGATGAGCCAGGACGAGGAGTAGTGATGACGCTGCCACTTTTCGCGCACGGCGGAGGAGTGCAAGGGGAGGCCGTTGGCTGTTCGCGCTTTTTCGGCATGACCGTTTCCGCGCTGCGGGAAGTATATGGAGGATGCCATGTCGGGGAGGTCCGGAGGCCCAGCGGCGCGAATGCTGGGGACTAGGAGAGCTATAGGCTAGTACGCCGTGGGGGTAGATGCGGAGAGACGGGGTGGAAGACGGGGTCGGACGAGCAAGCGTTGCAAGACGTGGACGAGCAGTGGTCGCTCGACTCTCCGCCTCTCTCGCATCTTGTGCCACGTGCGCTTCCCGTCCATATCTCGAGCCGCCCTCGTACAAACCCTCAACGTTGAACTCTGTTTGTCACTCTAACTCGACCACGGGTCGTACATGTACTGTCGACAATGCAGATTCTATGTGTGATTTTGCCCTGAGCTTTGCTACTATTATTACAGTGGTCATACATCTACTCTTTTCCCGCGCACGCTCCCTATCTAACTGGCGCCCAGAGGTTGCTGAGCCAAGTCGGCCGGGTCCGTCGGCACAGACAGGATGCGCAGCGTGTTCGTGTGTCCGAGGCCACCTTTCCAGCCCTGGACGGCCACGATGGTCGTACCTGTCTTGATGATGTTGAGCGCAAGCGCATTCCGGAGGCCGAACCTGATGCGATTATCGACCTGGAAGGGGTACATCCTTCAGTACAATGGCTCAGCACATAGACTATCGTAATCCTCCTTACGTCCGTTTGCCACTGGTGGGCCTCGATGCCACGCGGCTCGGGGTACCAGAAGGGATAGCACCCCCTGTGGAGGTGAATCTGGCGCGCCGTCTGTTGGTTGCGGGTAACTGCTCACAACGAACGTTAACATTGATTCATGTATCACCTGTCGCGAGACATACCAGTGATGATGGGGACCGAAGGCCGGTACTTCGAGATCAGACGTGCGGTGTTGCCACTGGTCGAAAGCACGACAATCGCGCTCGCGTTCTGCTCCGACGCCGCGGCAACAGCGGCCAACGCCACGGTCTCGACAGTCTCCGTGGGGCGAGACGTGATGTCACGCAGCTCGTCGTACAAGGCAGGGTAACAGATTGCATTCTCCGCGAGCAAGCAGGTCTCCGCCATCATGAGGACTGTTTGGGCGTATGAGTGCAGGCTGCACCACACCATAGAAACTGAGCTTACCAGACTGGATAGGGTACGAGCCCTTGGCAGTCTCACCAGAAAGCATGACGCAGTCTGCGCCGTCCATGACGGCGTTCGCAACATCGCTGACCTCTGCACGGGTGGGACGAGGGTTGTACTACAACCGAAGGAAATGAGCTGGCGCCTAACATACAGAAACCTTGAACCCACCGTCATGGACTCGAGCATCTGAGTGGCGACGATGACGGGCTTGCCGGCCTTGTTGCACTTGGCGATCATCATCTTCTGAGCGAGGAAGACCTGACTGGCAGGAATCTCAATACCAAGATCACCACGCGCCACCATGACACCGTCGGTCTCCTTGAGGATCTCGTCGAAGTTCGCGACACCTTGCTCGTTTTCGATCTTGACAATGATCTTGATGTTCGCGCCGTCGGGACCAAGCACACGGCGAATGTCGCGCACGTCCTCTGCGCGACGGATGAACGACGCGAAGATCATGTCAACGCCGTTTTTGACACCGAACTGGAGGTCAGCCTTGTCCTTCTCGGACAGAGCGGGAAGGTCGACGTCCGTCTTGGGCAAATTGACGCCCTTGCGAGAGCTGATGTTGCCGTTGTTGAGCGCACGGACGCGCACATTATCGCCCTCGACGGCGAGAACGAGAAGGGAGAGAATACCGTCGTCAACATAGACGAGCTTGCCCGGCGCAGTGACCTTGGGCAGGTTTTTCTGGACGCATACGAAATCAGCTTGGAGTATACGCTTCTTACTGGCTTGCATACTCACGTAGTCGACGTACATGACCTTGTCATCGCAGACATTCTTGTATTGGTCGTCTGTAGAAAGGAGGAACTCATGACCGGCCTTGATGGGCCACTGAAGTGATATTGAGTATCAGTAAGAAACAAGGTGTAGCCGAACGATGACATGGGTGCGAACTCACGTCGCGTTTGTCCCTCGTCAAACCAGTACGGATCTCCGGCCCTTTCTGCACAATTGGTCAGTCACCGTTGTCTTCGCGAGCGTAAGAGATACTCATACAGTGTCCAAGGCAATGGCAACAGGGCGGCCCTCAGGCTCAACTACGAGCCGATGAACATTCGTGTATGACACAATCCAAGTAGAAAGGACGTACGCGACACCATCTTCCTGGTGTTGTCGATAACGCTCTGGTGGTATTCGTACTCTCCATGGGAGAAGTTCATCCGAACTGGGATTCGCCACGGTTATACGCATACATAGATGAGAACACAGCAGCAGGCGGACACAGAACAAAAACACACCGATGTTCACACCCGCCCGGCGCAACTCCGCAAGCTTCTCGACTGTGTTAACATTCGGCCCTGCATTTCCGTAGCGGTCAGACATGAGATCGTGATGGACGTGACGCGTACAGCGCACCAATCGTCGCGATAATGGACGTCTATGTTCCGCGCACCGACCGAAAAGTCAGCTGCTGTGGCTGAAAACAAAAATCATGGGCAATCGCGCGCGACGGTACAGACCTTGCGGTGATATTTAGTCTCTTCCGTCGGCACCTGAGCCTTTGTGGGGTCGAGCGAGGCAGACCATTCGACGCGGGAGGTGATCGGATTGGCCATAGCGAGTAAACAGTGAGTCGGCGACGAGGACAGACCTGCTGGTGGTATGAGGAAGGGGCGAAAAGATCTGCGATGGGTTTTATCTACGCAGGGGGCGCGGAGCTAAAGGGGACGATGATGCGCCGATATAAATGTTTATCTCCTCGCACTGGGCCCGCGCTTCGCCACTGCGTTCTATTCGTGACCGCCATCTCTGTTCGTGACAGCCATCTCCGAGTCGTCCCCGAACTGCTCTAATCGCATTGGCCAAGACCTCGCACAGTCTCTGACGTCTTTATGAACGTGTCTGGCGGTCATAGGCGACGATCTCTACAATGCGCCGAGTCCGTCTACAAGTCAAGGTGGCCCGAGTCCCCGCTCCTATCGATGGCGCGGCCGGCTTGCCTCCGTGCCTGCCCCAGCGCGGCAACAAGGCTGGTGTGATATGTACGCTCCCCAAAGATCCCACTTGTAACACTCGATCGTACACCACATGTAGTCGGACGATAAGCCGACTTGCGTAAAGATGAGAGCATTGAATATCTTAACAGAAGGAGCAATGTGTCTGCATCGTGCCGTCGTGTTCACACACAGATACAACATCCTCCTTGGCATGGTCCACGACGCCGTCTTGGGCTTGGACATCGGTGAATTGGACTTGGGCTGAAGATTATAGTGGGACGACTATTGCACAATGGAACGGTCACGTGATAATCATGTAGAATACGTCAATGTCGTCTGTCCGTACCACTGGCAGCGAGTCCATATTGACACAGTCCGCAACATCGCAGATTGTGCTCGCCATCAGAAATATCCATAGTGCCGCGTAGGTTTACTCACCTCTAGATCTGGAGGTGTCTCTCCCGTAGTGTTAGACTCAGACGGCAACGCCTAGGCGAGCAAGAAATCTCAGCAATCAAGAGCAGCAATCATTCGTATGCGACTCACTGGTAACGCCTTATGCACATTTGGAGACCATGAATTGACCTTCTTCACAAACTGCTCACGACTGGTGGACAGGTAGGCAGCACCTTCAATGTCGGATTTGAAAGTCGAGGAAACCGTGGCTGCAGCTAGCGGTAACTTCATCCATGGAACCGTCATACGTAGAGGCTGGGAGGATGTTCGAGTACTACTCCTTCCATAGCCATAGCTCGTTAAAATGCTCGCACTAATCCTCTGCGCTACTCCGCCTGACTCGCGCAACCCAACGAGGACCACTATGAGTGTATAGGACACGCCCTACGAGCGTCGTGCATCAGTGACCGTACAAGCACCTAGTATGGGGCTTACGATAATAGGCGTCAGTGCATCGATGCAGAACATCTCCGGGTTGATGCCTGCAAGGAATGTAGCTAGGAGTAAGAGGAGAACAATGGTGTACAGCGCTGCAGACTGTATGAGGGCGACCAGGACACTCCGCTGCGCCTCCAGCGGGCCCCTGCCTTGTTTGGATGCCTTCCGATTTGACCAGTAAATGCATATGATGATCCATGCTGCAGATAAATGGAGAGGGTCAGTCACTGGGGTGCAGCTTTAATAACGTACTGACTTGTGGTGAATACGTTTGAAACTGTAGCAAGCAGAAGGAATGCTGCCAGCCACTGAGAACCGCTGTCGCTGAGACTTGGTACTCTCCAGCTTCCCCAGGGGAACACGAGGCATGAGATGTATCCAGTTGCTGCGGCAGTACACATTAGAATATATTGTCATGATGGATGAGAATATGCTCTCCACCTGCAGTTCCGAGCAAAAGAATGGTGGTGATGAGTAGTATGTAAGGGTTATAGTCTGACACAACGAAAGCCCGGTAAGCCTACGATATCCTGACCGTCATAAGCAAAATCAATGCCCAAGCAAGTCAACACGTACCATAACAGTGTCACCCAGGAGGGTTTGCGTTGTGTAAATGAATTGTTTAGCTATGTACGTGGGCTTCTGAGCATCGGTGAAGTAACCGAAGGCGCTTTTCACGCCATAATCGGTAACAAACGCATCGAACCCGCGCGCCACGTCGATGGTGAGGTGCTAAACTTGATCAACACCTGTGAGCACCTGCGGAAGGTATCCTAGACGTACTGCACCCGCCAGGAGTAACATGAAAGTAGCCACGCCGCAGAGAGAGAGGATGCTTCGAGTGGATTTCACGCGGATCTTAGGCAAGCTAACCCACAGCGCCATACTGTATAGCACAACGAAGATGCCGAAAAAGAGAGATTCGAAGAAGAAAGAAAAGAACTAGGGCAGGTGGCACATGGTCAATGGCAGAAACGATATAGATAAAGACATGACAACCATACCTGCGCTGCAGGGACGACCATGAAATCGGAGTGCGCCATAGTGGTAGCCAACCCGCAGCCACTACATCAACAGTGAACATCAGTCCAGCCGAGCCCAGAGTCGAGTGTGAAGAGGAAGACGCACCAAGTGGGTGTTAAAGTCGAGATTCTGCACCTCCCAGCGAATCTATTAATGCCCGACTGATTGTGCCCACACCAGTGCAGTCGGTGAGAAGGGCTCATTACGGCGCATTGCCGTTGTCTATGCTTCCCCACTACCTGTGCAAGTTCGCAGTCAGCAACGACGCCGAAAACGCGCGGATGTAGAGAGAAGGTGCTGTGTATGAGCTGATTCAACAAAGAGAAGCGTCGGTGTGGACACAACTGTATCGGACATATCGAGAAAACAGCAAGATCCTTTTCAACGCACAACAAGCATGCAACCGTCACGTCCAGACGTAGCCACCACAGCATAGAGATGGCTGTCAATACGCCATCTCCAGTGTTTATGAAAATGGGAAGGCCAGATGCCATACCGCTACGTCGGAACTTCTCGAGCCTCGACCAAAATCATCCGCGTGTGCAGACTCCTGGGTCAGACCTGAGACAATATAAGAGACTAGAACGAGAGTTACGTGTTGACAATCTGCCAATGGGAGCAGATGAGGAACGATTTCATCGGTTTCGATGCCGGTCAATACCGGCTCCTGCACAGCTTGGCCATCTGGCGCGCGGCTCTTTTTGGTGGCATATACCTCTGTCAGACATCTACACCAGCTAGTATGTTAATCGTTGGGACCTTCATACCCAAATTTGCACCCTCTCCTGCACAAAAGGCTGTATTTCATTGCCTCAAACCGCCTCGACTATTGGTCAGACGGTCTGGGTGTCCCAAGCAGAACTTCAAGATCTCCACACTATAGTCTTCCATCAGTGCGTTCTCCGATTGCACCTGGTGCAAACTGGAGAGGCTACTGGAACCTGGGTAATTGCCGGGATATCTGAGTTGAGTATTTGCCTTATTCACACTGAGAATGTCGATAGTACCCTCATGACAACTCACCTCAGTGAGGTTACATTTGGCCTGGCATCCCTGAATGCTTCCCGCTTCACTGAATGAAGGTCGACCCGGTAGGTGAATATCAGAGGTACATCTTGGTAGCTAATCGGCTTTCTGTGACAGTACGTTGGCGGCTTTGTGCGATGTCACTCGCGCTGCGACTTCGCGCTACAAGCGCCTCGCAACTAATCCGCCATGTTGGCACACACCACAAACCCCGCCGCGTCCTTGTGACAGTCCTCTCTACTGCGAAGAGTGTAACCCATGCGGCCAATTGCCTCGTTATCTGGCAATGGGAGACACACACTTCATTTGCCGAAGACTGTGCGCAGTTATGCGTGCAGACTGCGCGCGGCGCCAGTAAGCTGCGGACTACACCAAGTCCCATCGATTTGCGCTGAACTCATCAACCCCTTACAGTATTGCGACACTAAACCAGGCCTCGTACAAGCCATCAAGTTCGACGTAAATTGCTGCGCCGGATGCGAGTTTTGACGAAATTGGATTGGGCTCCCGGTCTCCAAACTTCGACCTTCTCCCGCAGTCAACTGCCAGAGGACCAGGCGCTCCTCATAAATTTCGCCATGTCCTGTTGGACTCTCCCCATCGTACTGCTTCTCCCTCAGTGCTTTGGTGGCCTGGTCATTGGTCTCCATCCCGTGAAGCTGCGATCGTATCCTGTCTTTACTCGTACTTCAGCCCCTCGTGTTCACGATGCTCCCTTCGACGCCTTTCCCTAGTGCTAATGCAACCATGGCATACATGAGTATGAACAACTCTTGTCATCTTTGCACAGGCTGACCCAACGCTATTTGTGTATCTGTGCTCGGTCGCGGATAAGCTGAGAATGGGCCACCCGCGAGCACCGGAAGACCTCGCCCGGTACCTGCCTCCGCCTCCAAAGTCGTCAGTCCTGTCGCTGTCAGTATCTCAATAACCTTGGTACTGTCGATCTTCGTGTGGCGATTCGTCGTCTGCATCCGACGCGGACGACGGGAGAGGTCTCCCGGTCTCCTTGCCAGCTTGGGTCTTGTACCGAGACCTCGACTTTACGAGCCACTGCTGGTGCCTCCACGCTTCGTATCAGGTGTGAACGGGGGATGGGGGAGCCTGATGGTCAGCTACATCTTGTGTCTTGGACGTTTTTCAGGCTGACCGATAGACAGCCATTGACGATGAGCTATCTCCCCGTCGACGATCTGCCTACCACTTCGCAGTCTTCAAGGCGGCGTTTTGAACGGAGAAGGGACGTGGGTGTCAGCCGGCGTGCGCAAGTCATGGTCTTGGTCGCATTGCCTACGGCGCAGAATGCACGGACGGGCCCTCCTGCGTCGTGTATTGGGGTCGTCGATGTTCGATGTTCGTAATTACAGCGTCCTCGCCTACCAGCAGAACCTCCTGACATGCAATATAATTTTGTTAGATGACTCTCATGGAGCTTTCTAGAGAATATGAATCGTACGGTATCATTGTGTCGCAGGGAACGTTCAGATCGGTAGACTTGGGTGCTCTGTATCACCCGTCTCCATATTTGTTGTCGGTCCATCATGATTTCTGCTTGCACCGGCAGCCTGCCTAGAGGGTATTGGTGCGGCCAACGTATCATTCGTATTGCACATATCACGAGCTGACGAGGTATTTACGTATGCTTTTACCTGTATTTATAAACGGATCGTGGTAGGTCCTCAGGCCTCACCATGGGCCTGGCGCCCCCGGAAAACCCCCGGTTCGACAAGGCAAAAAGCGCGTTCAACGGTCGCACCGTGGAAATGGGATCTCACCGTTGAATATCACCCGTCAGTTATCCGCGGCGGCAACGTGTTTTTACATCCGTAGAGATTTACCACCTGAGACGCCAAGCTGAACGGGGTTATTCCACGGTTGCTCTCGGTATCCGCAAACAATCCTGCATGTGCCGGCCCTAAACATGGGCGCCAAATGCCAGTCGCCCTGATTCTGACCATTCTCTCGTCTGCATCGACATTCTCCTGTTGCTTGTGACATCTGACTTTCATGGAACTATCTTAGGGTGCGTTGGGTGCATGACTGCTGTCGTGTCTACATTTCTTGGTCCCCTTTATCACCGTTCCTGGGGTGTCCATACAGTACCAGAGTCGTCGGGCAGAGCCCAGTGATGGACGGTCGGCATAAGGTAAGTCGCAATCTTCAGAGTTGTGAGTTTCTCAGGTAAGTCCAGCTATGTTGTTTGGCCATTCTGGCAAAGATATCGATCAGGTAAGTCACTCTTCTCAAATATCTGCATTCTCCCCGGTGAGTATTTGCTGCTCTTCCCTGAATATCTGACTCCGTCTACCCAAACTCCCATATGTGTCCTTAGTGTTGGCATGGATGTACTGCAGGAGTGGCAAGGGTCAAAAGGACGTGGTCGTTGAGAGTACCAGAGGGTCTCGAGCTTGCATAGTTTATATCAATATCCCTACCTGCACTATGTACTCAGCATGCCGTAATGCGACTGTAACGCTGCAATCTGCAGCGTGTTTAGCTACACTATTGTACTGCATCATAAGTGATTCCCTATTGATATCCAGCTGGCGCAAGCGAGGATCCGGCACCCGGAAACCGTGCAAATTCCCATGTTTTACAGATGTAAATCCCACCCTTCCAACCCGCTGTCTAACCGAGGTTTTTCGCCTGTCTGAGACCACACCAGATTGACCGTGGAAAGCCGTCATCTTGACGCGCTTTTTGCTCGTCCATAAACCGGTGTTCACTCAGGGTGTTCTGCTCCATTTCCTTGGCCGGACCGCACTATTTCCTCGGTTTTCTCCTGTGGGTTTTGCACAGTCCCGGGCGCCATAGTGCCTAAGGCTACATCACTCTTCGGTGCGTAGATCCATACAACTTTCCACACCACCAGAGAATTGGGCAAAGGCAAAAATGGTCTATTCATTATATACCTACTAGACTAGCACTTCGTTGTCTGCTCAGCAGGACCTCCGATGGAGTTGTAAGGTGTACAAAGGGGTAATTCAGAGCAGATGCAGATGAAGCAGTGTGGCTGCTAGCTAGCGCTATTTCAAGACGTCATCGCAGCTGACATATGATTCGCCCATTTTGAGTCCCTCAAGATGCTACTTCGACGTGTACACTAGTGTTGAGAAGGACTAGATAGCTACTGTGGTATAGATCAACTTATGCAATTCGCATGCAACCTCAATGAGACACGCAGGCGGACTATGTATTACGGTACCAATAAGGAGTGGATCACTATGGATCGGGGAAGTGGATCTTGATGGGAAGGTAGCGACAGCACGTGTTGGATCGATGAGGATATAGCACCAGCCATATCGCTCGCGCATGCTTCCTCCCTACTCCTCATCATCTCTGCTCACCGCCTAACGACCCCTCAGGACCACCATGGATGAAGAGTACGATGTATGCCATTTCCCGCACTCATACAAATTGGCTACCATAACCGACTGCGTTAATAGGTAATCGTTCTCGGTACCGGCTTGACCGAATGTATTCTGTCTGGTCTCCTGTCTGTTGAGGGCAAGAAGGTCCTCCACATGGACCGCAATGACTACTACGGCGGCGACAGTGCTTCCCTGAACCTCACTCAGGTTAGCTTCAACGTCAGATCCCTCTGGCATCGGCTCATCTGAATGCATGATCTGCATGTATAGCTCTACCGCAAGTTCCGTGATGGCGCCTCTCCTCCCCAGGACCTCGGTCGCGACCGCGACTATGCGGTTGACCTCATCCCTAAATTCATTATCGCGTCCGGCGAGCTCACCCGCATCCTGGTCCATACCGATGTGACACGTTACCTCGAGTTCAAGCAGATCGCGGGCAGCTTCGTTTACCGCGATGGCAAGATCAGCAAGGTCCCCAGTACGGAGATGGAGGCGGTCAAGAGCCCGCTCATGGGTCTCTTTGAGAAGCGGAGGGCAAAGAAATTTTTTGAATTCCTCCAGACCTGGAAGGATGAAGATCCGGCGACTCATCAGGGTAAGTCGTTTTGACGACATCTGCCGCCCAGCTTCGTTGAGCAAAAGGGTCGCAGGCATCGATTTGGACAAGGACACCATGTCTACCGTCTATGAGAAGTTCGGCCTCGAACCTGGAACCCAAGATTTCATTGGTCATGCCATGGCGCTCTACCTTGACGACGAGTAAGCAACTCGCCTTGTCGTGTGTGCATTCATTGATCTTTGTGCAGCTACAAGAAGAAGCCTGCACGGCCAACCTACGAGCGTATCGTCCTCTACACCTCTTCTATGGCTCGCTATGGAAAATCACCGTACATCTACCCCCTCTATGGTCTCGGCGAGCTTCCCCAGGCGTTCGCCCGTCTGAGTGCCATTTACGGCGGTACATACATGCTCGACAAGCCCATCGACGAGATCGTCACAGACGCCGATGGCAAGTTCGTCGGCGTCCGCTCCGGCAACGAGACTGTCAAGGCCAAGCAGGTCGTTGGTGACCCCAGCTACTTCGGTGCCGGTAAGGCCCAGGAAGGCGGGAAGGTCCGCGTCATCGAGGAGGGCAAGGTTGTTCGTGCGATCTGCTTCCTCAAGCACCCTATCCCCGGCACAGACGACGCGGACTCCGCACAGATTATCATTCCCCAGAACCAGGTTGGCCGCCGCAACGACATCTACGTCGCGTTGGTGTCTTCCACCCACAATGTCTGCGCAAAGGACGTCTACGTCGCGATTGTCTCTACTGTTGTCGAGACCGACCGGCCCGAGCAGGAGATCCAGCCCGGTCTTGCGCTCCTCGGCCCCATCCACGAGAAGTTTGTTTCGGTTTCCTCGTTGTATACCCCTACATCTACGGGCGAGACGGACAACATCTTCATCACCCGCTCGTACGACGCGACCTCCCATTTCGAGACCGTCGTTGACGATGTGCACGACGTCTGGAAGAGGATCTTCGGTGGCAAGGAGCTCGTGCTTAAGAAGCGCGACGTTCAAGTCGAGGCTTAGATAATCTATCTCTGCCCTGTTGAAGGTATTCGATTACGTCTTTACGCATATTCATGCTGGTGTTGGTTTGGTCGCCGTTTACGTCCAATTCATGTATAGGAAGTAGGAAGACACATTTCATCACTGTACTTGTCACAGGAAAACATTCATCGCATGTTCGAGCGGTCTCCGCGTGAGCCTGACACAAACTCGTGTACGAATCATACGCAAAAACCCGAGGAGGGTATCAGAAGAATGCATTCATGTCGAACTCGGGTACACTGACATCCTGCTTGGCGGATTTCATGAGGCTGCCGATGCCCGCTTTGCGCGCAACGAGGTCGCCTTCCTCCTTGAACTCCTCCCTGGTGATCGGCAGAGGTGATTTGTCCCGAGTCGGTGACCCTGTTGGCGATGCTCTCCGTGTCGTAGGCGCAGTTGTGACGTCAATATCGATGAGGATGGATGACTTGTTACGCAACGCAGGCTCGAGCGCAAAGCGCGTGGAGATGGGGCTCGGTGGGTGAAGGGCTCGGCTGTCCCTGACCACTGTCGATGGTCTCTCAAATGACCATGTTCGTACGAGATCCAGCGCGAGCGCATGACAACCTATGACACATGTCAACGCCGCGCTATACCCATGAGAATAACGAAGCATACCCATTCTGCAGAAAACGCGTGCGATCTGCAAGACAAAATTGAATTCGGTGCGACCAGAGATCTCGCTGGTGCCCTGCGCGGTCTGTAGCGTTTTCGACTTCAGCTGCGAAAAGAGCAAGGCCAAACTTGGGTCGTCGTAGTGAGGGTCGCCGATCTCGGGGATGTTAGCATCCACAGCAGATGCTACGTCCTCCAGTGGATTCTGTGATCCTTGATGAGCACAGGACATCAGATCGAGTGAGTATAGATGGGAACTTACCACCAAAATCCGAACGGCGAGATCACGTCGGCGAAGCAGCCAGCATGCCCAACTCGCTAACCATCTATTTCCATCTTTGAAGGCCAACGGGATGACAGTTCCGGTCAAGATGTCTTGTAGGATGGGGCCGTCATCGCCCTCTACCACCCGAGCAAGTGCGACTGCCAGCTGCCAATCCCTGACGTTCTTCAAGAGCACGCTCACGGCATCCTTAAGGCTACCGCCTAGAAGGAAGAAGGCCGCAGCATATTCTGCATGCATGTCAGATCGACAATTGAATCATACTGCGGAGGGTGGAACAGTCGTACCGAAACGGCGCTTGCTCAGCAATGCGAACGCGTTCTTCTGCGCCGCAGTGCGCCAACGAGGCTCATTGAAGTCGTTGTTGAGGAACTTGAGCATCACTTGCTGTTCTTTGTGCCACGCCGCCTGCCGCCAGAGCCCATGCACAAGCTTGACTTTGCCGAGCGCGAAGTAGAACAAGCTACATGCCGTAGGGTCGCGGTTGTCTCCGGCCATGTACTCGTTGCGAGCTATTACTTCTAGGTGTGCTCGCTACCCAAACGTATACTGTTGGCTGCAGCGGACGAACCAAATATAAATAAGAGTACTGACCATGGCGTCTCGAGATTGCATCCAGACGAACACGCCTAGCGCCCGTGCATCTGCCCAACTCATCTTGCCGTGACTGCACGCGGCCACGGATGTCGAGAGAAGCAGCTCCTGGCTCTCGCTGTGAAACGCCCAAATCATGTCCCGATACCGTAGCCGCTCGCGTCGTTCTAGACGCAAACCCGATGCTATAGCACTAGTGCCATTGGCCGTAGACGTTGGAGTGCTCGGTTCCGAGGCACGACGATTCAGTATGTAAAAGTTGCGCATGGAGATGAGGTACCGAAGTCCATTCGGGTCGAGTGCGCGGCGCTGTTGGTCGATCTTCACAAGACCGTTAGCGGTGAGGTCCCTAGGACGAAGGACGGGCAGTCAACGTACTTCCAGCGTTGTCTGGATAAGGATAAGCAAAGACGCATGCTCCTTCGGGGTAAGATGAGGGATCGGTTTCTCCTCCAAGCGATCGAGCAGCTTCTGAATGGCTGGCGGGGAGAAGGGGTCCTCGTCGGGGCTGTATGGCAAAGCGGAATCAACAGACGATCGCCGTTACGAACACAGAAACGTACTCATCCCTACTATCCAGAGTGTCGAACAGTAAAGAGTGCTGCGGCTTGCGCGGCCCTTTGACCTAAACAATCCTTTCGTCAGCTTCTCCTTCATGCATTTTCGAGGTGGAACTGACCGGTCGAGCCGTCTCATGCTCAGTCCGGAAGTATTCTTCAATCGGAAGGTTCTCCCATTCATGTATGCTCTTGCCGGACTCGACGTTGTGAGAGAGGTTGATGACGACCTTCTTCACCAGTTCGATTTTGCCTGCCATACCGCCTCAGCAATAGCTGCGCCACGGAAGCAGCGCACATACCCCAAAGCAGGCATTGTAGAATCATCTGCGGGTTCCAGTCATCCAGCGGTCCGTTCAGCCTCGCGACATGCTCGAACAAGCTCTCTTTCTCCGATTCGATAGGGCCAACTTGACCCTTCTGGCCGTACATGAATTGGAGATGTCCTGCACCGACCAGCAGCGTTCCTCGAGCCAGCCAGATAGAGTCACTGATCGGATGAGGGATCATACTATGCGGACAAAGTCAGCACACTCCCTTCCCAGAATACAGAAAACTGCACGCCTTCCTATGTCAATCCTCCAACACACGCCCCATCCCGGAGTCTCGTCGAAGTACGTTGCGCGTTGCTGGCATAGCAGCTCGACCCTATGAGCGAAACCGACGGCGAGGATAGACTGATTATCCGGCGTCGCTGTCCAGTCTAGATCATTCACAGGGTCCGATAAACTGCGGAAGGGGGTTCGATAGCAATATCTCCGGATGATAGAAGCAGACTTACCTAAAGACTTGACGGTACTCGAGTCCGAGGGAGAACTCCGATACCTTGGAGTCCCAGATGGTCAGCTCCTCCCCTTCAGGGCCGGGAACGACTGCATCGGGGCGATAGTATTAGCTGCAGAGCTGGGCTCGAACGTAAAGCGTTGAGCGGCACGCACCGAGACAGGACTTCTTCGCGGAGCTACAGCGTGCCCGCGTGATGCCTTTCCTGCCCGTTCGCACCTTCCCCGTACACTTCCACGCCGCTCCCGCTGCAGCGCCATTTGCAGCCAAGGCAACTCCGTTGACCGCCGGCACCAACAAGTCGTTCTCGGGAGCCCAAAACGCGAGCTCTCCCTCTTCAGATATGCTCAGCAGCACGCCGTGCCGCTCTCCGGCGCGGGTGTCTGAAGGCAATTGTCCGACCCAAGACATTGGATCGACAGGGAGAATCATCTTTGACGGCGTAGAGAACGGTAAGGAAAGCTCGGAGAACAGTGTCAAAGAAGGTGCCGTGGTGGATAGAGTGGCGGAAACGAGGAGGATTGTCTGGGAAGCGGTGACCCCTACCAGAGTGCGCACCGGCTGCGAGTGGGGAGCCGAGAGCACGAACAACAGACTCAATGAAGGGACGGCGAGGGAGACGGGCGGAGACGTGTGGAGAATGACAAGGCCGGTCTCGGAGGAGTACGTGGCAAAGTAGCGACCTGCACATATCAGTTGATGTGAGCGATGGGCATATTACAGGGTTGACAACAGCACGGACCGGCATCGATGACGACAAAATGGTCCACATGTCCAGTCTCTTCGGCGGACCATTTTCCCGTTTTCACCAAGCTCCTGGTCTTGGCCCAGTCGTAAGCCCAGACTTCCCCGCACCCGTCTGCGCATATCAAACCGACGCCCTCGCCGTTTGGTGTCCTCACATAGCGCACGATCTCCGCTCGAGGATCCTCCGTGACTGAACCGTCCGCATGCGAGTGCTCTGCCCCGGATGCCACTTTCCTTAGACCCTCTGCTCGAGCATCAAAGAAGAGAAGCACTGAGAGCTCGTAGGATGCGAGAGGTGGAGAGGTGACAAGTGTGAGTATCCCCTTTGCGGGGTTCGGCACAACGTAGAGATGCCCAGGAGGTCCAGGTAGTATTCCTGGAGCCGTTTGGAGGAGGGTGAACTGATTCAGGAGCGTGGGTGGTCGACGGTCGATGTTCTGCCCTTTGAATGAGGACGCATACAATCAGTCATCAAGAAGTAGCATGACGCACCGCGACGCCCTGCACGACCATCGAACCATCGCCTAGCACACGAAGGAAGATGTCCCATCCCTCTTCTGCAATTTCCCGTATCCGTCGTCGTCGTGCGTCCTCTTCTGCGGTCACGGGGTCGGAGAGTACCGACTTGAGTGCGGCCCCCATGACTTCACGGTCCAGCCAGTAAATACCGGAGCTGCTCTGTTGTGACGCGATCGAGAAAGGTAATGAGGAGAATGTGTCGAGAGCGGCGTGAAGTTGAAGGTACTGAGGCGCATCTAAGACTGGCATGAATATTCGAAGCGTTGCGTCGGAAGTGACAGTATAGAGGATGGGGTCGTCTCTTCTAAGCGATGAGTCCTTCCCATACTTGCTTGTGAGACGAGAGAACGACTTGCCTACTAGAGGATGGGGAGTTGCGCCAATTGAGATCGGTTACGAGACGGGGGTGTGGAATAGCTTGGGTCTGGCGTCCAGTAGTCGTCAAATATACGCGGACTACATTTTCGTGCTGTGATGTGCCACTCGGTATCATCCCTCTGGGCTGTATGCAGAGTTCAGACTCACCATGGAGGTAGTCGACATGTACATTAGAGACGGCGAGAATCGCACACGGGATAAAGTAGGAACACTGTTCAATCGGTGATGAATGTACATACATCGCGGTGCGAAAGAATGTAGGGCATACGTGCACGACCACTTTAACGACCATGTGGGCAGGTCATTCTCTAGGATTAAGGTGTACACAGATAGACTAGATCGTGTGCCGACAGCGAGCAGACCTAGAGGGGTTGAGACGTAGGCAGGATAAAACGAGGAATACAATTACCAGATATGCAATCAAGCGCAGTGACTTGCTGGTCATCAGGAAGCTTAAGTGAAGAATGAACGCGCCAGTAATCGTTCTGAGGTCCTGACAAGGACCAGGCGACAACACGGTGGTCCAGGGACGCGACCACCTGCCGAAGGTGGGTCAGAGGGAAGCCTCCATAGTACTGGATCTGGCATACCAATTTCATGGTGTTCTCGACGGACAGACATCGCACCGATTGGTTGATATGACGGGTGGATGGGAAGACCTCCCAGAAGGCAAGAGCTCGAACGAAAGCTAGAGTGTGTGCATTGAAAATGGCGATGGAGTCTGCAAACGGATATAGCTACAGCAAGTGATCAACATGGGTGAAGCGTGGAGGCAGGCGGTGAGAAGACATGCCAGGAGAGTCTCGCGAGGCAGGTGGAGGAAGTGAAGGTTGGCAGGAGGGCAGCCAGTGTATGATTGTATGAGGTCGAGCATTATGGCGGGGGCAGCAGTAGAGTATGGAGGGGCTTGCGAAAGATGGAGATGCGTCTAGAGGGACGACGGGGGCTATGGGAGCATTCTAGCAGAAAGAAAGAATGGGCGGCGACCAGAGGGCTGAGAGCAGTCGAAGACGATGCCGTACCCGTCCTCTGAGGCGTCGTGCGCGACCATGGGCGCCCGAAACGGCACGTGGGGGGCACGCAGGACGTCATCTCGACCCCGGTCGCCGCAGTCGCCGCACAGTTCCCCTGCAGAGCCCGTCCGTTTCCGCGTCCTCTGCACTTCCTCTTGCCCTCCCCGCTCCCTTCTATCCCGCTCTACTCTCTCAGTCGCAGTCCACGTTCTGCTCCGAGTTGAACCCAGGCGCGACCCCTGCGATGCGGCCATGGTCGTGCATCCCCGTCGGCCTCCTCGCCTTTCTTCCCCTCACCGCCGCCGCAGCCCAGCTCCCTCTCACACTCACTCCCGAACCCATACCGACGATCGAGTCCTTTACAATCCTTGACGCACTCAATAATGACTCCGACTATCGCTCCCTCATAAAGCTCCTCCAGGTTTCGAAGCTCATCCCCACCCTTAACAAGCTTAATGAGGCCACCCTCTTTGCGCCCACCAACGGCGCCATTAGTCGCCATGCAGCTTCCAATTCGCTATGGCAGCATGCTCTGCGCGAAGACACTGCTGAACTGCACGACAATCTTCACCTCCGTCTTCGGCAGCAGCTCTTCTACCATCTTCTCAACTATACCCTCCCGCATCTACCTACCGAGCAGACGCCACAGCAACACAATACCTCGCTCTACCCCCGAGATACCACCGAGCCGCCTACCCGGGAGCCGCCTCCGAATCCGCCATGGATGCCCATACCGAACGGCACACTCGGGACGGATCCCCAGCGGCTTCGCTTGTCGGCTAGAGATTCGACTCTATGGGCCGGCGTGGATTCATTCGGGAACGGTGGTGCAAAGATAGTCAAGGACAGCGTCAATACATCCAATGGCCTACTTCTGGGCTTGGACGAGGTCTTAGAAATGCCTCCAGATTTAGGTAAGTTCATGCGTCGCATGGCATTGCTGCAGGACGAAAGCACTTCAAACGCTAACCGATACGTCTTCCCAGCGACCGTCATCTCTCGGCACCCCGGCCTCACGTACTTCCACAAGATTCTCACCCCCGAGCTGACCAACTTCCTCAATCATACGCCCACGCTCACTTTGTTCCTTCCCGTCGACGATGCTTGGAACGCGTTGGACCCCTTGGAGAGGTTATACTTGGAAAGCGAGTTTGCCTCCGACGACTTGACGCGCATCCTCAACATGCATGCAGTACTACTCGAGGACAGGACGGTCAAATGGTCGGACTCGTTCGAGTCTCAGGTCGAATGTACGTTGAACGCCGTGCGTGCCCGTGGCGGAAGCTAACGGCTCACCCAGTGCCGACCATCGACGGTCCTGCGCTTAAGATCGTGCCCACCGACAGTAAGATCAAGGTATCGGACGCTGAGATTGTGGAACGCGACATATACGCGTCGAATGGCGTTCTGCACACCGTTAATTCCCTTCTGCTCCCTCCCGACGCGCTCCAGCTTACGCCGGAGAAATATCTCCTGGCGCTCAACTGTACGGAATTCGTCTCCCTGATCCATTCAGTGGACCTGGGTCATATGATCAACGATATGGAGGCCACGTACACAATTCTTGCCCCCCGAGACGACGTGATCAAGATATTCGGACGCGACGAGTTGCCTCACCGCGGCAGTGAAGAACTGAAGCGCTTCCTTCAATATCACTTCATTCCCGGCAAGTGGTCCCCAAAGAAGTTCGAGAATGGGATGCTCGTGGAGACAGCGCTGGAAGAGGCTGGTCTGGCTGGCGGACGCCAGGTGATGAACGTGGAGGTTGACGAGAAGAAGGGCAGTCAGGCAAAGGCCATCAGGTTTGCCGGGGCCGGCGTCATGGGTGAACAAGGTGCGCTTTTGCAGCGCTCGTCGCGCTTCTCGCCGCGGATCCTGATCGTCGTTGGACTTTACGTTCAGTCGAACCCAACAACACCAACACGGTTATTTACTTCATCTCGCACCCGGTCACACCTCCCGCTGATGTGCTGGAGACGGCGTTGCCGAACCTCGAGTTCTCTTCCTTCATTGCTGCCATCTTCTCCACCAACCTCGGCGAAGAGCTGAAGACGACGCCCAAGACGACGCTCTTGTTGCCGCCCAATGGCGCATTCAAGCGCCTCGGATTGCTCGTTAGCAATCACTTGCTATCGTCATCCGCCAAGGCAGACTTGGAGCGCGTCATCCGGCACCACACGCTACTGGGCGTTGACTATGCCAATGCGCTTGTGAACGGCTCTACACGAACATTCAGGACACTGGAAGGCTCAGACGTAGCCGTTGACAGAGTCGGTGCGAATCGCACTGTCATCTTCACTCCGAGTGGCGGCTGGGAGGACATGCAGTCTGGGTTAGTGCCGAAGAACATGCTCACGGAGACTGGCGTCATCCACCAGGTCACGGACATCATGATCCCCCGCTCTGTCCAGCTCACCGTCGGGAAGCTCGTCAGGGCCGCGAAGGGCACGACGATGTCCACCATGCTCGTCAAGGCCGGTTTCGAGTGGGTGCTGAACGGTACCGCCCCGCCTGAAGGCTCCAAATGGGACGAGATGGGTCTGGGTGGATCGGGTTGGACGCTCCTCTGTCCGACCGACGACGCATTCAACAGCATTAACCTGACGGCGCTGTACTCGGACGAAGAGCGGCTCAAGGACATCGTCGCCCAACACCTCATTCCTACCCCGACTAATCCCACGTCGTCGCCCGCAGCAGGCATCATCGACACGTTCGTGAACAACCGCCCGCTCCCTCTCGACGACTCCGCGTCGTACACGACGCTGCACAGCTCCTCGTCCGCGTACGGGGACATCATCATTCGCGTGCTCGACGGAGGCAAGGAGCCAGCCACAGTCGTCGGCATCAAGGGTGCGCGCGGCAAGGACGGCGAGCAGGAATGGGCGCGCGTCGTCGCATGGGGCCGCTCGACGACCGGGAGCGGTACCGGGGGCGTCGTCGCGATCGACCGTCTGCTACTGCCGTACGCGCCTAGCTGGTACGTCGAGTACGGCGCGCCTGTCGGGGTAGGTGTCGGGGGCGTGATCTTGATCGGGCTGTTCTTCTTCGGCGTGCGGTGGGTGTGGAGACGAGACACGACCGAGGCGACGTACGAGCCCATCGGGGGCTTCGGTCCGGACGATGGGGAGGAATAGATTATGGTCAGATTCAGGTTCAGCGGTCGGATTGGATTGGATATATACGTAATCGCTCACTCCCATCCTAGCTAAGTGTCGTGGTTTTGCTGCGTTATAGACTCGAGAGATATGGAAGTAGGGAAGCGGTCATTACTCTAGGGGCCCTAATGTGTATGATGTATGTATGTTCGTTGGCTGTGTATCTGCTATCATGGGTAACACTTAACTTGCCTTCGACTAGTCTAGCTGAAGTATTAGTCGAAGTGCTTGCGCAGTTCGAATATGTGGACGTATTGATCGCCTTCCTGACGAGAGATCATCACATATAAGTACTCGCGCGTATAACCTCGTGCGCACCCGGTGTGCTATATAACCGGAATACATAGTAAGGACGTATGACCTCCAGGAAAGCTCTCGGAAATACGAGCGACCTCATGTTGCCAGTCTCGCGGAAAAGGGCACATAATACATGTAGAATAAGCTTGCGGCAAACACCGACTCGGAGACCTAGGGATAAGGTGCGAATTTGGGCCGTAGCCCTCCCTATCCACCGTTTTGGGTCCTGTATCAATCGCTTGTTCCCCGCACTCCGCACCTCCTGGACGTTTGCGGGGCCGCGGGGCAAGCTCAACGGAATGGAAACGGATGCGGGGAGAGTGCGGTGATTGAGTCGAACGTCCCAGCCGCCATGTGCGCACAGTACAGACGCACATGAGGTTAATGCCCGACACGCTACGTAGATCCGATATGGAAAATCACGCGCCATCGCCGCCAAGGCCACTCTTCGTGCCGGAGACGCAGGCGGGCAGCTGCCCTCTTATACCCGATCTCAGCGTCGGTCGGTTTGTTTTTCGCCGAGCCCCCTTCCTGTGGACGTGTAGCTTGGTAGGGACAGTCATGGTGAGTCGGCCGGGGCGCAAACCGCGTGAGGGAGCGGGACGCTGACGCGCGTTGGGTGCGCGGCGGGATAGAGCGACGTACCTGCTGCAGAAGAAGTTCACCGTTCATCGACCGCAGATTCGGTCAAATCCTTCATTTCCGGGGGCGTAGGCGGTGTCGCCGCGGTGCTTGTGGGTGAGCAAAGATCGCATTCAGTACGAAGGGCGGATTGCTTACGCGCAAGTCTCGTGTCAGGACACCCATTTGACCTCACCAAGACGAGACTACAAACTGCGCCTCCTGGGACGTACACTGGCGCGATAGATGTCGTGAAGAAAGCCTTGGCTCGTGATGGTGTTAGAGGGTATGTGCGTTTGTTCTCGCCGTTACAAGCTATCACCAACACGTCCTTCAGTCTTTACCGCGGTGTCGTTCCACCATTACTCGGTGTGACACCCATCTTCGCTGTCTCCTTCTGGGTAAGTCACCCTTGGAGCGGCTGAGCATGTGAATTTGCCTAAGCGGATGAACCAAAGGCCTACGATACATCTAAGCTACTCATCCTTGGCTTAACGCCAAACCGGACGAACAAGGAGCTGTCAATACCCGAACTCGCGACCGCGGGTTTTTTGTCCGCGATACCCACAACTCTTGTGACTGCGCCTGTAGAGCGAGCAAAGGTTCTGTTGCAGGTAGGCAGAGCGGTGGCTTTTGTGATTTGACCAATACGCTCATGCACTGCTAGGTCCAAGGACAGGGGCAGGGCGGTCCTCAATATAATGGCGTGTTTGATGTTGTGAAACACCTATATCGTGAGGGTGGACTGCGCAGCGTGTTCCGCGGTTCTACTGCAACGGTTCTTCGAGATGGCCCTGGTAGTGCGGCGTGAGTGTTCTCTCACACTGACGTGTTCCTTGTCTTCTGAGCTATTGTCTAGGTACTTCGCGGCGTACGAAGTGACAAAGAAGCTCTTGACACCCGTCGGGCAGTCGCCTTCTGAACTCAATCTCGGCGCGATCATCGTCGCCGGTGGTGCGGCAGGTGTCGCAATGTGGTCAATTGCCATTCCTCCCGATGTGAGTCGGTTGCGCCAAGGTGTGCGAAGCGGAGGCTGATACACAGCTACGTAGGTCCTCAAGTCGCGTATACAGTCTGCACCGACAGGGACGTACTCCGGCTTCTTGGACTGCGCGCGGAAGACCATTGCTGCGGACGGTGTAGCGGCGCTGTGGAAGGGTCTCGGTCCTGCCATGGCTCGGGTAAGTTTAATTTGCTAGAGCGTGATGGAAGACTGTCATAGTCCTGATCCTCTGTTTGCGCAGGCATTCCCTGCTAACGCAGCTACTTTCGTGAGTGCGAGTGAGTCTCTATCGTCGGCTGTCGGACTGATGATTGTGTATAGCTCGGAGTGGAGGCCTCGAAGAAGCTGTTGGACAAATTCTTTTAACGGCGGTCGATGTGCAGTACTACGCTGGGATAATACAGCTACTTATCTGGATAACTTATGTCCTGTTCAACACGCGTTTTGCCGTCCTCCCTGGGCTTCTAGCCCGCCGTTTGCCGAAGAGATGCGTCTGCGAAAGTTCAACGCGATCACATGACAGAAGGCCTTGTAGCGCGCAGATATATAACTTCTGGAGCCGTTCCTGGTCTCACACGTTTCCTTTCTCCTGCTCTACAATCTTTCTCCCTGCCACCCCCATACCCTACATGTAAGTTTACATCTTTACGACTCTAACGACCGGGATGAACAACACTCACGATCCTTCAAATTCGGTGAGTGCCACTGCACCTTTCCCTATGCTCACGTCCTGTGAAGTTCACGCCATCTCGACCCTTGCCTTCAGAACCCTTTCAACTCAACAGCAATATGTCTCAAGCATCGTCCTGCGTTCAAAATCGCAAATCCAGGTGCCTCACGGCGTCACAGTGAGGTCTTTGTCTCCCCGTCTCTGCAACGCCACTGACCTCGCATCAGAATCGCCAAGGACAGTGGCAGATTTGAACAATGGTCCCAGTACAATCATCTTGTCGTGGGGAGTTACCATACAGATATCCCTGTGCACCTTAAGCAGGATGTGGAGGACGTCTTTAACAACTTTAGACGGCTACCGGAATCTTGGATCAACAAAGTACGCTCGACTCTTCGAGCTGTTGCTGGCGTCGCGTTGACGGTAGTGAATCTGTGCTGGGTAGGATTCGACTACATACGCTAGGCTTCAAAAGGACCTGGGTCAGGAGTTTTTGGCTTTCCTCCAGTCTGCACAGGTCTCGTCGCCGTCGATATTCTCTCCCAAGGCGAAGCGGAAGGAATCCCAGCAGCTTCTTCGGGAGTTGCAGAATGTCTTCCTGGCATTTCAAAAGCTGGAGAAGTTGCGCGATTCCGAAAAGACTTGGACGGAGGCCGACTATGCGGCTCAAGTGTGAGTGCCGAAACTCTTCCTAGTGAGCACAACTGATGTCTACGAACAGGTACAATGTTCTGCGCGCAACGGTCGGATTGCTCAGCGACAACAGGTACGGCTACATCGTGTCTCGCTTCCCGGCAGAGAATGTTGACCAGGGTCCATCAGGGCCCATTGTCCCATATCGCTCCCTCAGCCTTTGAACGAACATGTTGTGACCAAGAAAGCCGCGCTCAACCTGAATGCCCGGACCATTCGGCCCGACGGCTCATTGTTTGTTCCTCGCCACGAGATTGCTGAGCTATCCGAGGAAGAAAAGTCACCTTTCAACGTGCTGGCTCAGCGTCGTAATACGAACAACTCCGCGAGTCACGGCGGCGCCTCGTCGTTCAAGTGGCAAAGCACGCTATGCTCCAAGCTCCCAGCGCAGCCCGGTTTCGAGGTCGCTAGTTGCTTCTGGGAAGATAAGAAACCAGAACAAAAGGAGCTGGAGGTCGCGTACCGACAGAATCGTATGGCGACAACGGCCGCTCTGAGGCAACTTCACGCCCTGAGGATCGAGGCTCCCGTCTTCGGTCTGGTGTGGGCCGAGGGCACCGTGCGGGCCCACGTCGACTGGTACAAGGAAGAAGACGGGAGATTTGTGAGTCCTCGGGTGCCTCTCGCCGTCTGCACGACGTTCTGATTCCGAGCCGGCAGACCATTGTGTCCGCACCGTACCCCGGGCCGCCACCCGAGCAACCAGTGCGAAGGAAACAGCTCTTCCATAGCTGGAACCTTGCGGACCCCGGGCACATCATTCAGGTGTACCTGCTCCTCCGGAAGCTCGATCGTTGGACCGTGACTGGATTCCGGGACCGGGTCGTAACGGGCATCCGGAGCCTCGTCGACGAAGTCGAGAAGCACGACGGCAAAGTCGTTCAATGGCGCCGACGTAGCAGCCTCGGCAAAGATATGGGCAGAACGGACGAGCACGAGTACGAGCCAGAGTCCATCTCGAGTCCAGCCAAGCCTCGCGCGCGGGGCAAGGCAGCCAAGCAAGCCAAGCGGCGGACAACTCGGGGCGCTGTCTGAGCCTTCTGGGGATGCGCGCTGGTGGTGTGCCTACGAGACGACTATGCTTATGGTATTCCTGTATTCCTGTAATGCACATGTATGACAATGTAATGACGACGCCATGATTGTGTATCCCGCTAACAGAACAAGGCTAAGCTCGGCAACAGCAATGCAAGCGGATATAAATACGCGAATGAATGAGTACGGAAATCCGCGGTCTATGTGGTAACGACGTAGAAATACACGAGCGCAAGGAGCGTAGTATGTATGGACGCAAGTATAGCACAACAGTTCACAGGTCTAGGGGCGGATCAGCGGAGCGAGATTAGGACAGGGCGGGTCGTATAGAATGTTTCTTCTATTCGTCTTCATCTAGTAAATACGATCTCCGGGAACGTCTAGTTCAAAGTCCGGAATAGACAACTATTCACTTCAGCTGCTTTTTCGCCGGCTTCGGCTTCCAGCTCGACGGTATTTTCATCACCACGTCGGACCACGTCGCGAGCCTGCCGACCTCCCAATCTTCGAGGTATGACAGGCCCGCGCTCGCCCGGCGGCCCTCCTCCGTCTTGAGCCGCGCCTCGGCATCGCACCAGAACAGCACCCAGTCGCCCTGGCGGATGTGGCCCGTGCTGCGCTCGAAGTACCACTTGTTGACCGGGTTGTCCGCACGCGAGCGCCAGACCAGGTCGCGGCCCTCTCCCTTGCCCTCCTTGCCGCCGTTCGGGTTCGCGGAGAACGGCAGGCCGAGGCCGTACGTCTCGTCGTGCAGCGCGACCCAGAGGAAGTCGACGGTGCCGTCGCCCTGGTGCTCGGGCAGTACCGCGAACTTGTCGAGGTACGTGATCGGGGCGACCGTGTCGGGGGTCCCGGGTGGGCACGGCTCGCGTGTGACGATGGCGGCGCCGGCGTAGTCGCCGGCGACGATGACGAAGTCGAGGTCGCGCTCCATGCGCGCCCAGAAGGCGTCCTCTTCGAGCTCGCGGCGGAAGGAGTGCTCGAGGAGCTTTTTAAGCTTGGTCTTGTCGAGATCATCGACGCGGCGGACGACACGGACGGGGAGACCGTGGCGCAAGATAGTCGGAGTGTCTGGAGTAAGCTTGCGGTTGCCTTGTAGAAGGGCGTGAGGGAGACTGGAACTCAGGGCGGGTTTGTTGGTAATCAGGTTACCGATCAGGGAGCTCGGAGAACGGTGCGAGACCATGACGGCGGAGGAGGTCGGGGGCATGTAAGCGAGACAGGTTCGAGCGAGCCTGAGATTGGACAGAGCAGTAGAATGTGTAAGCTTCCATCGCGGGTCGAAGGTATTCCGAATGTAGTCGTATTCCGAAGTCAGGTTGATCAGTAGGTGGGGCATGCCCTGACGCGCATACGAAGGAACCCCTCCTTCTCGAGAGATGATCATGAGGCGCAGAGGGACAAGGTCCATCTCTTCCGGAGACGAAGACGGACTATCCTCCCGAACCGCAGCATTCTTGTCCAGCGCAGCGGCTTCGACCATTCCTCGGACAAGTGCGGCAATCACGTCGTTCGCGTCCACTCGGACGCTCCGGCAGAGCGAGTCCAATGCCAGCGGTGGGAGGACAGGAATCTCGCCCGCGCGGAGCGCCGACCGAATGTGAACAAGGTCGGAAGGGAAGGTGTGCGCCTCCGGTGGGTCGAATTCTCGCGATCCGGACGTATGCTCCTCTCCAGGCTTTGGGCCCAAGCGCACAACCGTCCCGAGCACCGGACGAGCTCGCGCTCCCTGCTTTTCGAGTGCATTCACGACGCGCATCGTTTCTTCTACAAGCGCGGTGCGCTCGCGCGAGTCGCCGCGCGGGAGCTGGTCGTTCTCGAGGACGATGACGGAGACGAGGCCGAGCTTCTCGAGGTACACCATGCCACGCGCGATGCTTTCGAG
The DNA here is from genome assembly GCF_000275845.1 of Dichomitus squalens LYAD-421 SS1. Taxonomy (NCBI): domain Eukaryota; kingdom Fungi; phylum Basidiomycota; class Agaricomycetes; order Polyporales; family Polyporaceae; genus Dichomitus; species Dichomitus squalens. Next base: position 1,979,933 of record NW_006766883.1, read on the forward strand.
CTGCCTGTCCGTGAAGGGCGCCTGGATTTTGACGAGGGCGGTTCGCCGATACACTGGATTCAGTATAGACGCGACCACAGGACTAGGAGAGTTTTTGATGTCCGGCGGCTTTGTATCCGCCTGCTGTGTTACGTCTTCATCCGTCTGGACCGGGATCACCGCCGTACGAGGCGCCGCGGGCTGCGCAGGCATAGGACGAGGACCAAAGGAAGCCAGGTAGGACCTGGTATCCCTCAGAGAAGGGTTCGCGCGGAGGAGAGAAAGGATGAAGTCCTGGACTCGCGGGGGTCGGAAAACCGTGATAGTAGATGACTATGACTGCACACCTTTTCTGAAGGTTCCACGTCATCTGGTTCCGGCGGCTCATAAGGCGTTCGGAGACTTCGTATTGTCTGCAGAGTCAGAAAAGCAACCGGTCAGCTATACCAAGGGGGGACGAAACATGACGAACGGCATAGAAGGCCTTGAATGTCTGGGCGGAGCGCGAGTGGGCAGAGGCTGGATTGACAGTGTTTCGGCAGCCTATACGAGCTGCAGCCGCAGAATGAGAAAGCATGGTAGTATAGTTGAGGCCCGTAGGATGGGCGGAAAGATGAGGTCGGAGGCAATCTTTATAGCGCGTCCGAGTCAGGGCATTGAAGCAAACGGGCAGGCGTCTATCTAATCGGGTAGCATGATTGCGTGCCGCGTCAATCTGGCCATTGGGTGTCCCCCGTCGGACTGAGGACACAAACTCGCGTGAATTTGGCCAGCTTCGAATAGCAAAAACGTCTTCGCAAGGCCTCCGACATTCCTCCACCGGCACAACCCCCGCATTCCCACATGCCAGGGGCATCCGCAGGCAGTGTCAATCTTCGCAATTGCTCGCCAAACCGCCAAATCAACGCGTTGCCCGCGGCCGTCGAAACTCTATGTGATGGAAGAGTGCTCCCGAGGCCTATGTACGTACGTAGCTATGATTAACAAGACTTCACGATGATCATTACGCTTCCAGCCTATCGACGGTCTCGAGCCACAGCAAGGTAGAAAGCGGCCAACAGCAGCCCGAGCAATGAAGCGTGCACCGGATTTAGACGCCACGCAGCACTGCAGCAGTGAGCTCACGCTTGTCCCATCGCCGTGATGAAGCACGTATAATCAGCCCGAATGCTCATCGTCACTGGCGACTGGCCTGATCATGCAACCTGCCGACCCGTGAAACTGGACGACGTGTGAATGATCTGCGAGCCCCGTATGGTGGTTTCAAGATAAACAGGGCGAAATTAGCGCTCATCGCTCGTGACGAAATGGCTGCTGGCTCTTCGAGCCGTGTAGCCCGACGTTTCGACGCTGCTCAACACTGATTCACTCTCCAAATTCATGTGGATTTCGGATATGCGGAGCGATGCTGCTTCCTGAAGCCTGCCTCCATTCAGTACTACGCTTCACTATGGCTTCATCTGCTCTGCGGCGAAAACTTGGAGGATGGATGTCCAGGTGTCGAAGAGGGCAACTTCTGCGGGCCAGGCATACAATGGCGTGCATCGGCCTTCACCGTAGACTCCAGGCAACGGTGTATGGGGCGGACGAAATCAAGTAACCACCCGTAAGTAGTATCTGCTTGTGACAGTCGCAAGTCGTTGCTACGCTTGAGACTGCGGGACTATATCCACCAAACATGACTCACGACTAGTTCTCACGGACAAGTCCAAGTAGCTGTCAGTCGCCTGAGAACTGCACAGTGCAAGCATTCATAGGCGGTGCGGTGAAGACTGTAACAGACGTAGTCCGCAATTCGCAGAAGAACGGGACGGAGACTAGGTAGGTGTCAGTCTATGATACCTCGCAAGCTCTTTATGTGGAATCCCTGGTAGTATATCGGTTAGTACACGCGCCTGTCATGTTTCTGGCCGCGCGAAAGCGGGGTTCGACTCCCCGCCAGGGAGCTATAATGTTTTCTTGGTTCTATTTTATCTCAAGACGTGATGTCACAAGATCCTGAAGCAGCAAGTTGCAGGTGTCAGCGCAAGATGACTTGTTCCATATGGTGCCGGACAATGGGATCTAAAAACAGATGTTCCAAGACATTTGTCGTCGACACTTGGTTCGAGTGCCAAGCTCAAATTCAGACGCAAGCGAAGAGTATGACACGCGCTCTGTGGGTGTGTATAGGATGACCTCATGGAGGGTGGAGCATTTAGGCGGTCGGTCAAAATACAGGACCCGAGGCATTCTTTGCGCGTCACCGTTGGGGAGGTTGATTTCGGAAGTTACCTTGGCTCGTTATCCGGGTCACAGGTAAGTTCGGTGAGGTTGCCGTCCAACTTCGTCGCGGCTCGCCGCCGTCAGTGATCTGGAAAATGAGGGCCACTGCTGGGATTGACAGCCTCCTGACAGATAATCAGTCGATCTGCCGGTAGGGCGAGTTCAGCGCGCCGAGCATATATGTGACGCTGTCCGGGGAGTCGGTTCGCGTATCGTGCGCGACACGAGCGCGGCGAGCGCGCACGGTAGAAGATAATGTGGACATCAACGCGCATGGACAGGGGGGGCGTGTCTGCATGTAGACAAATGCTCGCCAAGAGCTCGGGACGAGGGGTGCGACAAGGAGGAGCTATCGAGGCAGTGAGCCGCTTCGCAGAGAAAAAGGGAGGACCCCGTGGCACCGCGTGTGGATTGGAGATGCCGACCACGGACCAGTACCGGTGGGAGGAGGGCGATGGAGCCGTTGCGTGTCGCGACGACCCCATACCAAGAAGCTACCCTCTTTTTTGTCCCCCGCCCTCCACTAGCAGCTCATGTCCACGGCAGGCCGGCTTGCCGCAGGCATCCCATAAATCCTCATAGCGCTCCAGCTGGTGGCTATAACCTATCCCTCCGATCCGTCAATACCGTCCTCGAGTGACTCCTTGTCTGTGTTCGCGTTCACGTTGACGTCCTCATTCCGCATCTTCCGACCATATATCGACCCAGTCTGCTCCGCGCACTTACCCGTTAACCCCTTCCCTCGAGTCCCAAGAGGAATTCACATCTATCAACGTCATGCTCGCAACCTCATCAGTCCCTACCTCTACCACCGGCGTGCAGCAGCAGCACACAGGCGACGCGGACCCGTTCATCCTGTACGCCCGCTCGCTTCATGATTATACCCTCCGCCTCTGGACGGAGTCGAGGAGGATCGCTGAGGAGAAGACACGTCTCAAGGCCGCTGCCACTGCCTCTGGATCCCCACCCCCGCCTGCGGCGCCACATGGACAGGAGAGGACCGACAACGGGACCGTCAAGGTCTAAAACATTGTCCTCATCGGGGCGGGCGGGGGTGCCGAGCGAATTGGTGGTTAGCGGATGGACTGTCCCGGAAAGCCTGCAGGTGAGTACTGATGCCATAGCGTCGATCTACGTCATACCCATGCGACATTTTCAGCTCACCGCTCACGCTGATGGACGTTGTCATCCTGATGCGTTTTATAACCACCCTCGTGCTCGACGGCTTTGTTCGCTGCTCCAGTCATATCACTACTACTCACCATGACATCTGTTCATCCGCTGCTTTCTATTGCTCTTGGTACTGTGATTCGTTGCGGTTATATACTATATTCCCTTTCTGAGCACCCTGTAGAACATCACCCACCTACTGCTACTAACATCTGAGTACCTTCTTATCCAGTCTCCGGAATCGTCGGGTTATATTCCCTTTCGAGTGTAATCCTATACCGCAACTCACATCTATCTCGAACGCTAAGTATGTACTTGGAGAAGCAGCAGGAAGACAGGAGGTTCCAATCGCCTTCATCGCTATTCGTGCATTTATATGCAGTTCCTAAAAGGCCTCCTCGGGTCTAGACCCAGCTGGTGTGACAAGAGGTACCTGTTACGGCTGTAGGATGGGCCGGATGTCACGGTCGCTCTGGTGTTGGTTGTCGCGGAAGGTGGCGCCGTCTGCGGTCCGTCTGAAGCCATGCGCGCGCGTCGTTCTCGTCATCGAAGGCGGCAATATGTCTGCCATGGCTGCCAACTCTATCGCACGAGGCTGCACACGAGCCCCCGCTATCTTGATTGTTGCTTCCAATACTTCCATTCGATGGCCTGGCTCGAACGTGGTGTGTGTCTGCGATTTGTCCTGCGACTTGAGCGAGTTCAATCCATGCTGTTGTCCGCCTTGGAGGCGTTTTGACAAGCTCGGTTGATGTGGCACGTTCTCCCGCCCATGCTCGCCGACCAGCGCGAATCATGTTTCGAGCCATCTCGATGAAGTCGAGTGCGTAGCCAATGCCAGGCGATTCCCGTACCTGGACGTCGCGGTTTCCTCCCACGCGACGCACGTTCGCCTGCTCAGCTGCCCTCCATCAACGGTCTCGACGTCAGCTTCTGCACTTGGTCCAATTATTGCAGCGCTCTGTCCGGAATTTAAGGCGTCGGCGATGCCTCGGACGCCCTTCGCACTCTTCGTAGCTGCCATGATGTTGTCGCGTAGGATTTGGGGCGTCGCGGCCGCATCGGCCGTCGTGTTCTCCATACCCGCCGTCGCTGAACCAGTGCCGGTGGAGAGCCTGGGTCCTTCCTCGTTCGCGGCTCCCGGACTTTTCCCCGCGTCACTCTACAAGCATTACTACAACAACCCCACGGCGACGTCGGCGCAGCCACAGCCTGTGATCTCTGACCCGGTTCTGGCGAGTGTCTCTTCTTCGCGTGCGAAGTCCGCACTACTGACATGTGCTGTCGTTGGCGAACAGCACACGACTTACCCGTTCGACCTCACGAATCCTGCTACGATCCCGAAAGTAAGTTTGGATCATTTCGACTCGGATGGGCGTACAAGTCACACTCAAACAATCACATGGCACCCAGAACAACACCAAGGATCCGCATCCTTTGCCGCCCAAGGCGTCCTCCGGCCAGATCCTCGAGGCTGCGTTCCAACAGGTCCTGTCCATCGCGAACAACTCCAACTTCGAGACCAACTGTGCAAAGTGTCAAGCGGGCCTTCAGGCTGCCAAGTTCCTCGCGTTGGCAGCGCCGGAGCTCGGGCCAGAGCTTGCGGTGCGCCTGTGCGAGCACTTCGACTTCAACAGCGACTGTCCCACCCAATTCGGTGCCCAAACCCTCGGCGCGACAATCACTCAAGTGGTTGCCGAGGCCGATGTTGGGGGCCTAGATGGACAGGTAACTTCCTCTGGGAGGGTTTCCTCATGGGAAGCTGTGCCTTTGATGACCGGACGTCTCGTTTTTACAACAAACTCTAGGCGATTTGCAGCCATTTCATCTCAGGTCTCTGTCCGCTCCCGCCCACGACACCCCTGGACCTCACCAACTGGTTCACGAAGCCAAAGCCAAGCCCTCTTCCTGCAGCGAAGAAGCCCTCCGGAAAGCGCCTCAAGGTTCTGCATCTGTCCGACTTCCACATCGATCCCCGTACGCGGTCGTCTTCCCCGATCAGGAAGCGAGAGAACTGATGTGTCTGGTAGGGTACACGACCGGCGCGGAGGCGAACTGCACGACGGGCCTGTGCTGTCGCGAGAACAACCTCCACTCGCCTACCCCTGGCCAGATCTCCTTCCCCGCGCCGCGCTACGGAGCGTACCTCTGGTAGGCCGCAGTAGCGTTGGCGCATGTCGTGCACTCACTCTTCTACTCTTGCGCAGCGATTCGCCGTTCTCTTTGGCGGCGGCGGTGCTCCAGTCTATTCCGGTGCTAGCAGGCACCGAGAAGACAGGATTTGACTTCACGGTATATACCGGCGATCTTGTGTCCCACGACTCCGAGAACCAGCTTTCAAGGTACGTGGCCGCGATGCTCGCGCTGAGAAATTGCTCAATGGGCGTATCGTACAGGGACTACATCCTTTACACCGAGGTATGACAGATGTGACGGTTCGGGCCAAGAGTTGTGTGCTCACTTGTCGCAGACCGTCATCTACGACCTGTTCAAGCGGACGCTCGGCGCGGGGCCGGTCTATGCAGCGCTTGGTAACCACGATACATACAACCAGTAAGCCTTGCCAATGTGTCAATGGAGCTCTCCCTAAGATCCGCTTCAAAAGGGCTCAGGATGCTCCTGAAGCTCTCGGTGGCGAGCTCGGTCAACAGTTCAGCTGGTAAGGGACGCTAGCAAGATTCGGGAAGTGGGTAATCAATTTGTGCCCATGGTGTAGGAACTACGACCATGTCTCTTCCCTCTGGGAGTACGAGGGGTGGATCCCGAAGTCTGCTGGAGACCTTTCCCGTGCGCACTACGCCGGGTACATGGTTCGCCGCACAGACGGTCTTCGTGTAATCACCTTGAACACCGACTTTTGTGCGTTCATTACATCATAACACGCACGCTTCGAAGCTGATGATTTGTTGAAACAGGGTACACGTACGTATCATGATCATGAATGGGCAGCAGGCTGCTGTTGACGCCTTGGGTAGCGCCAACATGTTTGCGTACATTAACATGACGAACCCCGACGTCTCCGGCATGCTGCGCTTCCTTACGGACGAGCTGCAGGCTGCTGAGGATGCAGGCGACTCCGGTGAGGCTCCATTATGCATCAAGCTCGATGTGTTTCAGGCTGACATATGTCGCGCAGTATGGATCTTGGGCCATGTGTTGACCGGCTGGGACGGGAGCAACCCCCTCCAAAACCCTACCGACCTCTGTAAGTCGAACATGTCGTCACTGCCACGTTCTATCTCCTTAACGACGACCTTGTCTTAAGTTTACCAGATGCAAGTGGCGTTTCGTCATGCTCCGCAATGCTTACGTACTAAATCGCCGGTCTTTCAGCGTCGACCGGTTCTCACCGCATGTCATCAAGGGTGACTCTCATCCGTCAGGAGTATCTTTGTTCCTCGAACGCTGACGGTCCTTCTAGCCATGTTCTGGGGTCATACCCACGAGGATCAAGTCATGGTCAGCCTGAGCGACCGGGCATGATACAGATTCGCAGTTTTCTCACCCTGGTCCAGATATATTACGCGAACAACGCCACCGTCATCAGTGCAGAGACTGCAGGTGCAGTTGGATGGGTGAGACAACACCAGAAATTGACTTCGTTGCGAGGAAACATACTGAGAGCCTGGAAGATCGGGCCGTCCGTCACTCCCTTGACTAATCTCAACTCCGGGTTCCGCGTGTATGAGGTCGACTCTGCCGTACGTCCACCTTCTTGTCATCTTGCCTACGGTGATCTGATAAGATGTCTATTTGATATTCTTCTCCGACGAACGTAGACCTTTGAGATACTCGACGCGCACACGTGAGCATCGTTTTAGTCGAATAAAGTTTGGGGTACGAAGCTGTGGGCAAGACGCTGACGCTGAACCGATCTGCTTACTGTAGATGGAGGAGTGACGTCAACTCGTTCCCCAACCTTGACGGACAGACCCGCTTTGGGCCCACGTATGAGTACGAGTACAACACCCGCCAGACCTATGGCGCCAACGTCACTGGCTGGGGCCCTAACGACCCGCTCAACGCCACCTGGTGGCATCATGTCACTGAAGGTACGTGGCCGCTCCCCCATTTCATGATTTGCTAAAGCACGCCCATGCTGAGCGCGCCTCATCCTGTAGCTATGGAAGTGGACAACACCCTAGTCACTGTGCGTACAGTCCCAAACAACACGCTTTCCGCTGTATAGCGTGAGATGTCCTGTTCGGGATTGGATTGACCGTTCGTGCGTACAGGTCTTCAACACTTTACAAGGCAAAGGTTCAGTTCTCACCGCACCATGCACTGGAGAGTGCATCCCCGCGAAGATCTGCTACATTCGCAGCGGCAGTGCTTCGCTTGCGAAACAGAATTGTCCTCTCGGCTTTGGCTCCGTTCAGTAGGTACGGGGGGCTCACGAGGGGCTGCGGCGTACCAGGGTCTGCCGCGGCCGGGTATCCTATGATAACTTGTACTCGCTCATCGTTTCCTGGGTCAATGATGACTGTCATTTTTGTGAGCAAGGGTTATTGAACCCGTTATGAAGAGCACAGCATCGAAGGATAGTTCTGCGGAATCTGGTATGACGAAAGTGGGGTGAGCGGAGATCCGTGGGGCTCGGTGGGCGTCTTAGATTGTGAGAGGATCTATCCGATAGCTGACGTAGAAAGTCATTTTATATTCCGTATCGATGACTTGCGAACGAGAACATCTCGCCTCTTTTCTTCAGCAGAGGACGTCACGCACAGATAAGGCTTCGATAATGCTATTTGCAAATGTTTTACATGTTTTGTTTTACAACAATCCACCGTACATACACTTTAGATCATCCGTGACCCTCACCATACGACCCAACGTTCAAGACTGCGCAGGGTTGTTCTCCGCGAAGTACTCGTGATTATCAGCGTTATCGATCGCCTCAGTAGGGTTGCTCTTGGCGAGAGACTTCGCGGCGGACTGGCCGTAGACATGGTCGTCGGTACCGCCGTTGACGGTGAAGTGAGACGCCTGCAACATCAATACGGTCAGATGGCGGATGCATGGCATGTGAACTCAACAGAAACGTACCTCGTGGACGAGAGTCCCAGCGCGAGAGTCGGTGCCAGTGTTGGGTGCATCCCAGAACGCACCGCACAGATAGATCGTGCCGAAGTCGTCGGGGTAGACGTAGGCGTACGTGCCCGAGTCATCGCAGGTGCAGTCGTATGTGAAGCTAGTGTAATCGTGGGAGTTGATGTTGGAGTAGTGGCTCTCCACGGTGCTGTGGCGCGAGCTCGTGTACGAGCCGAACCAGGTCGTGTAGCGCGCCGTAGAGGCGGTGTGCGTCTGGAGGTACGAGAGAGCCGCGGCGACGTAGCTCTGGGCGGCAGGCGCGGCGGAGTTGATGCCGGACTTCTCAGAGGATGAGCAGCCGTTGTATTGTTCGCGTTTCGTGAGCGTGGGGGTCGGGCGGACGACCGCGAGCTTGCCGCTGACGGCAGCAACGTGTGCCTCAGCGTCCGCGCGGATCTCGGCGATCTCGCTGTTGGCGTCCACATAGTGGAAGAGGTTGGACGCCTCCACGGTGTACTTGCCAGCACCCGGGAGCGTGAAGTTGTACGCCGACGAGACTGCAAAGAAGGACTAAGCCCATGCGCTATAATCATATGGGATGGGAGAGACGCATACGATCATGGGTCAGCGAGACAGACTCGCCCGGGGCGAGAACGGTGAAAGCCGAGGGACTAGTGGATTTCGCCGCACGGCTCGGGGAGTACTTGACCTTGACCCCGGTGAAGCTAGGGCTGGCGCCGTCATCGGTGGTGATGGCGAAGGTGTTCGCGGGGAGGGAGTGCAGAACACTACGGGGATCGTTGAGGAGCTTGAGGGTCTCATCGCCGGTGTTGGTGAGGGTAGTGACAACCTTCAAGTTCTCTACACCATCAACAGCCTCGGGCCCGGATACTTTGAGGGAGAGACCGGGCGCTGCAGAGACAGCAGCCGCGGATGCCGCGAGGACGAGCAGAGCTGCGCGAAGAGAGCTGGAAAACATGACGGCAAGTGAGGACGAAGTACTGCGCAAGTGGAACACCGTAGACCAAGTGACCGGGGAGAAGTCGACTTTGTCGAAGCCTCTTTATACAAAAGCGGTATCGTGAGGAGACCGCACTGGACCAGAAGCCCTGCGAAGCCATGTCGCCGGCAGAGGATAACAAACCAGCAGGACATGCCAAGAGCAAGCATCGCGTGATTGGATCGAGAGGAACCGCCATTCGGTGCCAAGCCAAGCCATGATGAATGAGCAGCTGAAAGCGAGCACAAGGTTCACCTACGTTGTATGGTAGCATGTACCGGAGATCTCTCGGTGAGGGACAGCCGCCGATGATTTTTGCGGAATCTCGCACAGAATCAGACGCGGGTTCTAAAGGCATGTCGATGAACATGAAGGAAGTATGAGAGACAGAACGAATGATTACCGATGGACAGAGGGGAGCCTGCCTGTGGTGTGTGTGAGCCGTGAAATCTGAGAACGTTGTTAGAGGAGCTATGCATGAATTGACGGACGATACATACCAGGGGTGGTTAGCGTAGGAAGCAACGCTGGGTATTCTTCGGCTCCGTAATGCAGCATGGTCCTTGCGGAGATAAGCATAGCTCGAGATGTTCCTTCATGGTCAGCGAGGGAATGGATGGACATCTGAACACAACTAACAGAAGACATAAGCGTTGCCATGACCGAATGTGGACACGCGACCGCGTGGCCGAGAGTCGGTTATAGGCGTCTATCATGGAGACCGGCACTTTGTGTCAAGAGCGTGCTGCTCGGGCAGCTCCTTCCACCTCGTCCATGCGGTCGCCCTCTCGTTTCCACCTGACCGTAAACCGCATGTACCTGCGCCGGTGGCGCCAAGCCCGGAAATGCCGCCGGGTTGTTGGCAGTCAGAGATCCTGAACATCGTGGGCCTCGTGAAATCCACTCATGTTTATAACCACAAATACCAAGTAGTCCACCTGAGCGTCCGATTGCAAGACTGACGAAGCAGGGACAAGCGGAGTATTATTCAATTCCGGGTATATAGATGTCACTTCCTTCTATTCAGCTGAGCATCATTGCAGGCAGTAAGCTCCGGCTGGTTAGGTTACCCACCACCGTCATCCAACTCTGAGGTTGGCCGATAGGGAAGCTCAAAGCTGCAGCACATCATCGATTGGATACAAAGGCATCCTGTGTTAGAAGCGGGCCATCACTACAGCTGTACAGGGAATATCGATCCTTACGAGCAAATTTGATGCGTACCGAACTCATCCTTCTCAGTGGATTCGACGTGGCTATAAACATACCATTCATAGAGATGCTGTCATAATTTGTGGCCAAGGTAAAGGGGACAACATTTCTTCTATCCCATCGCACCGTACAATGTATGCCTCCAAAGCGTGGTCGGCCAATGCCACTCGGACCAAAGCACCATTGACCATATTCTACAAATACAGGCTCGTCGGAAGATGCATTACCTTATATCCCCACCTCCCGAATGGCCACTCACGAAGCATTCAGCAGCGACGGACTTCGGGTCTCCTTTGGGCCTATCACTCAGTACTTTCTCCAACCCGCCTCCCCGCATTACCCTTGGACAGAAGTGACCGTGATCGACGAGGGCAACAAACCCGTGATATCCTTCGATGGTACACCGATTGCCTCCAAGCATGAAGGCTCTCACACCGTATACCGCGGATATATGGAGCAGTTCGAAGGCGAGGGTGGTACGCGCATCCACCCCCTCCGTCAAGTCGCGCTGAAGTGGGTCGTTGGGGCGTCGAACTTAGGGGGCATGAAGAGGGAAGCCCGCTTATATGAGAAAGAACTCGCGCCCCTCCAAGGCACTGTGGTTCCTAGGTTCTTCGGATTCTTCAGAGGGTTCATAGGCGACGTCGAGGTCGGCTGCATTGTCCTAGAGTGGTGCGGCGGTGAACCGATCAAAGAGATGCAAGAACTCAAGTGAGTCTTTCGTCCTCCCGAGGCAATTCTTGGGCTGACGCTACGTTTCAACTGCAGTCGACAGAGGATGCTCGCAGGCATCGCCCTGCACAAGGCTGGCGTTCATCATGGCGAGTTGCTTGATAAGTCCCACTGGGTTCCTGTTGGGGATGGCACACTTCGGATCGTGGGGTTCTCGTCCGCCCAGACTCATGGCTGCGCTGGGATGACTGTGCTTTCTCGAAACAACAGTGGAGACCCACGCCCGAAAGCTATTTGTAAAGAGCTCGCGGTGCTAGAGTCCCGATTTGGAGTCGATGCTGAGCGCACTGGTAACCATGTCAGATGGGCAAACAACTTGTATCCTGAATTCGACGCGGCGTTCTACGATACGTACTCATTTCCATCCTGATCTCTCTCTTCCGCTATATCATTGCGCCTGTGACTGCTTATCGTATCATGTATTCGAAGATATCCTGTTAATTGACTCATAGTTCTAATCTAATGTCTACGTTGATAAGACCGTATGCGTTCTACGGCTAGGGCTACAGCATGAATGACAAACATCTGTCTAGTGAAAACATCAGATCTCATCCTTAAAAACATTCCAAGCATTCCGGTGTCCGCACCCATCCACATGAGCATCGTCGCGCCCCGGACCAGCGAGACATAAGAGCGGGCACGTATGTGTCTTACTCGAACTCCTGCCAGCCTCTTCATCCCCAGCAATGTCGAGCCCGAACGCGCTGTCCTTGCGGACGTCTACCAACCCCGCAAGGCCTTGCTCTCCATGCTCCCCTTCTTCCTCCCACTCAGGCGTGCCTTGGTCAGCGAACCGGACAACGCGCGCGATGCCGTTCCGGTAGCTCGTCTGGAGACGCAAGCGGATCGATGAGAGCCGCGCGATGCCTGCTTCCCAGCCGCGCTCGAACTCCACCTTGACCGCCTCGTACGTCTCCGGCGTCAGGTCACCGGGGAAACTGGTCGCCAGAGAGCACACAGTCGGCGCGGACGGGAGGACACGGACCCTCTGGTTACGCGGTGGGATACGGTCCACTGGGATGGTCACATCCTCCGGTCCTTTGCGCTCGGGAGAGGGTGCGCGCAAGGAGAACGCTGCTGTGGCCAGGCCTTTCCGCCCCTTCCTCGACCTCTTGGATGACCCGCCCTGTTGTGCAGTGTCTTCTTCCGGCATTTTCGCATAGTAGTCCTCAAGCCATGCTTTCAGCTTCTTCTCGCGCTCCGTCGCCCGTTTGACTCCAGCGAGAGCAAGCGTCTGACCAAGCTCCATCCACTGAAGGAAAGGTTCTCCGGCGTTGACCTGCACGTCTATCCGTTGGCTGACGATTGGGCATTCGTCTAAGACGAGTACTCGCAAGTCCGGGAGTCGTCCTAAGAGACCTTCCAGATCCCGAACACTGACGTTGCTCGTACACATGTCGAGGAGCTCCAAGTGGGGGAAGGACTTCGGGAGAGCATGGAGGTGACGACAGACTTGCCTGCTAGGCACTCTGAGTCGAAAGTGCTTCAAGTCGTGACATAGAGGGGAGACGGCAAGGGTAGATAGAGGATCAAGGCGAAAGAACACCAGTGGCTGCGCGAAGTTGGTAGGGGCTATGGAAGGGTCTAGTGGGTCTTGCACGATAGATAGCGTCGGCAGTGTCTGAGGGGGCCATCGGGACAACGCCAGTAGGGTAGAATCGAAGTACGCTCCCTGCGTGCGATGTGAGACTTGAATATGGAGCGAAGCGGTTAAGGGGCATACCTTCAAGAACTGATAGTACGTCGCACGTTGCACGCTACAGAACCGTCACTACGGGGTGATTACGAGTATGCAATGAGACGTACTATGGACGAAATCGCATGGATATGAACTGTAACCCTTCTTTTGGTCGATTGAATATCTCCTCCATGTGTTCCGGAGCAAAGTTTGGTCCAACGTGCATCCTTAATCGCATCATGAAGGGCAGCAAGGCCATCAGGTTGACGAATACATCTGCATCTATCGTCCAACACTCCAACGAGAAGCACCGGACGCGGGAAGCATTTTGAGGAGCGCGTCGGAGATGGCTGTATAGCCGGAAAACCTGGTCCGGACGTCGCAGGCTGATTCTTTCATAGAGGAGATGTGTAGGCACTGGCGAACGGGGAATGGCTCGGCTGAGGGCAAGAAGCGATTGCTGACGGTCATCATCGTCAAACTGCGAGATGATGGCAATGTACAGCTCGACGGGGAGGTCTTGGAGAGAGGCACCCATTCACAGCGAGAAGCAATAAGTGAATCACTAGAGTAAAAAGGAAGTGTGCCGTAGTCATCCAGCGGAGCTGAGCTGACAAGCCAGCATGCGCGCGCATGCACGTACGTGTGGATCAGCCTGAGATAATCATCCTCGACTACGACACGAAGACATAACAGCCAAGCACATGGAATGGCACATATCGGCAAGAGGGGACTGAATATCGTAAGGGATTGAAGGATCGACAGATGCCTCGAGCGGTTCTCTGAAAAGGAGTTCGGTAGCCTGCACCCTGAGCTGAGCACCGTGCGTCCCAGCCTACTACTGATCTCGGCAACAATACTTCCACCCTTGGCTCAGGCTTCTTCATACGTCCCACTCGTCGCCAAGAGATATCGCAAGAGAGCACGGGCCCGAGACCGATATGTGGTCAGTGGCTCATTATCGATCTCGTATGAGAGGCCGTTATGAGATGTAGCTTAAAACCCGTCTTGCTTAAGGAACGTACGTAGCAGAGCATGCAAAAGCATTACGCCTAAGGTAGAGCCATATAGGACTATCTGATACATTTATAAGGGATTCCATGGTATATCCCTCAGCGTTCCTTCGAGGGCCGCTTGATGATGCATCGAAGCAAGGGCAAATTCACTATGCCTATATGCATGTTGAAAGTCGACGATCCGCATTGTTCCATCCGCGGCTCGCAGGAAGTGCCGCCCGTCCGACATGCAGAGCGAGTCGGATCGTTCGTACAATTGGCCGTGATACACCCCGGCTGCGTGCAGCTTGTGAACGGCGTGCATGCGTAGACGTCTGTATGTATGTCAACTCTGTCGTCAGTGGCGGACTCGGGTTCATGTCATTTCATCGCACTTACAGCTCTTCCTCTGTCGGTTTTCCAAACGTCGTATGGTCGTTCTGCGGACACCACTCCAAGATAAGGCACCCGACGTGATAGCCTTCTTGTACCGTCCCAGTAAAGAAGCCGCCGAATATGGGGACGACTGTGCCCTGGAGGTCAGCCAGAGGCCCGTCGTACATGAGCGCCTCTCTCCGCAGCGAATCGATGGCACGTTGTCCGCGAACCCACTTGACTGCGACCTCGACAGGTTCCGGTGGGTCGAGGTTTGGAACGGGATAGTACTTCATGGTGGCACGGTAGAGCCATCCGCGGTTGATGTCCCCGACGGCCTGGTTGTCCGTCCACTTAGCGCCACCCAATCGACGAGACGGTTGCTGGTCCGAGATCTCGAGGATGACGTCGCCATAGTGCTTGTACTCGTACTCGTAAGCCTTGTCCGACTCGAGCCGATACATGACGGGATGGTCAGAGCCCCGTCCAAAGACCACGTCGACGCAGATATCTTTCGGCATAGCTAACTAGCCGTAGGTGGTACGCACAGTAGGTCGGGGTATGAGAGGTTCGAGGTTTGGCAGATGCGTTGGACAAGGTCCTCTTTCCTCCTTATGTGGATCATACTCCGTGCTTGGGTCCATTGGGCGTGCTGCACCTTCGAGGCAAAGCATGCCATCACCCACGACAGACATTTATTGCTGTGTGGCTCAGGCCGCTTTGGATGTCAGACAATGATATTATTGAATTTGACATGTCGGAGACGCTATTCGTAAAACGTCATCGGTAGTCAAGCACGGTTGAGAGCGTTCACCTAACGCATATTCCGTCAGGAGACATTCGAGCGTAGGTGACCATGCTACATTGTGGAGAGAGCGGGGAGTCGCGTACAACAATGCGCTGATGAGTACAACAGGTCAATCGACTTACATAAATCTGGTAGTAAGCTAAATCCTTGAGGTCCTCCGGATCTTGGAACAAATAAAGGTGAGACAAGCGTACATGTGGTTAAGTGCCTTCCGTGCCAGGGTTCCACTCCGCATCAAGCAACTGGATGCCTCGTCGGCCCAGCTTGCGTCTCCAGAGCAACATCTCGCCCTGCACACCCGCCTGCTGCGCCTTAGTCGACATGCCGTTTCTGAGCCACTTGACATCACGCGCCCGAACGAACCTCAGCCGCGGGAGCTTAGGCAGCAGCTTCTCCAGGACGACGAAATATTCGGGCTTGGGTCTGGGGATGGATAGGATCTCGAGGTGATGCTGCTCTGCTTGCGAAAGCGTGAGGGTGGGGAGAGGGAGCTCAAGCGACACGTGCTTCAGAGCAGGACATATGTCGAGGAGGGTCCCGGGGGTGGGAAAGAGGATGGTCGGCCACTGCTTCACGGTATAGAGGTGTAGAGATGTGAGGTGTTGCCCATGTACGGCAAGGAATCGGGGGACGAGGCATCCCGGAACTGATACTTCGTCGTAAGGCGTCAGGGTGAGATGCCGTAGGGCAGGGAGGGGAGAGTACAGCAGTGCGAACAGCACGGGAGAGGAGGGCATGGAGAGCGCGACGAGTTTGCGCAGGAAGGGGAGACGGAGCGGATAGAAGGTTGGTGGCTCGACGGGACGGGTATCGAGCGAAGAAAGCTCGCTCTGGTCGATACCCGTGCCCATGATCTCCAGCTCTTCTAACCTGGTGCAGGCTCTGAGGAGTTCAACGAAGAGATCCTCCTCGGTTCTCATAGACGTGGTGAGTTGGATACTTCTCAGTGACCGCATGTTCTGGATACCATCACGATGCGTCAAGCTGGACAAAGCGCGACGACTGAGCACAGCGTGCGGGTTAAGGATGAGGTCGGTCAAGAACGGAACAACGGGGAACAACTTGTTCAGCACCGTGTCCAGCTGTAGTACGTCCTCCGAAGACGTGCATCGGAGATGCTCCAAATTGAGGGTGTGGATCCACCGTCCCGGCGCGGAATAAGGGATTCGCCGGATGGAATCCCAGGTCTTGTCGGCGGCGTGCAGACGAGCTGCAAGCTTTTCGAGCACGCGCAGAGATGGAGCTTGAATGAATGCATAGAACAGCGGCAATGCGACAGCCTGTGGCAGTAGTGAGCCCGGAACCCAATGGGTATGCAATGCCTATGCTCACATTGAATGACTTCGAGACCCGCAGGAGCCCCAGTTTCATAGCCACGACATCCTGCTCCGGCCCAGCGTCCTGCGCGTTGTATTGAGCGAAGACATATTCCAGTACGCACTCCCAGAGCTCAGACGGCAAGAAAGCGCGTGCCGGTTTGTCCGGCAGAAGAGGGATGAGTGGGAATCTCCCTGGAGAGCGAGCGAGCGGTCGTGGACAGAGCCAGATGGTCTCAGAAACAGCGAGAGTGGTACTGGTACTCATGAGCAACGATTGTCTGCCTCAGTGCATGGTGTTAGAGGTTGATAAGCGAGGAGCGTATCGTGGGTGGGGGAGGGTGTCGCATGCGGAGGCTGGCGGGAGCGAGGCCATGATGGAGGTTGGTCATGGTGGTCGTGCGACACGCCATCGGAATGCCGTCCCGTCTACAGCCGGTTTCAGCTCGCTTGTCGTGAGAGCGCCGCGCCGCATCTCACGCATTTGCCCGTTTTCCCCTTCTAAGCGCCCCCAAAGGAACTTCGGACGACGATATCTCCTCGACTGCTCAATGTAACCACCTCATTCTTGCATATTCCGGCTCAGGATTACGACGCGCAGGGCACGGTATTGGATTGAAGTCGCGCCAACCCGATGTCACCAACTTCTGGGCATTCCCGCTCTTCCAACTCCCTACTGGACTCAGACAGCGTTGTTGGCCCAATGGCATCGTGTACTGTTCCGGAAACAGTCGGGATGGTGAAGAAAAGACACTACCAAGGGCTCTGTGTTCAAAGGCGAGTTTTCCAGCGACAATCACGTCCACCATAGGGTGGGCTCAGGTGGCAGCCCTCTTGGGCCAGCTCAAACTCCTCGTCGGGGAGCACTAGACACCATGAATTTGTGAGTTATCTGCACCTCCACTATCTCTGTGGTCTTGCAAGGCGTTGGGGGGCATGTAGCCACTGTTGAGTAGGAGGGAGGAACAGACGAGATGGGCAGATTGGAACTGCAAAGGGGAGCTTGTAGAACACTACAATTGGCAACCGATACAATTGCAACAGTTTGTAGGCTTACAGTGGACATATGTGACATGTTTCGTAGCAGATATGTGTTGGATTTGACGATATACGACAGAGTGGTATACCAGGCATGTGCGAGAACCATTCGCAGAATGGAGAAAACGTACATCATGGACTCTTCTGCACCATATGCCCTCCGTAACATCCGCCAACAGCTTCCAGTGAGCCTTCCAGGTATCTCCAGGGGTTGTTTAAAGATATATGCGCGACAGATGCAGAAGACAGCGTGAAACCGACCGAAGGCGGGTGGAACATCCGACATACGAGCGGCCAACTTAAAACCGGCACCGTGCCCTGCGCGTCGTAATCCTGAGCCGGAATACGCAAGAATGAAGTGGTTACATTGAGCTGTCGAGGAGATATCGTCGTCCGAAGTTCCGTTGGGGGTGCTTAGAAGGGGAAAACAGGCAAATGCGTGAGATGCGGCGCGGCGCTCTCACGACAAGCGAGCTGAAACCGGCTGTATAACGAACCGTTATTAACGGACGCCCTCTTGGACCTCTTGTTAACACGTGTTATTTACGGTTAATTAACCGGGCGCTAAACCAAGTTCACAAGTTGTTGACCCGAGTAATAAACATCTCAGTCGACCGACACGGTCCCTAGAACTCCGAGACACCTCGCCATTGCAAGTACTGTAAATTTGACGAGGCATGACATCAATGAGCTGTGTGGCGACGAATCCCGCTCTCCCTTCGAGATCTTAATCAGACCAAGCTCACTGGCGGCTTTGGCCAGCGGCCTGCATAAATTAGAGGCACCAAGCTTGCAGTTCACAGCAGCACTACTCTGGCCTACAGTAAACGCAATGAATGCGGTCTATGTTTGTTATTGCAGTCAAAAGGACGCTCAAATGGGTCCTAGTTTTGAACAATTCTTGACATGGCTATCCAGACTCGTACTGTCTAACTGTTTATTAACAGGTTATTGACTTGTTAATAATTCACGTGTTAACAATTCGGATTTGTTGCCCGCACCCTAGTCCCGTGCAAGTCCGCGTCGGACCCGCGCGCCCGTTATGAGCCTGTCGGCTTTCGGTCTATACAGTCATACACGGGTCCTCGGGACACCATGGGTCCTCGGGACACTGCGCATTTTCTGACCCTCCCTCTATCCTACTACCTCAGGTTTCTGTATATATCTATATAGACTTCTTACAGCTCACCTCTCCTCAAATTTCATCAGAGGCGACCCAGAAGTGAAGTCACCAGCCCAGTTTCTGTACAAGATTTACACGAAAACCAAATCTGGGACTGGTTCCCGCCCAAATCTATACTCACCGTGCCCATGGGCGTGCCCCATTTCTGGTGTACAACAAGGCGACATATATCTCCTTCTCTCAACAACTTTATATGGTGAGATTTTGACACTGAGCCCTGATAGTCATCGACACAGTGTGGAAGGGTAGTTCTTTCGCTCAAGCAATCGGGCGTTTAGATGTCCACATACCATATCTGGGCTCGGCTATCCTCGGCAACAGCAATTTTGTTCCATACGAGGGAATTAAGCGCTGTCCCGAGGACCGAGGGACGTGCGATAAGAGAAATTTGGGATGATTGTGCCCGATCCCTCTCACACATAGTTGGATTACCATGAAACTTAGGCGTGCAATGCCTTGTTGTGTACCATACATGATGGCATTGTCCGATATGGGCTGCACAGGTAGGGGATGGTTTGGGATGAGCGACAACATTTGACTGTCCCGAGGACCCGTGTATGTGTCACAGCCAACGAGCTGTGCCACCAAAACAAACAAGGGCAAAGCTTACTGATGCAGAGGTTGGTGCTGAGAAGCGAAGCAACCAGAGGTGACACAGCAAGAGATGTGAAGAGATGTATTCCCTAGACTAGAAGGGGTAGTGAGGGAGGTAGGGCTGCTAGCTACCTACAGAGGAGATGGGGAATCGACGAGAAGATCAAGTCTGAGGTTCCCTGCCTCAGACTCCCTACTATATATACTAATACAATGGTGCACAGACCAGGTACCTATTGACCATCGTTTGGTCAGAGCTCTCTGCCTCATGTCCTACCCTCTGACCTGCCTCATGGTGACCTTACGACTAATACCTGAGTCGTGCCGAGTCCGGACCCCTCCCAATGAGTAAGCGCTCCTGCTGTCACATCAGTCACCTGCCTGTGAGTGAGGATGGGCGCTCCTGGCTGTCA
>NW_006766883.1:2005842-2251595 GCF_000275845.1 Dichomitus squalens LYAD-421 SS1
AACCCGGGGGCGAAGGCCTCTCCCACGGGTGGCAACGACAGCGGATAGCCTGCAACTCACCTAGAAGGGATGTTGGTTGTAAGAGGCTTGTTAGAGCGATGAGAGGAGATGTTCGAGTGAACTGAACTGTAGATTGGGGGTACAGAGGTCCCCTATATATACTACTGTACATCTGTGGCTACGTAGTACTATACAGTACATTCCCAGGATGCACAGTCGCACAGAGAAGCAGTGCGTACACAGCGAAGCTGTGTGTGTACCACATGAGTAGTACAGCCTCGGTTATTGCAGTAACCGGCTGTGCCGTTCCATATCTTGTGACGGCTGTGTTAGGCAAGCTGTGTAAACCAGCGCCTGTTCAACATGACTGTATGACATCTCTGTAACTGTCTTCGACTAGCACCCACACAGACTCTGATCCTATGTCCAGACCCGCACATTCAAACTTGCATTGTTTGGAATCCCTTATCCCTCAGCCAGTTCGATTCCTCTACTGCGTCTGCATACTCCACTGAAAATGCGAGATCAGAACCCATTCATCTTTCTGGCCGAAAAGACCGTAACACTACTCACAGGCAGCGTGGCCGTAACCTCCCTGCTCGGAATATCTCTTGACCGCTTCCACATCTGCGGGGGTGATGTCTTGGTACTGCCAAGCCCTCTCCCTCTTGTTCGCATTCCTTACAGCAAGCAGATTGTCACACCATTTGTATCCTCTCCCTTTGTGGATGGCCTGAATGCACATGTTCACAGGACGCTTTTCCGTGAGGAAATTGTCGTTGTAAATCAGAATGAGTCGATGGCCCAAGGAAGGTCGGACGTCGAAGCCAGCGATCTCAATGCGCGTTCTGCCCGGGGTAGCTCCTCCCAGCACAGGCGTGAGGTCTAGCTGATGTGCGGGATAGTGCTCGTCCTCGAGAAGCTTGTAGGGAATGTCGGTGATGCGGGGCTCGCTGCCTTCCATGGGGAACACTGCTGCCTTGATAGCCAATTTGGCTGTCGAGTCCCGCGGCTAGAGTACTAGTGGGACACTCTCGCTTGTGCCTCTTCCAGTCCTTCATTGGCATCGATCGGGAGTGCCTCAGTTGTTTACCCTCTGCATCTCAACCTGAACCCACGTACGGAAACGCTGTGTTCGCGGGAACAATAGCGAGCAAACTTGCATGTAGAACACTGGCTCGTGCTCGGCTTAGAGCATACTTGACATGGGGCGGACATCGTAGACAGGTGAACTGGAACAGGGTACGCGTCTTCCCATCACGACGCATACACGACATATCCGCTATGTAAGAAATTGACATATGCAGAGATGTCAGATGCGTCGTGCAATGGCTTCTCATCAACTTCCTTCTATCGGACCTTTACAGGAAAATACGGTCAAATTTGCCGCCGCCGTCCAAATTGCGAGCGACCTGATTAGGAAAGGAAACGCTCTTGTGCACCACCGTCTCCGACGCACGGCAAGCATCATGACGTGCACTTGATACATCAGCTCGTGGCCTTCGACGGACCAAGGACATCGCCCATTTCCTCCAAGAACTTGTCATAGTCATCCTTCGGCTTCACAGCAGACGTCTTCGTCCCTTCCACTTCTCCCTTGGCTTTCTTGGGTGGCGGCGGACCGAATTTGTCCTGGAGCGTGCTGAGTAGATCTGGTCTCGCTACAGGAGCGGGTCCCGCATCACCATCGTGGTCTTCCGCCAGACCGACGGTGGGCGCCGCATTGACCTTGCTTCCTGTACCAACGCGCTTTCGTTTCAGTGCGGCCGGAACGAACGCGGTGCTTTCCTTCTTGAAATCGCGGAGCTCCGGCTCGGCCGATATGACGGCCGACGCAGCTGGCGCTGGCGGAGAGCCTGCTGTGGATAAACGCACGCCACCAGAAACCGGTTTCTGGGGAAGGGACGGGTTGCGCGGAAGGGTCGTTTGCCCAGCTCCCTTCGCGGCACGGTGCGCTTGGAAGGTCTGATGTGGTATTGACGACAGTGGGTCTTGTATGGCGCCTGCATTGCCTTTACGAGGATAAAATCCCGGGGGAGGTGGAGGGAGGGGTGGTTGGAAGTGGGAAGGGGAGAAAGGCGGGAAACCAGTAGGAGGCGGAGGGACTCCAGGTATGGTTCCCGCCATGACAGGGAACCCTGGTGGCGGGGGCGGGGGCGAGGAAGCCATGGTGAGGAACCCAGGTGGCGGTGGCGGCGGCGAAACCACGTTAGGAAAACCAGGTAGTGGAGGCGGAGGCGGAGGAGGCATTGTGATGCCGGGGTTGGGGGACATAAACGGCATACTAGGAGGCGGAGGAGGTATGACAGGAACACCAGTAGATGTGGGCGGTAACCCTGGAGGTAACGGAGGTAGCAAAGGTATCGGAGCCGACGGAGCCAATGGAGGTATAGGCGCACCAGCTGGCGGAGAAGGTGACATGACCGGGACCGGACCTATTGATAGCGGCGAAGCTGTCCTTGTAGTCAACGCGCATCCTACAGCTTCAGAGAGCACTGAGTTACCTTGTTGCTCGCCAGGCTTGGGAGGTGGAGGGCCGTCCGGCATAGGAATATCTTCGTCGCTATCTTCCTCTGCTGGAGGTGGTCCCTCTGGCATGACGATCTCATCATCTTCAATACATGGTGGTGAGACATATCCTTAGAATCATCGTACTCGGTGCTTACCGGACTCTGGCTCAGCCTCGCTGTCTACCTCGTGCGGCAAAAGGGCTATACACGGTGGATGAGCAAAGGCAGCGACAGTGACGCTACTGCGACTACTTGCCCCGTTCAACGTAAGGCATGCCTGGCGGTGGGACACCATACGGGTTCATGATTGGGTCGTAATAGATACTCCTCTCCGGATGCCGAGGAAGTCCATTCTTCTTGAATACATTCCTCTTCTTTGGAGTAGTACTTTCTTCCTTCTTCTCGTCCCGAGACTCTGCGGGCCTACGCGACTTGAAGACCAGCTTGCGATGCTCAGGGTGTTCCTGGACATATTCTTCCTTCTTCTTATTGATCTTCTCCAGCTCGGCCTTGAGGTCCGCAAGACGGGTCCTTTCAGACACGGGAAGCTCAGAGGCCGATTCGAGTTTTGCTATCTCATCCTCGATGTCTGACGGTGCCGCTTTACTTGGAAGTGATATGAGGACGAAGTGGTTGACTACTGACCTCGCGTGTCCTTCTTCACAAGGGAGAAGTCTCGCGCCTTCGCACGCTCCGCCTTGTTCTACTACAATGTGGAGGGATGAGTGCACGAAATTGGTCTGCGTTCGGAACGGGGCCTTGCCTTCTTGAGTTCCTTCTTCCTCTGCGCCTTCCCTAGTAAATTGTAAGTGACGTGCAGAGCATTCAAGCCTGTATAAGCTCACTGTATGCGTCCATGGGATTTGCGGACTTTCCCTTGGCCATGATGAGAAAGCGCGAGAGTAACAGTATCCAGCTGGAAGGTGGCGGAAGAGCTTGTCGAGCATTGGCGCCCATGTGCAAGTCGACACCCTCCTAACCCATACCCCTGGTAACCCATAAACTCTAAGAACCCATAGGATTTTGGCTTTCCCAAGTCGGGATAGGGGGAATTCGACCCCATAACCCATAGGTCTCCAGTACCCCATAACCCATAGCCTTCTAGGGCTCAAAACCCATACGGTAATAGTGGTCACATTGAGATTCCGCCCATCAATAACCCACAAAGTACTCGATACATGCTTCCTAGTGTCCTCCCAGCATCCATCCATGCTTCAACCACGTTGTGGGTAGGTTAGTGCGTTCGAAATCCCATAGCGCTCCCTCGAAGGGTCAGTAGACGCCTGTTCAGCGCTCGCTAACTGGGACTTATCAGGGCGCTTAGAAGGCGCTAAAGTTCTGGTAGCCCATAACCCCTCAAAACCCATATATTTGGGCCTATCCCGAGGGCTATGGGTTAAGAGGGTGTCGACTGTAGCCGGTTCGGGAGCGAAGCACGTGCGCTGTAGGGATACAGAGTCATGGGTGACCGAGCTATCGCGCTCACACCTTCAAACGCTTCCCTCTCCTCCCAGGGAAGCCCATCTGCTCTGCACAATCGCTGCACTCACCCCTTGTCGCTTGGCCTCTTATTGTAACTTTTCATATCTAAACGACCGGGAGGACTTAGTTGTCTTGTCTCAGTCTCACCATGCTCACCCCTGCGACCATGACCCACTCCACCGCCCCCAACCAGAACAAGCGTTCTTCCAAGGCTCCTGCACAGTCTCTTAATCATCTTCTCAACTTTAGTCTCCCGCCTAGACAATCGCATCATAATCAAAGCATACCCCGCAGAGCGAGAAAGATTGGTAACCAGTATGGGGTATGGAATAAGGAACGTGAGTACCATAGCTCAGGTTTACTGTCCATAGGCAACCCGCCTGACGCCCCGCAGGCTTTGTGAATGCTCAATATCGGTTCCTGATGAATCCCACTGGGGATTACACAGTGCATTTTGCGGATCCAGACATGTGAGTCCGCCTTCGACGTTATCGTGGATATGTCAGAGTACCGACGCCCATAGCTTAGCTACTTTCAGTGGCATGATATTCTCCAAGTCATCATTCCTAGAGGGCACTCCGTATTGCATCCCGAGAGGCAGTCCGCTCATGACGATGACATTCTCACATGTCCTATCTGCCTTTCGCCTCCCACCGCACCCAGGATGACCAAATGCGGTCATGTAGGTCTTCTCGAATGTTTATTTCAGGATCTGCATTGACTCTGTGCACAGGTGTTCTGTTACCCCTGTATGCTTCACCTACTCAGCACATCTGAGCAGCTGAAGTGGGTTAGATGCCCCATCTGTTTCGACTCAGTAAACGAACGGCAACTCAAAGCCGTAAAGTGGCTAGACGAGGTCCCTGCCGCTGAAGATGTCGACGACAGCCATATCGAGGGATCATCGTCGTCGACTTCACTGGACCGTGACCAATTCGCCGCGCCACGCTCCGGAGCTACCCTTCGGATGCGCCTCATTCAACGACCACAAATCACCACCCTCGCTTTACCTCGCTCAACCACCTGGCCCTCCGATCTCATGCCGCCGCATCAGGCACCGTTCCACTTCCTACCTGATGTTCTTGCTTTTGCCAAGTTCATGTTGGCAACACCATCCGAGCTGATCCAAGACCTGTCGAAGGATCTAGACGATCTTGCTACCGAGCGGCGGTTACTGTGGGGCATGGGTGATGAACTCGGTGCTGTGTTTATAGACGCAGCTGACGCAAAGGTCCGACACCAAATCGAGAAGGCTTCGGCTTTGGAGACGCCTCATCTCCGTGAAGCTATCGAGACGGCCCGCCATGTCGCTCGGCAGTTTGAGGATCGATCCAACCTCACTCGTCATCGTAAAGCAGAAGCCCCGTCGCTCCCTCCCGAGGAGGTTCCAGAAGCGTTCCTGGCGGCGCAAGGTCCTGGCTACGTCGCACCGCAGCCTTCCAGAGAATCGGCGCCCACACCCACGGGCCGCAATCAGCGACAACGCCGGAATCTGAATCCTCCACCGCCGTCCACTTCGACGTATTACTACTATCAGGCTGCGAACGGCCTGCCCATCTTCCTCCACCCGCTCGACATCAAGATACTCTTCTCACATTTCCACAGCTACCCGGCCTTTCCGGACGAGATCACCGTCCGCGTAGAGTCCTACACGGAGAGCACCGTCAACGACGACCTCCGCAAGCGCTGTAAGTACCTCGGCCATCTCCCCGAGGGCGCCGACGTCACCTTCATCGAGGCGGACCTCTCCCTCGTTGTCGGCGCGGACGGTTTGCGACCCTTTGAGAACGCACTCAGGACCCGCCGCGCGAGGCGCAAGGAGAAGGGCAAGCGCGACGACAAGGCCCGGGCGCGGGCAGAGGAGCGCGAGAAGGAGAAGCTCGCGCAGACTTGGCACGAGTTCGGCTATGCACCCCCCGCCCCCGTGTCGGTCCCGCTCGATATCGTGCGCGAGGACCCTGACTTTGCTGCTGCTGCCGCCGCCGCCACAGACGCCCCAGGGGGCGAGCCGGAAGAGGATGCTTCCTCCTCCCCACCACAGCCGGCGGGCGCGTGGGGTGCGCGCAGTTTCGCTTCGGCTGCGACCGCAGCCCAGGGGCGAGCGCAGCAGGCGCCGCGTCCTGCGGCGGTGCGGAACAACCGCGGGGGCGCAGAGGACGAATGGGAGTTGGATATGGCCTTCCACGAGCTGGAGCAGCGCAGCGCGAAGGGAGGGGGGAAGAAGCGGAACAACAGGATGGTCATCCTCGGTGGTGGCGGCGGGCGTCGCGCGCGATGATGGTGCCAAACGCTGTGAGCTTCGACAGATCGAGATGCGAGAGGATGGCTAGTAGAGGCCGCTGGGCTGTGGGACAGGCTTTGTGGGACATCGGATTTCGAGGCGGCTCGAGTCCGTTCATGAGGTGATCGTGTTTAATACTTCTTCGTTTGCTTCCTTGTCTCGGTTTTCATAGCACATCGCATGTACATGTACGTCGATCGCAGGACCCATACACTGTAGCACCAGTATAGCTAGCACAAAGCCACACATATCTCAATCTATCTGCCATATCAGAAACAGATGCGTGAGGCAGGATGGCTTGACGTGAAGGCTCCAGACGAGCTTAGGGAGGTATATCGTTATATTGCAAAGGTACAGTAGAGAGGTAGCACGTAGCGAGCTCCTAGTCGATCTCGCGCGACGGAGAGCTGGGGATGGTTTCCTTGGATGTAGTCCGAAGGACATGACAGGACATAGTTCGATGAGCAACTCAAACGCAAGCATACTGGTAAATAGAGCTATGAGAACAGTGGCAGTGCGCGACAAGGGGAACATTGAGAGTATATCCACATGATACGTACTGGAAGAAAAGGCGCTAGACCGGCAAGACGAGGAGAATGTAACATCACTGCTCATAAGATTACGCTGAAGGCAAGTGGAAAGCAATCGCACGGTGGCCTCAGACGATCTGTAGGTAATTCGACGGTGCGACTAGGATGATGCGTCAGTAGGAAGTTTTTCAGCATAGCACATCGTACTCACTTCCGACCGACCCGTCCGCTTTTCTCGCTTGCCACCACTTCCCGTTCTTGTCGAGGATCTCGAGGATCTCGCCTTTCGAGAACGAGATCTCGTTGGGGTCGTCGGGCGACGCGGTGTCTGGGAAAGCCATATATTAAGCGTGAGACTGCATGCCATGGCAGCACGAACGACCTACAGTTATAGAGCGCCTTTGCGCGGTACTGGTGCGTTTCTGCTCCCACGTCGCTCGTGTCCGGACCTGCCGTTCCCGGGGTAGTCGGAGCAGCGCCAGGTCCTCCGCCCGCCCCGATGCCCGCAGCGCCGCTGCCCATCAGGGGCGAAGCAGGCCCGACGCTTCCCTCCCCACCTCCTATCGAGCCCGGACCCGTACCAGAGCCCAAGTTGTTTACGCTGCCCGCCCCGCCCAGACTACGCGGCGCGCCGCCCTCCACGCTCGGCGCCCGGAAGCTACCGGTGTTGCCAATGGGCCCAGTCATACTGCCCGCGATCTTGGTGTCGTACATGGGGCCGCCGATGCCGCCGGTCGCGTAGCCCGCCGTGTAGCCGTTGCCGCCACCCATGTTCATCATGGACGCGGAGCGGGTGCCGCGGCGGCGGCGCGAGGGAGGAGTGAGGCCGCCCGTGCCGAGGGAGTTGAAGACGTGGAACATGAGCGAGTCCTCCTCGGACGTGAAGTAGAGCACCCAGAGGATGTCGACCATGGCCAGGATGAGCCAGCCAGCAGACATGGCGTCGAGGGACGCGAAGCCAGAGAAGATGCCCTCCTGTACGCCGATGACGGCGAAGACGATGGCGATCGAGCCGAAAGTGGCAATTTGGAATCGGTGCATGGCGATGGAATCAGTCGCGAGGGTGTGTAGGACGCCGAGGATGAGGAAGAGCTGGACGAAGATGGCGAACCATAGTACGCCAACTGTACCGTTTCCGTCTACGAGCGAAGTGCGTTGATAGGGAGTTCGCGAGGAAGGTTACGTCGAATACTCACGTTGTGCAGTGGCCACTGCCTGGCCGATGAATGCGACAAACCATCCTATCTAGATCAGGGAATAACGTGTTAGGAGATGACCCATGATGGGTGTATGGAGGCTATGACATACCACGGCAAGGATGGTCGTGAAGAGGAAGAGGTAGTGGGTTAGTATTGGCGTAAAATCGTAGCCCTCGCTCCCGCGCGGCGGCATTTTCATGCAAGAGATGAAAGCGAAGGAATTACAGAGAAGGAGAGACGAGGAAGAGGGGAGGGAGGGGCTCGTCCAGAGCAGGGAGGTGGAGAAGGGTATGCGCAGCTGAGAGCGAGTTCAACGACCGTCGCCGAGGCCTGTCCAAACATGACGATCGTCCACCTGCGCGCTTTCCCACGCGTCCCTCTCGTCCTGTCCTTGTTGGTGCCGCCTCTCGTCTGTCTCCGCCATCGCCGCACCCATGCATATTGTCCGCACAGCCCGAGCTGTTCTGTCCACCGCTTGTTTCCCTGGCAGCGCTGCACTACTGCTCATGTCCGTTGTTCTGTGAACCCCGTCCTTCCCTACGCTTACGTCCAGGTGACGACGAGCTTATTCTCGTTCCCGTATCCTGCTGTGTGCACACTCTCCCACTCCGTGTGGCTGCATTGGCGGGGCACGACAATTTCCACGGGCGGCTTTCCTGTGCGCACCGCACGAGTCGCTGCCAACTGTCCCAACATTCATCGCTTCTTGCTGCCTCATTGCACTCCGCAGTAAGTCCACAGTGTGTGTCTGTTACCCATGACCTTCCCGGCACTCCGGTTCCTCTGTTTCTCTATATTCGGACCCTAAAGTCTGGTATATTTTCCTTTTCATTGAGTTCGCGCTTCTAGCATATTTTGTGTACACCCCCAATGCATAGCATGCATTGGCTCGTACACATCCGCCTCTTTTCTTGCCTGCGATTACGGCCGCGACCAGTCTAGACGGGTGGGCACGAGACCAAGTATATGCCAGTAGGCAGCGATGGAAGCGCCACCGTGAACACATACCTCGTATCATTTATGAATTTGATGATTTCTTTGCTATTGATAATGGCGACGTGATGGAAGGCCTCTGGAAGGGACCGAGGCTGACGTTGACGATTAACGTGGCTGGGGAGCATGAAAAGTCCTTCTCGACCTATCCCAAGGTATGATTTGTAGTCAGCAACAAGAGGGAGAGCCTCAGTAATATGTCTGCAGGACTTTCAGGGTTAGAGGCAATGTAGCTGTCGGAGCCGGCGGTACCAAGAGTCGAGCTCGAATGGAAATGTCCACTGACCGTCTCCGAGTTCGGTAAGATTGCCCCAGAACACAATGCTATCGCACGTGCCCTGCGCCAAAGGGTGACAACGGAGGTCTGTATAGTAGGCTCGGTCCCCTCCCCGCAAACAGAAAATCGAAAACCGTATCTTTGTAGCAAGGGCACCCCGCAACAAAGTTACGGTCGGCGTTTTGTCAATTGGGCTCCCCTCATCGAGCCTATGCAGATGTCGCACTTTTCCCCGCCAAAGCGTGACAGGAGTGATGCCCCACATTGTGCTCTGGTCCCAGAACAAATTTAAACGAATCATGTTACCGTGTACTATGTCAGCAAGGTGGGTCAAGTGCGACAGGTGTTACCTGAGCCCTCAGGCAGACCCTTGCAAGAGCTCTGAGAGACCCTTGTTTAGGAACAGGCGCGATGTTCCGTGAGGGCTGCTCAAACCTTTGCTGGAGGGGAACAAGGCCTTGTGAAGCTGGAAGAATCGAACAGCCCTGTTAGCCACACTGCGTATGACAAAACGGGCCGCCACCAACTCTGTAATACAGGAGTTGCCTGAAACCGCAGGGGCCGGATGTTGGGACGGGCGTCACGTCATCACCATGACCCCGCGGGATCGCTACTTCCGGCTCGGAGCGTCCGTCGCCTCTACGACCGAGACCTCCCAACTCTCACGGGTCTGTGATGTCGAGACTCATTAGGCTTCGTCCCTTGAGTTGGCAGCTACCTACTTACCCTCGTCATATCTTAGAATGTACATGATTGTGCCGTGGACATTCCACTACTTATCCGCTGATCCAGGTGAGTTCATTCACGTCCGATCGGATACGAGGCTCTCTACGCATTCAGCATAGCTGCGATCCTGCCACCAACATTACTGCTGACACGGAGGCTGATGCGTCAGCGCGCACGCTTACGATACCTTGATCACCTCGGCACGGCCGCGCGGGTGCGTATGTCACCCTCGCTTGCATGGCGTCCAGCTATGGTCGCCGCATACATATGATACTTGCGAGCCGCGAACGCGCAACCACCAGGCGACTCGATCCGAATCCGTACGTTCCGGATACCCCTCTCACAGCCTTGTAATATAAGCCGGGCGGCCTGCGTTGCCTCGTAGCCTGAGCGAAGCTTCTTGCCTTCATACTCCTCTGCCAATATCACGAGCGTTACTGGCATCGGCTACCGC
The DNA here is from genome assembly GCF_000275845.1 of Dichomitus squalens LYAD-421 SS1. Lineage (NCBI taxonomy): Eukaryota > Fungi > Basidiomycota > Agaricomycetes > Polyporales > Polyporaceae > Dichomitus > Dichomitus squalens. The sequence goes on from NW_006766883.1 coordinate 2,016,295, forward strand.
TTCTAGCCGTCAACTTCTTCACTTCAGAAGTTTCTACTCTCGGGCGACATTCGAGTCTCGCGATTTTGCGCATGGATATGCGCCTACCATGAATTGCCCTGCGAACACCACGGTTGCGACACGGCACATATTCGTACTTGCAGCACACTGCTCACAAGACTGGAAGATCGCGAAGTGCCCCCTTGCGTTAATGTTCGACCTCATTGAGGCGGGGGCTAGGCTGGTTTTGATTGGCATTGCCAGTGCGGTGCTTGCGATTGCTGGGTTTATTCTCGTACGCCCCCGTTCAGATCGCATCCAGAATATTGCAGCGTATTGACGAGATATTAGAGTGTCCTTGCTCATGTGAAGGAGGGCACAAGTGGCCGGAGTCCGCGAAAAATTAGCCCGGATGACGCATCCGCCACAGCGGAATCAACTCCCCCCTCCCGTGAGCGCGACTCTGGTGTACCTTCTCCTCGCACATCGCGCGCCCACCGCACCCCGTCGAAGCCATTCAGTAGTGGTATGCAGTATCGGGACCTATCTCGTGGCCGCCACGCGAGCAGACGTGAACCATCTCCCACCACGCCCCAAAGCCCCTCTTCGGCCAGAGAGGCGCCGGGCTCCAAGAAGGAGTCGGAGCAGCGGGTCACATCTCGGAAGCCACGATTGCGGAGGCCAATCTGCCAAACTGTGAGTATGGAGCCGCGAGCCGCGCCATAGTGTTGGTGTACTGACAACGTTCGTCGTCCTATAAGTCGCCTGATGCTGCCCCTGTGGCAAGCCCTCTACGGACGTCTCCCGACACTACCAGAAACGTAGAGATCACCACAACGTTGCCACCTCTCAAGCAGACGCGCGCATTCAGCGACATATCTTCCAACCAGTCATCCGAGCTTTCGGCTGAGTCATCTGTCCCCGAGGAGCACTCGCCTCTTCCTGGTCGCCAAGTATTGCAGAAGCTCAAGGAACGCCACAGCTATTGTAAGTCTCAAATGTGTCGGCAGTGGTTTATATGCGGCGAACTCACTTTCGCGTAGTACGTGAGCGTTGTCTTGTCAGGGCCCAGTCCATGCCAGTGCCCAGAACCAGCACCACCTCGCGGCCTGCGCGACGCACCGACCCTTACCAGGCTCCCTACTTCTTTCCGACCCCCATGTCTCCCGAGGCTGGGACGTACCTCCAGGAAGTCGTCAAGGAACGCCATGGAGAGTATCCACAGCTTATCGAGAATGTCGTAGAGTCCTCCACTATTGATCCGAACGCTGCCCTCGCATCATCTTCCTCTTCTCCCACTCGTGAAGAGTCGGAGAAGCCGCCGAAACCTACCCCTCCTCCTTCGCCGCCTGCGCGGTCCACCGCCAGGCAGCCCGCCGCGGAGGCGGAGCACCGCCAGAGACGACAGAGGTGGTCCTGGCATATGCCACATCTCCCGTCGCATCACCAATCCAACGAGCGAGGGAGGTCCGTGGAAGGGGCTCGACAAGATAGGGAGATACTCTCCAAGTTAAAGTTCGGCCACCACAGAAGGTATACATCCTTGCTTTTCTTGCTCGGTAACCTAGTCTGACATCCCCTTGGGCAGACGTCACGGAACCGGCAGCGACGACGTCCGGACTGCGACTTCTCTCAAAGCGTCGTAGTTCTGTGAAAACCCTGATCATCCTTCATCAGAATCTTCGGTCAACCAGTGGTAGAAATTTCACGTCGGCTCATCGCATCGGCTCATCATCGGCAGAATCAATACGCATATTTATCCTTTGTTATTAGCGCAGTTTGCCTTGCGCCTTGCTCTCGTTCAACCTCGTAATAGAGTACCCTCCACTCCTTTGTAGCTGAACTTGTCAACAACATCTCAGAGTAGCATGCACCACTTGTCCATAATGTACTGTACCAAAATTATACGTATCGTAACACGAAGTAACACGACGAAATCTACCCACATACTTCTTACCTGTGTGTTGCAACAAGCTGAAAAGTGGGAACCTCGTACTTAACTGCGGCAGAATCTAAGGGAGAAGATTAGATGGCGGACAAACTATATGCGCATAGATAAGATAAGATGCGAAGGGAACGACGATCGAGCGGTGCGCCTTGTCGTCTTGTCCTGTGTACGCGCTCCTCCACATCGAAGCGAGCCCTAAGCGACCCCGGCCGGCCGCTGCACCATGGATCCAGGACAGTCCTCGACGCACACCCTCGACTCCTCTCACCCTGCTCGACACCGTCCTCAACAGCCTCTCGCCGACGACACCGCTCCCCCGCTCTCTCGTCGTTCATCTCCGAAGGTCACCGCCCCGGCCCCACGCACGAAGCACCAGCCGCAATTCCTCGATAGCCACGGCGGACGAGGGAGCCTTCCATCCTCGCCATCGCGGACCCGTACGCCCAAGAAGACCCCCAAGCCCACCACTCCCGCGACCGCCGCTATGAATGGCCCCGACAGCAACGCGGCCGCCCTCGCTGGGCCGTCTACGGAGGCGCGGCCTTTGAACGTGTCGGACGCGCTGGGGTACTTGGATGCCGTGAAGCTCCAGTTCCAGGACCAGCCGGATGTCTACAACCACTTCCTGGACATCATGAAGGACTTCAAGAGCCAAGTGTGAGTGATCGAGCGCGTCTAATGTTCTCCTAGGGTCTCGGAGTGGCACGGTCTGTGTATGCGGGTCATGTATCTTTCGCTCCTCCTTCTCTTCCCACCCCGCGCGAACAGCTGTCCTCATGACTTCGTATCTGGCTTTCTAGGATCGACACCCCGGGCGTCATTGAACGCGTCTCAATGCTCTTCCATGGCCACCCGATCCTCATCCAGGGATTCAATACCTTCCTGCCCCCTGGCTACCGTATAGAACTCAACACCGATCACTCTGACACTATCACGGTAACAACCCCGATGGGACAAATGACACAAAGGACGACCATGTACGGTATACCCACCCTCAGCCGCGAGACCATCATTCAGCCAGGTCTGGTCCCGCCCTACTCTCAGCCACCTTTTGGCCTCCCCCCGCCTCCCGTGCTCCCGGTTGGCATTGGAAATGGCTCCCGTCCCGTTACTCCCATACCCATCCACGCGCCCCTCCACGCGCCACCCCACATCGCCCAAGAGATGCAGAGCATCCGCCCCCCTCACTCGCAGTCTCCCGCGCTGCAGGGGGGACGCGACGATGCCGCGCTCCTGGGAAGCCTCAACACGCACCAGGCGGACCGACAGCAGAACGGCGAGTTCCACCACGCGATCAACTACCTCAGTAAGATCAAAAACCGATACCACGACGACCAGCAGACGTACAAGCAGTTCCTCGAGATCTTGCAGACGTACCAGAAGGAGCAGCGGCACGTGCAGGACGTAAGTGGATTTCCCACACCCTTCGTACGATCAAGGTATCAGAGAAATGACCGACATCGTTTGTGATAGCAATCACAAGTCTATGCGCAGGTTCAGATGTTGTTCAAGGACGCGCCTGACCTCATGGACGAATTCAAGGACTTCCTGCCTGAAGTTGTGCCTCCCACACACCCGGCGGGCCTTGTAGGCATCCTCCCTCAGCCAACAGGGGGACCAGGCGTGTCCGGCTCGTTCCCCCCGCCCGAGCCACCCGTGGCGGAGAAGGGCGCGAAGCCACCGCCGAAAAGGAGGAAACGGCCCGAGAAGGACACCGCCGCAGCGGCGAAGGCCCCCGGTGGTCGAGTAGGTGGTCTGGTCCCTGCCTTCAGCGGATGTTGACGAGTGCGTCTCAGGCCGCGAAACGTCCTAGGACGACGAATGCGAGGGCGGAACCAGCCTCGCCGAAGTTTTCGCCGTACCAGGTTCCGCCATCTCCTCAGCTCGTCAACATGCATATCCAGCAAGCGTCGACGCCAATGCATCAGCCGATGCACCCTCACTCCATCCATCCACCGAGCCCGGGTCCAATGGGCGCGACCCCCAGCAACACTCAAGATGAGCTACTCTTCTTCGATCGTGCCAAGAAGGCACTCGAGGGCGGTGGGACGTACGACGAGTTCCTCAAGTTGCTGAATCTCTTCTCTCGGGACATCATCGACACCAAGACCCTAGTCGACCGTGCGGAAGTGTTCCTTGGTGACGGGGACCTGTTGATGCAGTTCAAGGACCTACTCAGCTGGGAGGACAGGAAGGTCGAGGAGAACGTTCCGCCAGGCAGCATGCGGACCGCTCCCCCAGAATACTATGCGCTTCTCCCACCGGAAGATGGCCAGGGTCCTAGTTACCGCCGACTGCTGGACACTGTAAGTATAGAGTGGATGCCACATGTCTAGCTATTTTGGATGTTAATTGTGGGGTTCACAGGAGATCCGCATGGCATGCTCAGGGCGCGACCGGCTCTGTTGGTCTGTCCTCAACGACGTGTGGGTCTCGCATCCCACATGGGCGTCCGAGGAGGCTGGGTTCATGACGCACAAGAAGAATCAGTTCGAGGACACCCTGCACAAGAGCGAGGAAGAGCGCCACGAGTTCCAGGTGCAGATCGAGGGGCTCACGCGCACTATCGCGACCCTCGACCCCATCGAGGCCCGTATAGAGACCATGTCCGCCGAGGAACGGGCTGCGTTCCGGCTCAAGCCTGACCTGGGCGGGACCGCGCGTGCGATCTACGAGCGGACGATCAAGAAAATCTACGGCAACGACGCGGGCAACGAGGTCCTTCGCTCGCTCCAGGAGACCCCAGCGGTGGCGGTCCCTGTTGTCCTTGCCCGCCTCCGACGCAAGGACGACGAGTGGCGGCGGGCGCAGCGAGAATGGAATCGGACCTGGCGCGAGGTGGACGCAAAGAACTTTTACAAGGCGCTCGACCATCAAGGGATCACGTTCAAGCAGAACGACAAGAAGTACATCACCGCAAAGTCGTTCGTTCTCGAAATTGAGAACGCGAAAGCCGCGCAGCTCCGAAAGCGCGATGGAGCCGGGAATAGCAAGGTCGGCGGCGGTGCGGGCAGTTCTCGCGGGTCGAGCGGCTCGCCGCCGTCTACTGTGGCCGGGTCGTCGACGCGTCCGCTGGGATATCAGCTGCAGTACCAGTTTGAGGACGTCGGTGTCCTGCACGATGCGGTGAAGTTGGTCTTCTCGTACCTCGACCACTCGCCGCAGCAGTTTGGCCCGCAGGAGCGGCGGGCCATCGAGAAGTTCCTGCGATCGTTCATCCCTGTTCTATTCATGTTCCCTCCGCACGAGTTCAACAGCGCGTGCGGGCCGCTGGCGCCTGGCCACGACGAGGATCCCTCCGAAGCACAATCAACCTCCATCGATGACGAGCCGGCAAAGACGGCCTCGGGCGGCGCGAAGCAGCAGCCGGGGCAGGAGGGCGTCTCGGCGCAGGACCTTCGGACGCGTCTTCTAAAGACGGCTCGGGAGAACGCGCAGGACGGCGGTCAGGATGGCGCGTCATCGATGGTCACCGGGTCCACGTCCCCCATGGCTACTGATAGCCCGAATGAAGGCACGGCCTCGAACGTAAACCACCACACGGTCGGGGGCGAGGAGGCAGCGCACCATCCCGATGCCCGCACTAATGCCGAAGATATTTGGGTCAGAGAATTGAACGCGAGCGGGACCCAGGGGGCTGGCGAGACGCCGCTAACGCGGCGACCGTTCTTTGCTGGCACGACGTTCTATACTCTGCTGCGGCTATTACAGGTGTGTCTCGTAACGCCCCGCTTATAGATTGGTTGTTGTGTCGTGTCGGGCTGACGCTGCGGACGGGTTCCCCGCCTCACCCATCCAGTTACTGTACTCACGCCTCCTTTCCTGCAAGAAGATAGGCGCGAAGATGGCTGCGGAGAAACACGCTTCGCTGCTTTCGAATCCTGTAGCGGTCCACCTCGGATTGGACGATCCCAGTGGACCGTCGGTCGTGCTCAAACAGGCGATGGAGGCGTTCGGAAGCATTCAGGAAGGAGACGAGGTGCCAAACGTGCTATATTCGTACTTGCTTGACGCGTGCGAAAAGGTGTTCGAGAGCGAGCTAGACCAGGGCACGTTCGAAGAGCATATGCGGTGGTTTTTCCGCACGAAGGTGAGCATGTTCGAGTTATTTTCAGGCCGAGCCAATGACACGATACGGCGGGTTGCTGACAAGGCGTACCGGTTGATAGGCTTACAACGTCTTCACGCTGGATCGGGTCATTGGGGCGATCATTAAACAGGTAGGCACGGCGTTCTACATCTTAGAGCGTGAGATGGGCGTTTGACCGGGATGAATCGTACGCGTTTTATTCCTGCAAGGTTCAAACCGTGCTGGGCGACAACAAGTGTCAGGAGCTTTGGTACCTTCTGCAGCATGCGCGAAGCGCGGACAAGGCCACGACGCATGATGTGATCAGATACCGGAGAGAAGCGGAACGCAGTGTTGGATCTGACGAGAAGCTGTATCGTTTCGACTGGGTGGGTTCTCGTACCGGCATGCAAGGTGCACAACATGACTGACGTGCGGGCGGTTAGGACGTGGCATCGAAATCGTTGAGAATTCAGCTGATGGGTCCAGAAGACCCGAGCGTGGACGAAGATGACTGTGCGCTTGGACGCTGGCGGGCGTACGTGGCATCGTATGTAATGGTGCACCCGACGGAATGGGTGTCAGCTGGGAGCAGTTATGGGCCCGTCTATCTAAAGAGGTATGTTGCGGGTCAAATTTAGACGTGGGCGTGTTTGGGGTGTGGCCATGGAGGACGAGGGACGCTGACTACAGCTATTTATAGGAATGTCCAGCAAGATGTTGGGGAGGAAGGGAAGAACAGCGTCGTGCAGGAGCAGCGAGAGATGGGGGTGCAGATCCAGTCATCGTCATACAAGATCATGTTCGAGCGAGGGCGGGAGGACGTGCTATGGCGGCGGAGGGGGGACGAGGAGATGCGCGTCTTGGGGGAGCGGGCAGTCGCGCGAGAGGACGAGCGCCGGCGACGGGCAGGACGAGTGCTAGAGCGGTGATTGGGCCACTATTTATAGAGAGGGGGATATTAATATTGTAATGTCATGGAAGTAAAGCTAATGATAGAAGGTATTTAACGGATAATGACCGCGGATGGGAGGGCGTTCCCGCCTGCTGCACTGTGCCCTCGCCCCGGCTCGGTCTCTGCTTGCTCCTCCCCCCTCCGCCAAGCTCCTCCGCTCCCCTCCGTCTTGGCACCCGTCCTCGACGCCTCTTGCCGGCCTAATCCTCATCAATCTCTCCCTGGCGAGGCCATGCCATGCAACATAACAAGCACCCCTTAGATCCGTCTCTCATCCCGCTCGCCAACCCCTCTGCGTCCCGCCCCGTCCCGCGTCTGCCCAAGCGGTCCCTCCGCCTCTCGTCGAAACACTCATCCGCCCCATATTCATTCCCTGACCCGTCTCCTGGCTTACTTGCTATCCTCGTCACCGTCGCCGGCTCTTCTTCTGTTGACGGTAGGCCGCACGACTCCGACGTACCTCCAGACTTTCTCTGCCCTCGCCTCCACACCTACTCCTCCGCTCAGCCCTCTGCGTCTCAAGACACCGCGCCCTTGTATCGGCAACCTTGCGACGTACCCGAAGCCACCACATCCTCCAGGAGCTCGTTCACCCCCGCTCCTGTCGACCTCTACGCGCGTCCACGCAGGAAACGCGTACGCAGGACCGCCAACATCGCTGACAAGTACGTGCAGTCTCCAGACGGGAGGTGGAGGAAGGCAGACTCTTGGCAGCTATACGGCTCTTCGTCCTGTGCAGTACGTCTCTAGCCCTGCCTCACCTCGTTCACTCGCGTGACACTATTTTCTAGGCTTCGCAGTGCATGGACGCTACACCAACAGAGGTTCCCGTCGAGGACGATCAGGTCTCGGCCTCTGCGGCAGCGACAGCTTCCGCGTCGACTTCTTCGAGTTCGTCGACCGACCCCACTCTCCCACATGGGTGGGGAGGAAACAAAACCGAGGACGACATGACGGGCATCATCCTCGGTCTCTCGCTTTCGCTCGCCTTCGCCTTAATCGCCTTCATGATTGGCGTTGTCCTGTGGAGGAGAAAGCGGCGGAAGCGGGAGAAAGACACCGAGAAGACCGCGCCTAGTATCGACACACGGGACACCGAAGTCAGCGAGCAGGCACAGCGCGTTCGCTCCAAGCAGCGGTTATGGCAGCGGGTTGCCGTCAAGTGGAAGGCCAACGTGAAGCACTCCGCGCGCCTGCGTAGGAAACGCGCGACGACCGCTGCAACGAGGCCTTCGGATACCGACCTTCTCAGCGACAGGCCGACTATCCAGGCTTCCACGTCAGCTGTGTCTCTCACGCGGACTCGGACGGTGAGCGACGGTGACTCTGCTTACACCGCCCGGCCGCTATCTATCCACGGAGATGACCCAAGACTGCAGCGATCGCGCTCGCCTAGTGTTGCATCGTCTGACATCGGTACTGGCACTACTGACGCTGAGTTGTTTTCTCTCCCGACATCCCAGCCTCCTGCATACATCCCCAGCTCTCCCTTCCACCGGGCGCGCTCCACGCCGCATTTGACTCCCAGTGACGCCCCTTCGGGCTCACTTGATCCCGCTAAGGCTTGTTCATCGTCCGACGTTTCCTGCGACCCGTCGGTCCCCTACCCATACGGGCCGCCAGTCCATTCAGCACATGTCGCCACAGATGACAAGGCCGTTCTGGCCCAGATGGCGCGTATGGCTAGCGCGCCTCCCGCAGATGGACCATCAATGTCGGACGCAACGGGAGGATTATCGGAAGTGCAGCCCTCGGTACCTGTCCTTGAGGAGGATCCGTTCGAGACTCTGCCGTCGGAGATGCAGCCAGACGTTGACACGGATGACGAGCACGCGATTCGCCAAGGCTCGAACCTTCCCATAACACATGACGCGCTATCAATGGCCATTCTAACGGCGCCCTCTTCCTACCCTGGCTCGTACCTTCCCGTAGACGACGACGGCGACTCCGACGTTCCATCCTATGCGGAAGACGCTATTCGACATCCCACCTTGGTGCTGCCGCCACCCCCACGCAAGGTACCGCTCACCGGTCCGATGTTCTACGAGTATCCGCACGAGTTCGAAGAAGACGTCGCGTCTGTCGAACCCCCAGATGGGCCCTCGTCGCCTCCGTTCGAGGAGCCATCTGCATTGCCTTTCGCGCTCGCAGTAGCGCCCGACAGCGCGCACATGATCGTTCCAAGCTCTCCCCCGCTCGAGATCGAAGACGAACGACTGTTTGCGGCGCATCTTTTGCCCTCTGCGCCTCCTCTCGACGACGACGCCGAGCACGTTCCCGTCCACGACGCAGGCTCACCGTCGGCACCTTGTGGACCATTGCCTTGCGCGTCCTCGTCTGCCCCTGGAGATCACCGAAACGTCAACCGCGACGACATTCCAGGCGCCGCCCCTCCAGAACGGGCTGCTATAAGTGGAGATGACGTGTTGCCTCCGCAGTATCTGCCATGACCGGGCGCGCTGAAGGCCGTGAATTCCCGGAATTTACGTTACGTTGGTCCATTGGCCCACGCTGCGGCGGAGGCCCTTCGCAGCTATCGATCCCGGACCGCCGCTGCATCGTCCTGACTGCGGACCTTGTTCTAGACCGTTGCCGCTCGCTCGCTCGACTGTAGGGAGACGAGCAAGGAAGCGACTGGTGATCGGTTTTCTGGCCACGCGGTAGGGAGACCTATTCATAAGTACTCGCTTGGCGCGCATCCACGTGGTGCTGCTCGCTCATGGCCATCTCGCGGCTTGTACTGAAAGTTCCAAAGACCCTGGTCCGGGAAGAATCCGCTAGCTAGCCGGATGTTATTAGTTTCAAAGGAGATGTATTGCTGTATCGTTATCCCGTTTCTTGCGCTCTGCGTTGCTTTCCGCCGTCCGTTTTCGGGTAGTTCTTCTTGTCTTACATCATTGTCATCGTCGCAGCAATCTCGGACTCAACCGCATCTCATTGACATACTATACGCAACTACCGAAACGATGACTGCGGCATTATTATTTGGCAGGGGTGGGACACAGAATGTATCGAAGCCCGCAGGTTCTGGCCTGGCCGACCCTCGCATTAGATCCCTTATCTGATGTCGGGCCCCGAGGCTCCTGTTCGCACGGGACGGCGATGGCAATGCACCTGTCGAGAACCGAGAACGTTGAACGTTGAACTGCCGTTCTGGGGCGTGCCAGACCGTGCGGTACTGACCCATTATGACGGAGAGTTATCGGCGTACATGCGACGTGCGGGGCCCGACGGACACGACGGCTTTTAGACACCGCACCGGAGGAAACGTGTGTTAGGCTTTGTCGTTAAGTCCGGTCGGGGCGCACCGCTGTTGTGGACGTCTGCTTGTATGTACTTAGCATCACCCATCGTACGCATACAGTATGCTTAACGCCTGGCAGCTGCTCAGCCGTCCACGCGCTGGTCGCGTCAATGTGACCTTGCAGGGATGTTATGAAAGATGATAGATGCGCTCAGTGCTTGCTACGCTCAAGTAAGTGCTAGAGAACGCGCACCGGAGGGAGGCTCGGGTGGGAACGTACTGCAGGACACCCCGTTTCGGTGGTATCCGTCGTGTCAATCGTAGTCCTGTTGCGTTATAACGTCTCTGAGGCGCCTTCAGAACGTATTGGCAGTATGGCCCTATTGCAACCTGCTCGTACGCGGCCATCTCCTGCAGCCAAAGCCTCTCGCCGCGGTGGTCGCTACCAACCTAACGACCCAGGCAGCGCCCCCAGCGCCCGGCCACTCGCGCCCAATCACCCATTGCATGAAAGATCGTCGTGGTGGGAGACTCGTAGCTGACTCGCGCCCGCACACCGCCTCAGCGAGTCACGCGTCGCGCGAACCCCTGATGTATCTCATCGACTGTTGCACAAAAAGGTTCACGATTACGTCCATATGCACCAGAGTGAGCGAGGTCCCAATCCAACTGGTATTGCCGACTCCGCTGTCAACGGTGTTTACCTGACCCGTGACCGGGTTGCTTGAGCGCTTGAGCCTATTCACGCCATTTGACGCTCGAGGTTAACCTGAACGACTTGCAACCTCGAGCGCCCGTCGCCTCGCTCTCCCAAGTCATAAGCACGTACTGTATGCGCTGACTCCTGATAGTGTGCGCTGCGAAATCAGATGCACCACCTCCGGCCTGTACCAGTATTCCTCAGCTTCCATGGGCGCACCGGACAGCGCGTGAACCGCAAGGAGGTCCTCAGCCAAAGTCAGATGATCACTTTTCTCTACGCCCACCGGCTGCGGTGGGGGACCAGGCCTACCCTCATAACCTCATCGACGGTTCTGCCGCACGCCGCTGACTACTGAAGTCGACGGCCCTCATAGATGGGCCGTCTGGACCATCGTTCTATGGCCTTGGCGTTCCAATTATGTATTCTCTTGCTGCACACGCTGCCTTCGCCGGCTCCCATGAAGAGGGTCCGGTATTCAGTAAGTGCATGCCCTCCTCAAGGCCGAAGACGCGGGAAGCGAGCGGGGTCTGTCAGAGGACAAGGGCATGACAAATGGCCCGAGACCTAGCGTGACAGTCTGACTCGGTGAGCGCCAGGGATGAAGGTCTTACTCAGGAAGCGAATCACAGACGACAACTTAGTACTCTCATGCTCTCTGATAGTCAGCTTCGCAGGTGCCGCGCCTAGGAGTGGACAACGGAAATTCGCAGCTCATGATTCATGTACGCTGAAGACCATAGTATTCGCGTGACACGGACGTACCAATCCAAAACCCTAGCCAACGGTTTATGACGACGTACTGAACGCGGTATTCGTTGTTGCTCCTTGTGAGAGACAATTGTATCGTCAGGGATTAAGCGCTGAAGCTTGAAGTGGCGGTCGAACACGTACCGACACTCTGGATCATCCGCCTTTTCGAACCACTGTATCAGATCTGGGCAGGAGCGTCTCCCGGCTCCTGAGCTGCCTATCGTACACCGAACGCTCGTGCTTTTCACTCGGTTAATCCTACTGGCATTGCCGACAGTGACCATGTCTTGGAAGGTTCCTCTTGTATGACAGACTTCTATTGCAGGGCGTCCGCCGGGCTGAGGGGCCTGGGCGATCAGCTTGTGCGGCGATTAAGGTCGGATATAAGGGTACACATCCATCAGAGTGGTGTCGCGCTTGAGCTTCCCAGGCATCTGGCCATGACTGATAGAAACGGTGAAGACATTGGGGGAGCTTTGAATGAAGAGACATCATCACGATTACGAACTCTATGCAATACATTGCGTCACGGCGGGCGGAGGAGGTGACAATGATGGTAAGAATGTAACAGAACTGACAGAGCGTGGAAAGTAATGTAAGAAATGTACGCGACGCGATTATGGAGGAAATTGAGAGGATAAGAGGAGAACGAGTTCGTGTTCCCGATCGCTTCCAAATGATGGTGTCGTCAGCGTCTGCCCTTCCTACCAGACTGATCTGTAGTCTACACTCACTTATGAATTCTTTACATGGTCGTCTTCTCCACATCCACTCGAATTCCACTGACAGGACTCCCAAGCGAGACGCCGCCGGTGTACAAGGCCGCCTCAATGTCCGACTTCTGGTAATGTATATTGTCCATCTCCATCCCGCTCGTCGTGCCCAGCGTGTCGCCAGGAATGCTTCCAATCGTGCTCAGCACGACGCCCTGGGTACGTACAATCGCCTTTGAGCCCGAGCGACCCTGCATTCCGAAACCAAAACCCAAACCAGAGAACGGCGAGCCCGGACTTGACTTCGACGATGTAGGGCCAGCGGTGAAGGCAATAGTGCCCGCCGATTGGCTGACAGTCTCCGAACCCCGCTCACGGAGATCAAGAATGAGCCTGCAGGCAAGTACAGGCGAGAGCATAACACTGAGTGGTATGCAGATGGCCGAAATGGCTTGACGAGGTCTAGATCACCCGTCATCGGAATCGTCTCAGGATCAGTTAGCGGCAGCTAGGACGTACTGAAGGTAGAAGATACCGTTGACGAGATTGGCGATGGAGATGAGAATGTAATAAAAGACGCCTGGGATGCATGAACATCAGTGTCATTCTAGATCGTAACCCTCTGCGCCTTACCTTCACGAAGGAACGTTTGGATGAGTCGACTGCTCGGCCCACCGTTACGACGGCGGATAGTGATCGCCTTGCCGATCGTCATGAACGTGACCATCGTGTCATACAACAGCGGCGCGATCTGGGGTCGCAACAAGCGTCAGTGTCAGTGATAGACTTCCACAAGGCGTGAAATAGTCCTACGAAGAATCCTGCCAGGTGACATGGTCAGTGCGATTGCAGAATAGGCAGCGAAATAGTCGACTTACCGAGGAGGTGCGCCGAATGAGGCTTCGACATGGGGAAACAAGGGCCCATGATGGCATGAGGGGGCATAAAGGGAAGAACTGCAACCACGTGTGAGCGCTGTAGCCTGATTACCTGAAAAGCGAACAACACTTACGGTCCATCTGAGATGTTGCGACGTAAAGCTGGTACGCAACAACACCGGAGAGGGCCGAGACAAGGAGGACAAGAACGTAGATGTTGCGATTAAAGAATGCGTAGGTTCTGATCAGGAGGATGCTCTCTGCAGCGACCTGGTTCCACATGGCAAGAGCAACGGGGATCTACGGGATGACAGTCAGATTCCGATAGCTGGATATGGACGACGGACGCTGCAGACCTTGAATATCCGCTGGCATGTCTCCTCAGTATGGTTGACGGCGAAGGCATACAGAAGGTAAGGGACGACGGCCAACACCCAATACCTGTCGTGGCACGGCGACATTCAGATACTTCGCGTGCTTTAGTGCGGACACGACGAACGCACCGGCAGAACAGGTAGGCCACTTTTACAGGTGTCCAGCTCGTCTTCCAGATCTACACTAAGGTCAGAAACGCGTCCTAGGCTGACGAAGGACGGCACATACGAAGCGGTACTCCCGCTGGAGACCAAAGAACCAGTCCCAGACGATGATGGCGTCTGCAGAAATGTCAGTGCACTGCACCCTCGACATCATCACATGAACCTACACATCGCTGTTGTGGGCAGTGAGCGATGCGGTCAATTCCACAATGAAGATGACATGACATACCACAGAAGTGGATTTGCGTCCTTGATTAGCGGGGGCAGTGAGATGACGGGACCGTCGGACATCAAGTCGTGACTGACTTACACGAAGATGAAATACTGCGCGGTCTGTAGGGTGTCCTGCATCTCGACGTCGATATATGCGATGCGTATTCGTAGATGTTTGGTGGCTACGTCGTCCGCACCGCGTTGCGAGGCACGTCAGAGACGGGGAGGGCGGACGAAGGGGTGGTGGGGCGAGAGGAGAGGGAAAGGAGACGGGGCGGGGCAGCCGAGGAGAGCAGGGCGAATATACTCGCCCTCGGAGGGTCCACGCTCGACGCAACACGCGAAGAAAAATCGAAGCATCCGCCGCCGATGGCTCGCGGCGACCATATCCAGCCCCTCGACTGCCCGAAACGCGCCGTCGACTGCCGCATCGAGCACGAAGGGCTGCACATTGCTGCACGCCTGCCCGCATCGGGTAGAATGCCCGGCGCGCCACAACCCTCGCATGTCACGAACAACGTCGCCCGAGGCCGCGAACGACCACCTCCCCTCCGCGGCGCTGGCCGCGTCTTGCCCCCGCCCCGGGCCCCGTCCTGCTTGCGAGCCTCCAAGCGACATCGTCCCGCCCGCAGCGCGGTATGCACGGACAACGTGCATCCGTCCGCTACGCGTGTATGCGAGTCCATCGCGACCAGAGCCACCGCTCTAGGTGTGCGCATCTCCGTTTCCGGAAGGGGGCATTCCCGGCGATATGATGTGGGCCCTCTTCCCCGCCAGACCTGCACGCCCCACCAGGATCACATCGCGGGCACATGTGCCCAATCTCGCCCATATCTGCATCTCAAGTCCGGCTCACCTGAATCCTTGCCATACACGGATCTCGGGTCTGCAGCGCGGTGCCAAAGAGTTGCGATCACCCTTCCCGGTTTCGTTTCTTTTGTTTGCACGCTCGCTCGCTCAGTCGATCCACCAGATCTGGCCTGCGTGCATAGAAAGCGATTACTCCGATTAACGGCGGCCACGTCCGCCGCCCAACGTCAAGTTACTCGATAGGCACCAACCTCCGCCCGTCGCCCGGCGTCCTATCTACGCCCGGTGCACGGTGTGCTCCCTCTCCTTTTTCGCCACGTTCGCCCGGTGCCTCAACAGGCAGAACTCGCCGTACGAGTTCTGCTGCTGCCACAGCGCGCCCGGGAACCACAGCGTGCGCGTCAGCAACGGCGAGTGCGCCGCGTCCAGGAACGGCTGGCACGCGACGCGCGCCCAGGTCTGCTCGTCCACGATGTACCGCGGCTCGTGTGGCCCCTCTTGCGGGTGCTGCGGGAAGTCCAGGTCGAGGAGGTAGTCACACGAGTCCACGTCCACCTGTGAAGAAAGCAAGAGAAGCCAGGGGCGAAAACAGGAACGCGAACAGCGCGCCGACGCGAACGAGGTGTAAGAGGTGTGAAGAGGACAAACAAAAGAGGGGGGAGAGTGAACAGATGCTGTCAGCCAACGCTTCGCTGATTCCGAGCCAACCGGCACACCTACATAGAACGCTCGCGCTTCCTTGTTCAGATCGTTCAGATCCTTGGGTACCACCCTCGTTCCCTGCTGTCTCACCAACAGCCCGCCCTTGCGCGGGGTCTCCGAGAAATGCCCAGGCAGCATCCCGTCGAACGCGCTCTTGACCCAGTCGACGCGCACCCCGTCCGGCACAATGAAGTGTCCCGGGAAGCGGTGCCACTCCTTGCCCACGCACAAGCGCAGATTGAACGGCTCGACGAGCGACAGGTCGATCCGCGGCTGCTCCTCCGAGTCCGACTCGGCCTCGGGATGCTCCTGACCACCGTGACGCGCGGCAGGGTCGAGTTGTGGCGGAAGAGATACGTGACCGGTCGCATTCAGTAAACGCGGCACCTCCGCGGCCTCCAGGGCGTACGTGACCGATAGCGGGGCGTGGTAGTACTTCCAGTGCGCCATGGTGCGCGCGAGCGAGAGCACGCTGGATGTGACGACCACGGAGAGCGTGAACTGGCTGAAGAGCGACGAGCGCGATGCCTGTATGCGGATATTAATTTCAATATACGTGGTATTGTGTGAAGTGCTGCTCTGAGAACGCGCACCCGGTATGGCGAGTTCGTCGCCGCGATGAACGCAGCCTCGAGCCAGCCGCGCACGAGGTAGATCGTGACGGCGGCGTTGAAGCAGATGAACGGGTAAATCGGGTACATGAATCGCTCCTCTTTGTGCTTCTGCGTGGTCATGATCGCGACCCACAGATACACCGGCGCGAGGCGGACGGCCAGAAGGACGTACGGGGAGCTCTGGTTGACGAACAGATACCGCTCCCCCAGACGCTTGTGGTCGAACCGGTACGTGACAAGGAGCGCGGGAAGCGCCGCAAAGGCGAACGGGACCAATACGTTGAAGTTCAGGAGCAGATTCGCGAGGTAGAAGTGCACGGGCTCTGTTCCGTAGAGTTCGGGGCCACGCTGCGCATCTGGGAAGACGTTATATTTGACGATGTTCCACGGAACGACGGAGAGCTTGTTGTAGAAGAGCGTATCTATGGCGACGACAGGTATCTGTCGGAGATTACGTCTGCATTAGAGCCTCAGAGAAACCGGGAATGCAGGACGTACGAATAACAGGGCAGCAATTGCACCACAAATGGCCATTCGTTGCCACCTTGTGGTGAGCCAAGAAGTACGCGTCTCGGAAGTGACCTTGTCTGCGCCAGTCAAGAAGAGCTCCTCGAGGACGAATGGAATGGCGACCGCGAGCGAGAAGGGCCAACCGACGATCGCACCTGTCGCGAAGCATAGGGTGGCAAAGAGTGTGCGACGCATATTGCTGTTGCTTGGTCTCTCCATCGCGTGCGCGAAGCCAAGGGTGTTGGCGTACATGGCAAACGAAGATGGCAGGAATGCTGCCGAAACGTACTGAGCAACTGGGCGGCTGGATTGACCTGGAGTGACGTACATGTAGATGCGATCCACATCCCGGCATTCGCGAGGAGCATAAAGAATACGTACCGACCCACACGGTAGTTGATGTGCTCAACTACCGCGCGGTAGAAAGTCACCTCACAAAGAGAAGAGACGATGGCAAGGAAGATGCGGACGGCGAAGAATGCTGGGCGCTGAATGGGCAATTCTATCAGCATTTGGAGACAGTTTGCAGCAACTTGATGTCACTTACCTTTTCAGGACCCAGGAACATCGCGGACAGCTGTACAGGCAGGTAGTGCAGGAGGATGTATGCCCAACTCCTGATCGAGTATTCAGGGGACGTCTCCCATGTCTGGAAACCATAACCCTTCCACAGATAGTGCAAGGGTTCCCAGAAGTTGTATACTAGGAGAAAATAATCATGAGAGGGATGGCGGATGCACCACATCCCTACGACACGCACCTTCGTCGCAGTCCTGAATTCCGTTGTACATGGCTCCAGCTACGCGGATGAGGAGCAAGATGCGCAAAGCACTTGACCAAGTCGGACACCATGGCGCACGTTGTGCCCTGCATGACCATAGCGGGCTCACAGTCTATCCCACCCACGATGTGCGAGAGGACGCACCTGCGAAGTTGGTCCTGTAACAACCCTCCGTGACGGTTCTTGGGTTTTGTGGAGGGAGACGAAGCAGCCTGGTTTGTCGGTTTCCTGAAGCTGATAGTTTGGACGTTCGGACCCAGCTGAACGCCGGTAGACATGCTGGGCTGTGTTTTGCAGTTACAGAGAGCCGCCTAGGAGGAACATGAAAAGGGGTGCGTCGGCGCAGGTCGGCTTGGACGTCGGAGAGGGCGCAAAGAACCGCTGGACGCCGTCGGAGCGCGTGCGGACACGTGGTGGCGCCGTCGTGACCGCGACGCGTTCAGAGGCCGAGCGCGCCTCCCGAGCTCTCGCGCATTGGCGACCGACGACGAGCATCTCACTGCTCGCAGGACATTCTGGAGGATGCACGGCGGGCAAAGGGTATTGTGCAAGAAGGGAACATTCGGCCACGCAGCGCGTCAATAGCAATTCCACCTGGTCGTTGTAACCTCCTTGGTTTTCTAGGAATCGCTATTGGCACGGTGCATGGCACACAAGTGTCGCGAACATTACAGCTCAGCTGGACATTCGCGCTTTGCCCGCCGTATACGCAAAACTTGGCACGTTCGCTATGTGACGAGAGTGGAGAGTGGTACGGTCCAACCTGCGAAGTGCCCTTGCTCGGTCCCCCCGACGAAGTCGGCTCCCCCTCCTTCTCCTCGCGGTACTTGGTCCTGGGCAGGCCTAGTCTCGTTCGTTCGGTATATCACACTCTTTGTCCACAAATATCACTGACCTCTCCCTCCTTCCCTCTTCCCAGCCCCGACCACCCACGCCGCCATGGGCGAGTCTCCGCACCGACGCCCTGTCAACTGGACCGCCCTGCACGCCCTTGAGAACCTCACCCCTCCCAGCCCATCTCTGTCGGGAAGTCTCGATGCTCTCGCAACTTTGGCCAGCTCAGGAGAGATTCCCATTTTCCTCCACTCTGGCTGCGATCAAGACAAATCCAGGCCACCTTCTACCATCCTACGGCGGCATAGGTCCATGAACCTCCTCAAACCGAGCTCTAGCATGGCGACATTCCGCTCCACCAACACCTTTGGTGAAATGCGCACCACCAGGTCTCGGGTGCAGAAGGTGGAACCCCCGAAACCCGACGATGCCAGTGAACGTACCGTCCGCCAACAGTCTTTCCGGTCTTCCGATGTCAGCTACTTGTCGACGAGAATCAGCACAAGCACAAGCTACTGGAACAATCGCTTCTCTGCTGTCTCGGAGCTGGATGCCTCTCATCTCAGTATCTTACGTCATCTGGGTTCGAATGTCTCAGATCCCGAACCTGATTCTCCCCCCACTGGGTCAGACCTGTGTGTTCCCCGGGCCTCTCCAAGCGTGCCTTTAGCAGTCTCTGCCTCTGAATCCATCGTCGTGTGCCCTGAACCCCCATACCCCTCCCAGACGTCTTTCGATGCATTCAAGTTTCCATTCACCCCTGAGTCCCCTCGGCTCACACGAACTCCTTCGAAGTCACGGTCAAGATTATCTGCTTCCTTTTTGCACCAGAGTGTCTCCCCGTCTCCATCCAGTACAAGCACTGCGGCTTCCGACGACTTCAGCACTGCTCCATCAGTCCGCTTCCACTCTTCGCTCCTGCGGCATGCCTGCCCATCTAGGAGTTCCTCTCTTCGCTCGACTAAAGGGGATAGCCCTCAACGGGCTATGCACAGTCCATCTCCTGCCCCTCTAGGCCGTGGACAGGAGGATTCTCTACCGGTCTCTCCTACATCTCCGCGCTTCGCTGTCCTCTCTTCCCCTACGCTTGCGGACAACCAGACGGCTAGTTCTGGTTCTGGCTCCAGCACCCGCATACATAATGCTAACTTGGTTTCTGTTGACCTGCCTGCCGTCTTGAGCTGGCTACGCGACATCTGTTTCGAATTGTGGATCGACCAAGAGGGCTTTCGGCGCATACAACCAAAATTCAGGCTCGTTGGATACACGCCTCCCTCGCCGGATCCCGATATGTCTTGCGACAACGACTTGACGCACGGAATCGCTCTATTTCGTCCCGTCCGACGGGTATCGTCGACCTACCACCATGGCATTCTCGACTCGCTCCCCGCTATCCGCAGGCTCACACTCGCAGACAGGGAAGACAAGGATTACATGTCTCGTCAGGCCAGCCTGGCCATCAAGGCGAACGGCGTGTATGTCGTTACTGGCACCGAATCATTCGAGGATCTCCCTCCAGGCAGCCCGGGTAGCGGCCTTTCACATGCGGCCAACAACTTTCTGAACCTCGGCCCGGATCATGCAGAACAACCCAAATTACGATGGCGATTCGAGTACATGGTCGAAGATAGGAAGAACGATTCTGGCAAGGTCATGACTGGAGAGAAGGTCTTGACTCCGCTGGGTTTCTCGTGCTCTCCTGGACTGCTTCACCCCTCTCACGGCAAGCGCATCCGCCTCGTGCAAGTTCTCATGAAGAACATGATCCCCAAACTCTCTTCTGCGAAGCTCACGGCGACAAATGTGGCGGCGCGGGTGCAGACTCAGAGGCCGGTCGGAATTCTCAGCTCAGAGGCCATCCGAGGGGCCTTCGGAAGCATTGACTTGCCCAGGTCTCCTCCCGTTTTGCGCGCGAAGAATCTTATCCGCACACTATCTGGTCACCGTAGAACGCGTTCTTCGGAGCCGTCGAGCATCCCGTGGTCCCCAGGTATGCAAGGACCTGATCTTGCCGAAAGAGCAAGACCTGCGTCTCTCTCAGCCGCCGCCCGTCAGACGGTGGCACGGGCACCTAGCCTCAACATCCAGAACGGCCGCGGTACGAATGCGCCTGCGCCGTCGTGGTCTAACAATCCACCCAATCCCACGCCACATACTGGACCTCCGGACAGGCTCTCGAGACAGATACTTACGCGCGAAGAGCTGGCGGCGATCCTTGCCTCCTTCCCTACACCCGGTTCGGGCGACACGGGTGCGACGCTGACTTCGGGTGTAGGTGCGCTGAGTCCGCCCAGCTACTATCGCCACCGGCGTGCCCAGTCGGATCTCGAACGGGTGGACGAGCTGGGCATAGTAACGTCCTGACAGTGAGTCCGAGGCATCCTCTCACGCTGATAGCTAGGCTGATCTCTTGCAGACTTACAGAGCCCGATCTTTGCTACGATGTACATGGTGCAGGCGTGGCACCCGTCCACTACAGACTCGGGCTTTCGGTCTGTGTGGCTGCATGCACGATCGGTTCTTCGGGTTTTCGTGGTCCGAACAGACTGCGTCATTGTGCGATTCATTGGCTTCCAGATTGCGTTGGGCGTGCCTGTACGTCCCGAACGCGAAAGCATCGGATTGTGTGGTTCTGTCACAGGGGGGATTGACCCATTCCGAAGCTGTGCTCCCGAAGAATGTTCATCATCACACTGTATATCATTGGGAACCGAACTGGGCTCCACACCCTTCGTGGCACTGCAAGTTGACCTCACTGCGTATGAGATATATGTATGACATCACACCAGAGATGAACGTAGGCATCCGTAAACATTGCAACCCGAGATAACAAGATGGAGATGTCCATGGAAGGTACAGGTATATAGATCGCATGGCTCACTGCACTAGCGACACACGCAGCGGCATCTGGGGGCCGAGATGCATCTCGTCCTTCACGAGCGGTGTGACGAGACCTGCAGCAAAGCGGATGATTTCAGGCTTGTCTTCGGGGATGGCAAACTCGAAGTGCTCGATGAGCTCGACGAGGATCGATTGCATCTCAATGACCCTGAAGAGAAGGAAGCGTGAGCCAGGCCTCCCAGAATTCCCTGGTCATACAGTAGGACTCACGAGAATCGCCAGCCGATGCACGCCTGCAGACCCGCGCTGAACGTCATCAAGTTCGACGTCACACCGACATAGGTCGCCCCCATCTTCTCGTGTGCGACAAACCGGTCCGGGTTGAACTCGTCCGCGTCCGGGCCCCAGATGGTCGGCAGCCGGTTGTACGCCCAGATGGAGATGAGGCAGTTGGTGCCCTTGGGGATCGGGATCTCGCTCACGGCCTCCCCGTCCGTCGTCGTGATCGGGGTAGCGAGCGGGAGGACGTCGTCGCGCGCCGCGACGCGCCCGAGCGTGTAGACGATCGGGTGCAGCCGGAGGACCTCCTTCATCGCCGCGAGCGTGTAGGTCATCGCGTCGAGGTCGGAGACGGAGAAGTCGGCGTCGCCGCGCTCCGCGACGCGCGCACGGATCGCCTTGATCTCGTCCCGCATCTTCTGCTGGTAGTCCGGGTGCCGGGCGAGCTCGTAGAGGAGCCAGGTCATCGACGACGCGGTCGTCTCGTGCCCCGCGAGAAGGAAGGTCGCCATCTGGGACATCATCTCTTCGTTTGTCAGGCGAGACTTCGGGTCTTCCGAGGCGTTCGCCTTGACTGTGCCGAAGCGGAAAAACGTTCAGTACCAGTGCTACGTTCCCCGAATACGCCGGTTATCAGGCAGGCAGGAAACGTACCGAGGATGCTCATAATATCCTTCTTCTTCTCTCCGTTGCCGGCGAGGACGGCCTCGGTCTTCTCGTCGATCAGGGTCTTCGCGAAATTGTTGATCACTTTGAGCGTTCGCCGGAAGCGGACGTGGTCCTTGGTAGGGATGTAT
Source organism: Dichomitus squalens LYAD-421 SS1 (assembly GCF_000275845.1). Lineage (NCBI taxonomy): Eukaryota > Fungi > Basidiomycota > Agaricomycetes > Polyporales > Polyporaceae > Dichomitus > Dichomitus squalens. Next base: position 2,038,454 of record NW_006766883.1, read on the forward strand.
TTAGCATACTTCAGGATCGGCATGGGGATCAGGTGCCAGAAGGATTGGAAGAAGAGAGTAAGGTTGGACGGGTATGGGATAGCATCCGTACTATTTGGGGCGAATCAACCTTAGGCCGCCATTGGCTGAAGAACTGGTTCACTCACAACATGTTCTTGTATGCCTCTATGACGGGGTTCAGGGAGTCGTCGAGGGCACCACATTGCACGTCGAACCCGACTGTCCGCGAATTGGGCCGTGGATGCGACAGAAGATGTTTGACGACGTACCTTCTCCGATCACATCCAACGTACACCTCGTGAGCCAAGCCAGGACGTTGATACGCTCGCTACCATTAGGTGTGGTAGCCAAGAGTTCCCTCCACTTTTGACCCAGCTAAAGGACGGTCGCAGTCAGATACTCTAGACATGAAACACTTGCAGATGCTGAACATACTTTCTGGGCCGACGCGCGGAAGAGGGGCAAGAATGACTTTAATTGACTAGCGGTGAACGCTGGGTTCATGATCTTGCGGATACGCGTATGGTCCTTGTCTATCATGCCGAGTTCACATACACCTTGTTCCACTAACGAAGAACAACCCACCCTGCGCGAAGAGAATACCTGAGCCAGCGATCTCGCGGCTGAACTGCCTAGCGACAGCGCTCTTTGGGAAGTGATATCCCGACTTGTGAAAGATGTATTGGAGAGCCTGACGGAGCTATCAGCACAAGTGCAACCGTTAGTACTAGCGTCCGGACAACATACCTTGGGATCAGCAATTACCAAGTTGTCCTCCTGCAAACGTAGTCTCGAATCAAGCATTGAACAACGACAAGAGACGATATGAAATCACTCACACCCATGACACCCTTGGTCCGCCAGACATGTCCATACTCCCGCATCCATTGTCCGTCTAGCTCCCCTACTTCCAATTGTTGATTCACCTGTTGCAAGTTCCCTGAGGGCGCGTGCAACGTCAACTTTGAGTTCCTACGATTTAGCCAGCTGTGTTCGCTCACCCATGAACCAACTCGGGGCGGGCGGTCCCCTAACCTTCCTCACATGGCGGCGCGCAAGGTAGCGCCGTACCGAATAGACAAGCAGGAGCGCACCCCCCGCCAGCAAAACAAACACCTGGGGATCCATGACCTGCCACGTTGCAGATTAGCCTCGATCCCAGCCGAGACAGGGGGAAACAGACTCGCGGAGGAACAGCACTCACTTAGACCAGGAGAGCAGAAAGCCACGTTCGGTCGCACCGGCCTATGTCTATATAGTATGCTGCCGTGGCAGGCCTGTGCACGGTCGTGCTTCTTTCGAAGTCGTCGGCTTCCCACAACGTACCCTGTTATCCGAAACGCAGCCAGTCCTGGGCTTTAGGGCGGCACTTGACATGATCGCAACGGCTAAAATCGATGCCGAGTCAGCCTGCTCGGCGTCATGGAAGACAGGAAACCGTCGCGGTGCACGCCCAGTGATATTCCCATAGACAATCAGGCGTCGCATGGCCTATGGGAGCGCTGACACCTATGTCGTAAATGCTTGTGGTCTGGTGCGCACCTGTCAACAGGCGTCCGCCTGTGCCTGCTGCTTGCGGTTGTGCGCCTTCATATATCGCCTTCGCTTCCTCCTGCTCGCACAGAGACTCGCGCACTGACACGATGCATCTCCCTAGTATGGTTCGTGCTCGCGCACGCGCAGCTGAACGCAACAAGATTGGTCTTGGGAAATGGGCCGACAGTAATGTGAACGGAAGCTACCAAGCTGTATGGTGATCATGAGAGAGGCATGGAATGTGGAGTAGGTGCGAGAAAGCTGTCAATCTGACGCGGTCACAAGCAGAACTTGTGAGATAATCGCGGATCCGATAGCCTCCATATATGAACATACCTCGTGTAGAGACCAGAAAACAAGCGTCTACAGAGACGCCCTCTCTCTCTCTCCCAATAATCACATCTTTCATCTTAGGTTGCGGAGACTTAGCCTCTATCAGTCGAAGGACGCACTGCAGAGGCTGACCGCTGACCTCGTATCTGGAGTAATGGGGTGGTTCGGAGCGCCCCTGGGCGCCGGAATCGCTTCCCCGCCTTCCCATGACATACAGGGCTACTTAGCGGCTGCACTGGGCGCTATAGCACCCTAAATGCCGCTGTCAATCAATGACAAAGTCCCATACCTTGTCAACCCTGTCCTGCACAGAAGCGCAGAAGGTCAGCAGGCACAACTGAATCAAATCAAGGCAACCTACCGACGGGGTTGGGCGGCTCCAGCCTGAGCACAGGTCAACGCACTCCGAAGATGCCTGTCGTTTGGAGGCTTGAACGGCCATCCAAATCGCAAGAAATATACTACATACTATGTAGCATAGATAACGTACAGAGCGCGCTCTCTCGTCAGCAGGCTACCGCCCTGTCAGACGAATCTCCAGCCACCGCAGGAGAGGGTACGTCACCGCTGCAAACGCCGCAGCAAGCTACAGACCAATGATTGTACATTCAGCAGAGCTCTGGAGACCGCCCATGTAGCGGGGACGCTCACCTCAAAGCCCAGGTCGGCACCAAACTCTGCGCCGGCCATCTTGCCTAATGGTCCTGTGTACCACACCTCGGACATCCCGACAACAGCGCCTGCGACGCCAAAGCAACCGGCCAACACTCCTGCCGCGCCCAGTGGGAGTCTAGTCAAGAAGTCTGTTGAGCGATACGATCAGAAGTTTGGGGGCATGACACTGACCGGCTTGGGCTATCCCATTCATCAAGATTGTATCCACCGAGAGGGCCGCCTTTCCGGCGGAAGATGAAATGCTCCTCGGCGACGATAACGATGAAGAAGGCTGTCCAGTACGAGAGGATGCTCAGGAAGTTCGACAGGATCTCCGAGAAATGCTCGCGACCAGCCACGCCTGCGACGGTGTAGATGACAAACGCGAGGAATGTCCAGAAGAAGCGGGGAACCATAGCAAACGGACGGCCGATCGACTGCATGGCAAGGCCTGCGCTATAGGTGTTCGGAATGTTATTTGCACTAGAAGGCTGTTAGATACTGCTCTTATTGCACTGCTAGAAGGGCTTACACAACGGAGAGCCCAAGCAGAACAAGCAAGAATTTGCCGAAGCCACCCCAAGGGGAGAGAACTTTTGCTACCAACCCTCCGGTGCTACCGTCGGCATAGGCTTGTACGTATGCAGGATTCGTGATGGTCATCAAGGCAGCGCCTAAGATCTCCACGAAGCAAATCGGGATCCACAGGCCAAAGAACGTGAGCAAGAAGATCTTCGTGCTAGAAGTGTTCGCGGGAAGCCTGCAATTGTAGTCCGCCGCGACCGGGGCCCACTGAAAAGAGATGAAAAGAGGATGGTAAGAGGATGGTACGAACTGGTTGCGCGTGTACGTACACCGGTGAACGAGCCGAAGACGATACCTCCGAAACTGAGGACGTCCGCTGACAACGCTCTGCCCGTGTCCTCTAGAGGCTTCTGAGCATTCACATCGAAGCCGGCGTGTCCACCAAGACCCCAGAGGAACATGATTATGATGAAGATCACAATCCACGCATACCGCTCATAGTAGTGCACGTAGTTGTACCCGACGAAGCAAGGGATCAAGCTGAGAAGACCGATGATGATGATACCGACGACAAGTGGCAGTGTACCAGGGTTGATGGAAGCAAGGGTTTGACCACCGAGGATTACCGCAGTCACTGAGAAGCCCAACCTGATTGCGAAAGAAGTCAAAAATTATACATACCGAGATGTACGTCACACGACAGAAAACACGTACTGCGTGAGGATGTTGAGGATTGAATATATTGTTCCACCCACGTAGCCCGAGCTGAACCGTGTTATGATCATGGTGCGGAGTCCCGTCTTCGGTCCTAGGGTACTGATGAAGGCGGTAGCGATTCCGCCCAGAGCGCCAAAGCAAAGGATTGTAGCGATAGCATGGCTGCAATACGAATTGGTCCAGTGTTCACATGCATGGTGCCCGACATAGCATACGTACGGCAGGCTCAGGAAATAGAATTCTTGTGCTAGGGTGCCAATGGGAATTGTTGTCAGGACCGTGTTGACGGACCACCACATAAGCAGGCTGTCCGCATGCGAAAAGCCGTTCGATTGACGCGTCTCGCATAGATCGACTTCGCATGCTCACTTGTTCCACATGTTTTTCGTCTCCCGCTGGTCCTCCGGAACTCGCTCAACACCTCGGGCCTCTACTCCACTGGCGAAAAGCTTAGACAGCAGAGGTCCGAGTCGGCCATAGCGCTTGACCAGAACGTCTTCTGGCGCTACCTCCGCGGCGGGCACCGTCGAGTCGTGAAAGACGGGACCCTTCTCCTTGTCGTCCGAGACATCCGAGCCCAGGGTAGACATAGCTACTGCAAGTAAAGAGGGGAGCGGAGCAAAGGAGTTGGAGAGCTTTAGCGCTAACAGCCCATTAATGGCGACGAGAGCTGAGCGCTGAGCGCCGAGCGCTAGCAGCGGGCTATTTTTGCAATCGAAGCGACTCGCGTGCCTGCACACGATTTTGGCAGGTTTGATCAAGCCGGAGGAAAAAGTCCTGATATATATATCTTAGCGCTCAATACAACACAAAGTCTATACGGGTGGCTTGTTATCCTTTTGCGCTGTTCCATGCGTTAGTACTGCAGACGGCCATCAGGAGATAAGCAGGAGGAACCTACCCATGGTGATCCTGTCACCCAAGGACAGCGCAATGCCCTGAGTTTTGCTACGTATCCGTACATGCCCGGTGATCGTTCCTGCCTCCGTCCGCTCGACACTGAGGTTCGCCAACGCATCCTCGCCTGTGCAGAATGAGCATTGAATCAAGAACGACAATATACCACAATGCTTACCGAACAAGCTTCTTGCGTACATATTCGCCGATAAGAAGTCGCAGTCGCCGGAGAGAGCGCCTTCTGGAGTAAGGCATGACATGTTCGTCGCCTTCATGACATGTTCGAGGTACTCTCTCGGGTCCCTGCACCACAAACTGTCAATAGTGGCGAAAGGATCGCTGCGCGGATACGTACGAGATAGTCGTGGTGACGTTGACCCGGTTCTCCCACTCAAACTCCGTCCACATGCTCCGGAACTTAAGTCATGAGCGGTGTCAGTGACGGTCGCTGGTGCATGCGAAGTAGTCTACGAACCTGCTGCTCCGTGCAATACGCCGGCTTGATATAGTCCATGATGTCAATGTGAATGTCGTTCAAGATGACGCATTGCTCTGCCATGCCAGGTCCCTCCCAGAGAATGCTACCGAAGATGACGCCGGTCTCCGTCGATGAAACCTTGATCGTCGCCTTGATGCTCTGGAAGCTGTGGGGCGCGATGGTGTATATAGAAGGCCGCTCGACTAGCTTGAGGTCACCCAGGGTCGCGAAGTCTAGGCAAAGGTTCTGGAGGGTATCCGCTGTCTGGTTGACGAGGAGCACATCTACATGCCCATGTTCATCAGTGACTGAATGACATCCAAATCCGGCATGTAGACTGACCGAGGAGAATATCAAAGCCGTGGACCTTGACGTACGCCTCGGCATAGATGGGGTCGGAGAACCCGGTAAGCTGCGAGATCCTGCTAAGGTTCGAAATAAAGTCTTCCGTAACCTCGCCTGCGCCAGTCGCGCGGTTCACGTCCTCAGAGTCCTACCACAAACATTGAGTCTGGCGGACCACAAACAACGGCCTGGTTACTCACGTCGATTACGTCGTCCGCAGCCCTCTTCGAGAACTGACGGAAAGTGAGGAGGTCGTCGACCTGGACGATGGCAGCCTTCGCCTTCTCCGACTCCTTCTTTTCCGCAGCCTTTTTCTGCACATCCGGTGACTGTCAACGATGAGAATTTGTGCATGACAGAGCTCACAGACCTCCTGAGCGGCGACCATCTTGGAGTAAGCAGCCTTGGTGTCCTTCAGGAAGATCTCGTGGACGGGAGGCTTCGACTCGAGCTCGCTGAGGGTTTGGATGCAGCTCATGATGCGCTCGGTCGAGTCCTCATCAATGGGCACGGTGACAAACTTGGACTGGCCGACGCGAATGACTGAAGCCATGATGAGCATTGCCTGTCAGGGGTCCGTTAGCTCATGTCGTCACACGCTGCAAAGCTGAGTACCGACCTCAGCACGGAGAGCGTTGACCTTCCGCTTATCGCTGGACAGCTCCGAGAAACGGAGGACGAGCTTCGTCAAAGCACTTGCCAGAACAGAACCGGTGTAGAAGTCGCCGCCGAGGATCAGAGCTACCACAGACGAAGGATCATCAGCACCCCGCAGTCGCACACGACATCCATCCACCGCGCGTCCACGTACCTCGCAACGGCGGCTTCGCAGCAGCCTTGACCGCCTCCAGCCGCGCGCTCGACACGCTCGTGAACGCGCTCTCGCTCGCATACGTCCCGTCCGCGAGCACCTTCGGCTTCGACGCCTCCGCCCGCACCTCGTCCTTCCGCTCCTCCCCGTCCTCCGCGCCCGCCGCCTCCTCCAGCAGCCGCTGCTCCGACGCCAATATCGGGATCTCCCCCAGCACCTTCCGCAGCTCCCTGAGCACCTCCTCGATCTCCGCCGTCTGCTCCGCGTACTCCCCGAGGATCCACAATATGCCGCGGTACACCTTCCCGGACTTGATCTCGGGCAGCGTCTGCGTCAGCTTCTCGCAGATCGTCCCGCGCAGCTGCGGGAACTTCTCGACGACCTCGCGCACGAACGCGACGACGTCCAGCGCCGACGGGTTGCTCGAGTCCCCGAGGAAGTCCATGAGCGCGTGCACGACGCTCGCCGCGACCTCGGAGAACTTGACCGCGCAGACGTGGATGCTCTGGATGAGCAGCTGGCGGTACTCGGGCGCCTTCTCGTACTCCTGGTCCTGCGTCTTCTGCAGCTGCTTCTTGAGGAAGAGGACGACCTCCTCGACGTTGCGGCTCGACGTGAGGCTGAGCACGATGCCGATGGCTTTCCGGCGGACCTCCAGGTCCGTCGCGCTGGAGAGGATCTGGAGGATGTCCATGATGAGGGGGTCGAGGACATGGCCGTGCTTGGAGCGGAGGGCGTCGAGACGGTCGAGGACGATGAGCTTGGCGTTGTTGTCAGACTCCCTTTGGACGAGGCTGATGTAGCAGGACGCGGCGGCTGTGGACGGACAAAATCAGGAGAACGCTTGCCTACAACTGCACGTTTACGCACCCTTAACGGCCGCCGGGTTCTGCGTCAGGGAAGTGAGAGTCGTCGCCGCCTCGTACTTGACCGCATGCGACGGCGCGTTGAGGAGCTCGGAGATGAGGAGGATGTAGCGGGCCTGAATGCGTGCGCGTTCATGTTCATTCCTCTCCGCACGCCCGACAGACCAAGACGCGCGCGAGCACTCACCTTGTGCGACGTCTCCTGCTTGCAGTCGAGCCTGACGACCTCGATGATGCTCATCTGCAGCAGCTCGTCCATCGCCGGGATCTGGTCGAACACGGACACGATGTACTCGACCGCCTTGGGCATCGCGCACTGCGCGAGGAACACGAACGCGTTCCGCTTGCACGTCGCGTCCGACTCCGCGGCGAGGAACGTCTGGATGAGCTCGGGCGCGTCGGGGATGAGGTTCTCAAACTCGCGGTAGATCGAGTACACCGCGAACACGGCGTTCTTGCGCACGTACGAGTGCCGGTGCTCGAGGCACGAGCGGCACGTAGGGATGAGCGGCTCGAGCAGCTCGGCGTCTTTGGAGATCTTCTGGAGGAAGCGGAGCGTCGCGCCGCGGATGTACTCGTTGGGGTGTTGCTAGATGTGTCCTGCGATTCAGTATAAACGCGGGGGGTATGCGGGGGAGCCACTCACGAGGTCGTTACGGATGGCGTTGCTTCATGCGGGGTCAGTACGGGGAACGGGCAGGGAGTAGATGAGGAGGCTTACACGACAAGAATCATCTCCTGCTTGAGCTTCCCGTTGTCATCATACTTTGGGCACACCTCCCAGTAGAAGTGCAGGAGCTTCTTGAGTTGCTTGTTTCGTGAGGGCATAACATATTGGATGATAGGCATTAAGAGTGAGGGCTTTGAAGCACACGCGCACACAAGATCAATCCTCTAATTCCTTGGTGTTATTTCCCCCATGATGATAAGCATACCTGCGGGTTCCCATTGATTGTGGAAACGATGATTTTGCGCAACGTGTCAAGCTTGACCTCGTCCGAGCCTTTCTGCAGTCCCGCACGGAGATCTGCTGTCGTTGGTGTCTCGGAAGCATCCTCAAAGACCAAGGTGTAGCAAGAAGCATCAGCGGACGCCATGTTCGGAGAGAAGTAAGGGAGGGAAAGGGCCGAGACGAAGGACAGTGGAGGTCAAGAGAGGAGTTGCTATATTCGGTATGCGGACATGCCGGCCACGATAGCACTTGCATAGCGCTCAGTGATGCATATAATTATTGCCTGCTACATCGAGCTCTACGTGTACGTCTACGACCGTTGAAGCGGACGGAAGGGCAGAAAGCTTTGTTCTTGCACTATACACCCCAATGTCTCGGGTAGATCTTTGCACGCAATCGCAGTAGTTCTCCGCACAGGATGAGATTGCAAGAGGTTACACTATGCAAGGTCTGTAGCACATGATATGTACAATCACCATACGAGCCGGCGCACGTTGGCCGCCGCTCCAACACCATCGTTCTACCGACGTCCCAGAGTCTAGGAACACGGGAGGAACAAACCCATTTCAATAACAGCGGCAATCCCAGACCGACGTCCCCCCGAGGCGAAAGAGGATCATGAAGGCAGGCCCAAGGTCGTGCGCTGCAAGACGCTGCAGTCAACACAACGCTCACGGACATCTCGGGGGAACCAGCTCACCAGTTTGATGATGTTCTCCCGGTCTGCAGGCGGCATCGCGTACACCTCCTCCCTCGTCATGGCGATGACCCTCATAATGAGCGCCTGGACGCGCAAGTCAATTTCCGCGGAGCACGATAAGCATACCCAGCACTGCGCACCTTCTGGTCGTCGGGGAGCCCTGTGAGAGCATCGGGCAGTTGCGGGGCAGCAGGCGCAGGTGCAGCAGGCGGCTGTGACATATGCGGCAGCTGCGTGTGAGGAGGCGGCTGCGCGTGGGGCAGCCCTGGGACATGCGGTGGTTGCGGGAGTGCTTGGGGCGCGTGAGGGACAGGAGGAGGAGCGGTGCCAAAGCCAGGGACTTGGTTTGGGGGAGGTGTCCCGTATCCACGATTGGGCGCTGCGGGAGGTGCAGGTGGGCCACCAGGGTAGCTCTGCGGAGGATAGCCTCCTGGTGGAACAGCAGCGTGAACTGGGTATGTGGGTGTTGCGCCGCGTGGAGGAGGGATTTGGGCTTGCATGTGTGGGGGTATGGCTGAAGGAGGTTGTGAAGGGATTGCTGGAGGCGCGGTGGCTTGTGGAGCTCTAGGTGCGCCGGGAAGAGCACCATACTTCGCAAGAATTTCCTGAAGACACCATCGACCCAGAGTTGATTCAAATCTTAAGAATAGACATGACTACTGCTGACCTGGACAACTTCCATTTTCACCGCGTTGATATTGACCATTACGGTCATAAGTGCATACGCGATTTGGGGTTGCTGGTTCAATATGGCTTTCGCCTCAGCAGCAGTCGTTCTCTACCGGCGGGACGTTCATTATACATGAAGCCGTCTTCATCAACCAGCAGAACACACTCACAGACCTTCAAAGTGAGCAGGAGCTCCAGAAGCTGTTCTTCCGGTATTGTTGGAGCCGCCATCGGAGCCTTCGAGACGAATAACGCACTGACTGCGCTGGAGATGGATGAATCAGAGTCCGGAACAAAGCACGTTTGCTGTAGAGGTTCTCCGGTGACAAAAGATAGCAGAACGGCAGGTCGGCCAGAGTGACGGTAAGAGGTCAAGTAGAGTTTGTTAAGCGCCCATTGGGAGGAGCGGAAATCGAAGAAGCCACTAATATTGACCTAGTGCCGTGCCACCACTTCACACAGCAATGAATCGAAGTATAGTACATATTTATTGATCTTCCATCCACTACATACGTGAAGGTAGTCGACTATGCAGGAACACGAGGCGTCAAACGGTGACGGACGAGGGAAAAGTAAGGCAGTAGGCCACGAATGCTTACGCCGAGGCCGAGACGAGACTGGCGAGCTTGCCCTGCGAGTCGAGACTGACGACGGTGTCGCAGCCACCGACATGCTTCTGGTCTGAAGATGGTGGTGTCAGATGGAAGTGGGAAGTGGGGAGCGGGTGGGACACTGACTGATGAAGATGTTGGGGACGGAACGTTGGCTAGTCTTCTCCTCGAGGTAGTCCTGAACTGCAGAACCCTCGTCAAGCTCATCAAGCCTAGAGAAGGAGCTCAGTCGTGAATGACAGGAACGGTTTGAGCACGTATATGCGCACTCTACGATCTTGGTCTGCGCATCGGGGAACTTGGAGGTGAGCAGAGCCTTGGCACGCTTGCAGTAGGGGCACCAAGTCTTGGAGAAGATGACGATCTTGTTCTCCGCGATGGAGTTCTATCCCAGGAAAGACATGAATTAGCACTTGCGTCAAGCTGAATCGGAACGGCGTCTGGCTACCTCTACGAGATCCTTGACGGCCATGACTTTGAGCTGATAGGGAGAAGGATGGGATGAAGATGGAGGTTCCGTGGCTATTACGACAGACGACGGCGGGGATGCTTACTGGGTTGGAAGCAGAGTGGGAGAACCAGGAGGAGAAGCCTCTATATAGACTGGGGAGCATCGATTTGGAGTGACGGGCGGAGGACCTGCTGAGCAATCGTGGTGAGCACTGGGCGCGTCAGACGCGCTCTCATCTCGTCATCCGCTCACGTGTACCGTTCGTACGCGTCTGGTCACGCCGCCCGCCCCGGTCACGTCCGAGCTCGTCGAGCAGCACCGACATCCTAGTAGCGGCACCCTTCGCGTCGAATGGCCACATCTGTCCCTGAGATCAGTCTATCCACCGAGCCGCAAGCACAGCCAGAAATCATGTCGTTGGTGCGCAGCTTCTGCAAGATCATGGAACGCATCGCGCCCCTGCGCTTCGCTGAAAAGTGGGACAATGTCAGCATTCCCCTTCCCCGACCCCCGTCCACCATCGCTCATGGCCAAGCTTCCTCTAGGTCGGCCTCATCCTAGGTTCGCGTCCCCCGTCCCTCCCTCAGTGCCCGATCGTCTGACACCCCAATCCAGAGGCCCCCTACGTCCGCCCCAACGCGAATAGAGTCCTGCTGACCATCGAGTGCGTCCCCCGCCTCGACCCCTCCTCCTCCTACCCCTCCTGACCCCCCTCGCGCCCCGCCAAGCCTCACGCCCCAAGTCGTCGAAGAAGCCCTCTCCACCCCGACCGCCATCGTCGTCGCCTACCACCCCCCCATCTTCAAGCCCGTCCCCGCGCTCACGCTCGCCACCCCCCTCCACGCGTCCCTCCTCCGCTGCGCCGCCGCCGGCGTCTCCGTCTACACCCCCCACACCGCCCTCGACTCCGTCACGGACGGCATCAACGACTGGCTCTGCACCCGCGTCGCCGACTCCCTCCGCGACATCAACTGGTCCGCCCGCTTCATCGGCCCGGCCTTCCCCGACGGCCTGGGCGGCGTCGGCCGCGTCGTAACCCTCAACCAGCCCATGGCCCTCGCCGACCTCTGCAGCAAGGTCCGCACCGAGCTCGAGCTCACCTCCGGTACGCCGCCCGCCCTTTTCTGGTCTCTGGCTTCTCCCGTCGCTGACCCGTGCCCCTGCCCGCCGACAGTCCAGGTGGCCTACGCGAAGCCCGAGCGGGAAAAGGTCCAGATCAGCACCATCGCCATCTGCGCGGGCTCGGGCGGCTCGATGCTCCTCGGCGTCGACGCCGACGTGTACTTCACCGGCGAGATGTCCCACCACGAGGTCCTTGCCGCGATCCAGAGCGGCCACAATGTGATTCTGTGTGGGTGCCTTCTCCCGGACCAGTTGTCGTACTCTACGACTCACTATCGCCGGATACCGCTTAGGTGGGCACACAAACACGGAACGGGGCTACCTCCCTTGGCTCGCCAAGGACATCCTCGACTTCATCCAGGAAGAGGTCGCACAACCCACCGACCCTGCAGGAGCGGAGCTTCTCAAGGACCTCGAGGTCGTCGTCAGTCAACGGGACGAGCACCCTCTCTTTACCGTGTAACCCCGTATTCCATCCTTGCTGGTCGCATCTATCGATACATACTTCGCAGCTTCCGAGTTCCTTCGCATGTACAGGCGTTCACACACGGCAGCCTCCGATGACTTTGCCGGTTTGCCAGAGACGGAGAGAAAATGATCTGCATTGTGTAGCGCTACATACGTCACCGGTCGACCTCGCTGATATACATGACCCCGAGATGGAATGATCAGTATCCACATCGACATGAGATATTAGGGGGGAAAAACATACCCGAACACAAGATCCTACAAATCGATACGGTCAGCAACGGTCTCGTCCACGAATTCCAGACACACGTTTACGTACCATGGTACCGATGATAGCGACCACGTCCGCAATCATGTGCTAAAGGGAAGTCGTGAGCACGCGCAACACGCAAGGCGCTACCATATCCTCTCACATCTAGCGGATAGAAGACAGAGTCGCGTAAGGAAACCGAACGGACGGGGACGGCTGGATTCAGAACGGTGCACTCACGTCTCATCATGAAGTCGGCGCCGGCCAAATGCGCGAAGCCAGGCGCGCGGATCTTGCACCGGTAGGGACGGTTCGTGCCGTCCGATACGAGGTACACGCCCATCTCGCCCTTGGGCGCCTCGATCGCGCTGTAGGTCTCACCCGGAGGGACGGAGTAACCCTCGCTGAAGAGCTGTGGACCCTGCGGTGAGCGGCTGGACTACGTGGATTGCGAGAAGCAGTATACCTTGAAGTGGTGGATGAGGGACTCCATGCTCTCCTTCATAGAGGCACGGGGAGGAGGAACAAGCTTGTAGTCGTCGACCTTCACAGCGCCAGTCGGGATCTTGTTCAAGCACTGGAAGAATCCGGTTAGGGAGAGCACCTAAGAACACCGCGTAAAAGGCTACACCTACCTGGCTGATGATACGGAGCGACTCGCGGAACTCCTGGACACGGCACAGGTAACGGTCGTAGCAGTCGCCGTTCTTGCCGACGGGGACGTCGAACTCGACCTCGTCGTACTTGTCGTACGGCGCGACCTTGCGGATGTCCCAAGGGACGCCGCTGCCGCGGAGCATAACACCGCTGAACGAGTAGTCCAGCGCCTGCTTCGCGGTCACTACACCGATGCCGATCGTACGCTCCTTCCAGATACGGTTCCCAGTGACGACCTCCTCGATCTCGTCGACGCGTGAGGAGAACTGGGTGGCCCACTTGAAGATATCCTCGAGGAGACCGTGGGGGAGATCGAAGGCGACACCACCCGGGCGGACGTACGCGGCGTGCAGGCGGGCACCGGAGACGCGCTCGTAGAACTCCATGAGCTTCTCGCGCTCCTCGAAACCCCACAGGAAGGGCGTCAGGGCACCAACATCCATGGCATGGGAGAGGACGGCCATCAAGTCTAGCAGTCCTCACTTTGAGGATATAGGATGACTGAGAGGGGAGAGGAACGTACGGTTCAAGATACGAGTGATTTCACCGAACAACGTACGGATCCACTTCGCGCGCTCCGGCACCTCAATGTTAAGAAGCTTCTCGACAGCCAGAGAGTAACAAAGCTCGTTCGTCACTGTTGAGAAGGCTCAGTCTACTGCAGGATTAGGGACTATTCCAAATGACGTACTCATCGAGACATAGTCGAGACGATCAAAGTAGGGAAGAGCTTGAGTGTAAGTCTTGTACTCGATCAGTTTCTCGGTTCCTCGGTGGAGTAGGCCGACGTGCTGCTCAATGTAAGCAGAAGGTCTACCGTAATGTGATGGACCACTCACGGGATCCGCGCGCAAAACCTCCTCTCCGTTGAGCTCAAGAATCAACCGAAGCACACCGTGGGCGGCGGGATGCTGGGGGCTGTCAGTGTATCAGTATTGCTGTTGTCTATTCACCCATGAAGCAACACGCACCCGAAATTGACTGCGAGCCCGCATCAAGTCAACACACCTCTCCTTTGCTGATGAACTGCCCCTGCTCACCAGTGAAGTGACGCAGCTGCGTCTCCGGTCTGCTCCCGGTCTCCGCCAAGATCTCCGCCGCATGCAAACCATGCAAGTCTTCTACCGTATGTGTCTCAAACACGTTTTTGCCACCCCGAGTGGTCGCCGGCGACGGCGTCACCTCCGCCTGGGCGACCGCCGAGCGCGAGAGGTGTCGACGTGCCGCTGCAGCAGAAAGGAGCGACGATGGTCCAGGGGAAGTAGGGGATGAAAGGCGCGGCGCCCGCGCGAGCTGGCGACGGAAGAGCGTGGAGGCCATCCTCGTCGCTGGCGGGAAGTCTAAGGGGGCTCTGTCGTCGTCGTGTTCGACGTTAGTCGGTGCTAAACGGACTGTTCTCATTCGACGCCGCCCGGCCCTCCCCGCCAGGGAAGGTCGGGCCCACGGTCCCGTGACGCCGGAGATGTGTTTGGCGCCCGTCAATCGCTGCAGCGGCCGCCCAGGTACTGCGACCTATGGCTACCACAGCCGCAGACACCGTGTCCTAGTCTCTACCTGTCCTATTCCTATTACTCTCGGTAGTGTCACCTACCACTCTGCATGCTGACTGAACTCTTGGCGCGGAGTTGGCTTCTCTGTCTAGCCTCTGTGCTGTTGTCTGGGGTGGGAGTGGTGCGTGCGGACGAGAAACCATGCACTACACACGATAGTGGGAACTACTATGACCTGAGCAGGCTGTCCGCAAGGTACGCCGCGCGCATGGTGCAATCTACCACAGTGCTCATTGTCTGACTACAGTCTATAGCAAAGACTATGAATTCACATCCTACAGCGGCCAGAAATACGTCCTGAACGTCTGCAAACCGATTTCTACAGAGGTCTGGAACCCTCGTGTTGACAAGCCCGATGACGTCGCTGGGTATACGGAACGTGGACATGGTGGTTTCTCCATGGGGTGAGCAGCGGTCTCCTGAGCTGGCCCACGACATTAGCTTGACCGCACTCCGTAGTGATGTGAACACCACCGTGCTTTTCCGCGAAGGGAACCCAGTCATTCTCATGACGGACGGCTCGCCCTGCCCCAGTGCCGGCAGCTTGACTGCGTCCACTGCGATTCGCTTCATTTGCGACTCTTCTGCAGGAACCGGTACGTGTGCCAACCCTTTCCAAGCCGGGCGAGGCCGTGGCTCACCTATCCCGTGTTTCCCAAAGGCAAACCCAAAATGATCGCCACTCTCCCTCCAGACGAGGAGACCGCATGTGCGTTCTTCGTGGAATGGCGGACTGAGGTGTGTGCCGAGGACTTAGGCCGCATCAGGGGCTCAAGTGAACCCATGCTTTTGTCCAGATGGCATGTCCCACGTCCGAAGGTGGTGTGTTTGGAACTATCGTTTCTGTTCTAGCCATCATGTGCGCTCTTCTCAACTGCTCCTGAGCTCATTACTTACCACCGGATTGGCGGTTCACAGTGCTGCAGTACTATTTGCTCTCTATCTCGTCGGCGGCACCCTCTATAACCGCTACGTGCTGGAGCTTCGAGGCGTGGACCAGATTCCACGAGTTTCGTTCTTTTCATTTAGCGACACGGTGGAGTTCGTTCGAGACTGCGTGGATCGCATCAAGTACAGGACGTCTGACGCATGGCAATCGCGTAACTGGGGAGCGCAGAACTGGAGCAGTGGAAGTGGGTCGTGGGGAGGCTCAGGGAGGGGGGGATATGGCGGACTACGCTCCACGCCTGAGGAGGCACAAACCATGCTTGGGGGACCGCCCGGATGGCTGGATGAGCAGGACGAGGAGGACGATGAAGAGGCTGCGCGACAGGCTCCTCCTGCGCCTGCGCATACGTCGCAGCCAGAGGATGAGAGTCGGCCGTCGGGCATGGACCAGAACGGAGTGGTACGGTTGTGACCCGGTGACTGTGTAGTGGGTGCAATTGAGTGCCTGCTGAGCTCAAAAGCTGACGTCTATCGCGCCACAGATTGGTAGGTTGATATCGATAGGTGCATTTGTGGCATTCGCTATTCACGAGTTATCATGAAGAGTGTAAGGTTGTATTATGCGAGACTGAGAATGGCGACTGGCAGTGGATACGGCCGAGTACGCAGCGGATGGGTCGAGAGTGTCCTTGTGGGCGAGAGTTGCCGAGAAGAGCGCGAACGAGAGTGGGAAGAGGAGATGAAGCGAGGGAGCAACGTTGTTGAGGATCGCCCAGCTGGTGGATCGCAATCAGATCTGCAATGACCGCATCGATGTTCCGGCGCGTGGCTAGCCGGAGTCCGCTCGGGCAGGGTACAGGGTGCGCAGACGGCTTTTGTGAGTGCGTTGTGGATATCGCGGGCGACGATGGCAGCGCGAAGGGGGGCGAGGACAAGGACGGGGTGGCATAGGGACGGGGACAATGGGCGACGTTGTTTGGCTGAAGGCGCGGGCTGGGCGACAAAAGGGCGTATGGGCGCCTGTGCGGGCGTGCGAGCTGGGGCTTTGGCTGCCACTGGGGCTGGCCAGTCTGTGTCTGTTGGTGTTCTCTCTCCCGTTCCCCGTCGTCCAGCCGTCTGGACGTAATTGAGAGACCGCCACTGGGATTCCGTTTCTTCCTTCTTCCCATTGTTTTATTTCTTACTCGTCCTTACATCTCTTCACGTACATCTCTCTCCCTTCTTCTCTCCTTCTCCCGTCCCCCCAGTCCATCCGCTATCTACGATCCTCCACGACCCGCGACGCCCGCCATGGATCAGCACCAGCAGCAGCCCCAGCCCATGCAGCACGATGACTCCCAAAACTTCGTTACGGCCCAGTACACCATGTATCCCTCATCAGAGGACGATACCACGGGCTACCTCGTGTACCCACAGATGCAACAGCCCACCTACCCGCCTGTCGTGCATCATCCTGGCCCCCCTCCTCGTGGGTTCCTCCACTCTGCCTGACTTGCTTCGCGTAACCGAGATCTGACTTGCCCATTCCCGTCTTCCCTTTTGTCCTCCTCCAGGGCAAATCTCCGAGAGCGACCTGCAGCAAGCGATGCAGTACCATCGTTCAATCCATATGATGCCCCAAACGCAGCACTTCGTACCTCCCGCGCCTGGCGTATACCCTGCCCCTTCGCCTCATGGCGTTATGCCACCCTCCGCGTCCCCTCCCCCGCAGTCCCCAAATATGTACGACCCTCTGTCTCCCCCCATTTCCGGATCAGACACGTCCGCCGACGGCATCTACCATTCAAGGAACAGTAGCGCAAGTGGTTCCCCCTCTTCTTCCCGTGGAAACAGCCTCGTACACCGCCATCCGCTTCGCTACAACCCCACCCCATCCCCGACCAGCAGCTCTGGGCGCCGGAGCCGAGGTCACTCAATATCAGACGACGACGATCGGCATCCAATGGGCGGCGTTAACATGGCAGAGAGTCTCGCGAACACGAGAAAGGAAGCGACGAGACGGCAGCGGATCGAAGCCGAACAGAGACGTCGGGACGAGCTTCGCGATGGGTACGCGAGATTGAAGGACGTCCTCCCCGTGTCCAACCAGAAAAGCAGCAAGGTCTCCTTGTTGGAACGAGGTACGTCCGTGTATCGCGGTATCCATTCCCTCTGTTCATGGACGAGCAAACACCAGCGACGAACCATATCGTCAACCTGGAGAAAACAAACCGCTCCCTACAGCAGCGCCTAGCGGCTTTGGAGGCGGAAGTCACTCGACTTCGCTCTTTAAACGAGAAGATCTCGCTTGGCGTAAACAACACGCCGTCGCCGGGACAGGTCAACATGGACAGCCGCCCTTTGTCGCCGCCGCCCGAAGGAACCCAGTCACAAGCATCGGGTATCGACCAGCCCGTCGGCGAGTCGAGCCCGTCTGCCTCGGAAAGCGGTTATTGACCGGTCTTGCGATCGGTCCCATCTTCTCTTGCTGCATCTCGGACATTGCTCTCTCCCTTCTCCTGCTGTCTCTTTATCACCATCCCATCTCCTATCAACTTTTTAGTCCTTGCTTGGTTTCACGATGTCCATACTTGCCTTCTCGCTTCCCTCGCTCTGCTTGCAGACTCATGCTGCCTCCTGGAAGAGCAGCACTGGTCACTGAGGGAGGCCTGCCGCGCTGCGCCTCCAGATACGAAGTCGAAGACAGTGAGGTCGAGCTCAAGGGTGCTGAGGATCGTCTGCAGCGCCCGGCGCGCTCGCCTTGACGTCCTTATCGCTATCCCTTGCCAGCCTATCCTCCAAGAGAGCCCTGCCGCTCGAAGCTGCAGGCTGGTGCACGGCGATAACAGCTCGTGTGCGCTCCGGGTGTCCTTCCGATGTCGCTGGTGAGGTATTCTCCCAGACATCGTTGATTGACCCCGAGTGTTTCGCTCGAGCTTCACGTGCTGTCTCGTCAATTCGCTTCGGACTCTGGCGGAGAAGGTCACCTTCGTATGTCGGTCGGTGCGGCCGCGCCATCTGGCTACATCCAACTGACGCGACCTCTCGCCGACGCAAGATGCGCTACTCGCCTATGGATCATCGCAATCTCTTAGAATGAAAAAGGATGCTACGTTACCTGGCCTCACCCGCGTTCCACCCCACCACTCCCACACGAACTCACCGTGCCGCGACCCACATCTCCTCCTCTCTTCCCGTCTCATTTATCATCAATCTTGTACTATATCATACTTATCGGGCTCTGGACCGCGCGATGGCCAATCACGAAGGATACGACCGGCGACGAAACAATACGAACACGCTTCCCACACCTGCGCTCGCGGACCGAGTCGACAGCTCCCCGACACCCGACCCCGACTCCTCTCTTGGACGCTTCTATGGGAACCGACTTGTACATATGGCGGGAACGGGGCTATTAGTTATGACGGCAGAATGATTGGAAGGGGAGGCTGCCCGCCTTCTCATCGGGGGCGGGCCGTGTGTCGACATCGGCCGTCTCGCGCGCGCTGCGGAGGCGACGCGTGAGGCGGGTGTCGTCTGGAGAGGGTGATATAAGGAGGTTCTCGGAGCCCCGTTCCCGTCAACCTTGCATGACGGACTGAGCAGTACGTTGTACCCATAGTAAGGCATAGTAGTAGTCGACTTAGTCTGTGAGCTGCGCGATCTATCAAGTCATTTTGTATCCTTCATCCACCCTTGCCGCGTGCTCTCTGCGCATGTCCGAGCAAGACCTTCGCTGGCCCGACACCCGGTGTACATGTACTACTTCTCAGATTGCTGAGATTCGCCCGTCGGCAGCATTCTCATGGCCGGCTGCTGACGCATGCACCGCTGCTAATCCGCATGCAGGCAATTTGGCCTGCTACTTGACTGATCCTGTCCCGGTGTGGCGCAGACGTCTCAGGAGCATAAGCCAGGTCCGCTTCCGATTGCCTGGGACGATACGGGCAAGTACACCCCGGTGCTGCGTCTGTCCCGCTATAGTGCCCTGGCTCTACTTTCCTAAAGTAAATCTGCAATCAGCTGCGCGCGCCCATTTGTTCTAGCCACACATGGCACGCTTGCGCCCGCCTCTGACGCATCCCTGGCCTGCAGGCAGCGCCACACGCCGCCAATTCACCCCGGCGAACGACACTAGCGGCCAACCGAGTAGCCGGAGACACGCGGGCCACCGTTCAGAGCATTCAATGGGCGGGATGGCCATAGAAATATATATTGCCGGCACTCCTGGTACTTCTACTCCTGCATTAAGTTTGTAAGGCACGGTGTACGTGAAGCTTGGTCTGGCCGAATGGGTGTACTCGGATTCTTTGAGGTCAACACGCTTACTGCCGACGCCAAGACCGCGGACCCGAGCAGGAACTCGTTGAAGCGGACAAGTTACGACTTGCGGGGACACCGAGCGCTAGGAAGAGACGTCCGCGTCACGGACTCCCCGCAGATGACCGCCTCGAGTCGAGGTGGAGGCTTCGGATTGCTCGGTATGGGTAAAGTGAGCGATGCTTCCAGCATCTGCGTGAGATCGACAGTCGCATCGAGCAGGAGGGGTACGGCAACCCGCTGCGGTATCCCGGCGCGGTGCCCGAGGTTCGCGGTTGAGAGAACGGAGAGAGTCTGCAGGACGGGCACCGACCGATGGCGTTATGCCCGGTGTAAAGACCGTGACGGAAAGCTTCCTGATAGAAGATGAAGGCCCATCTCCAAAGACGGAGTTACGATCGGGTGTTCCTGTCTTCAGGATCAATAGTTACCGTCATGCTGGTGGTTGGGAGCCTCGACCTTGTCCGATGAAGGACGGGACAGAGCAAAATGGCCGTATATTCGAACTCGGTGGAAGGGGCAACCGACTATTTCCGGAACGAGTGCGAAGACCCTCCTACGATGTCGTTCCGGGGTCGACTGGGAATGCACCCTATGACGGACAACACCGGCTCGTCGAAGGGTTCTGCGTTACGAGAGCTAGGAGTTCTCTCTCGCCTACCTTGGGAGTTACAGATCAGCTTGCGTCGATTACGGACATTGGGGAAGCCATAACGCTCACCTCTAGACAACCAG
The DNA here is from genome assembly GCF_000275845.1 of Dichomitus squalens LYAD-421 SS1. Lineage (NCBI taxonomy): Eukaryota > Fungi > Basidiomycota > Agaricomycetes > Polyporales > Polyporaceae > Dichomitus > Dichomitus squalens. The sequence goes on from NW_006766883.1 coordinate 2,058,968, forward strand.
CCGCCATGTACGGTAGTGAAGTCCAAGCCTGTGATGGTGCAAAACGCCTCAAATACGACTTCACTAGATAGAGAGTGATCAGGAATCGTAGGATTTGGTGCGCCATGGTTTGGGAGGAGTGACGGGCCCGGTAGGTCGGATCTGGTGACAGTCAGGACTTGGAGCATAGAGAAGCTCGCAACCTATCTGTGCGAAGATCGTTGTGTGTGCTGAGGTAGGTCATCTAAAGAGTCCGAAAGAAGAAGAGTCGCCTAATGCTGGATTCTGTGGGAGTCCTCGTACCGGACGCGGTCTCGATAGATAGCTGCGCATGATAGGGAGCCAATTTCGACGACACAAGTATTCCGCGAATGTACGTACTTTGTATCGAGTCTGTGGGATCCCGAGAAAGTTAGGCTGAGAAAAGCTATCTCCGAGGTGAGGCGGCCGACGAACTAACGCTTATCTCGAGTGACTTGTTTAGGGTCGTCTTTGGATACCGCCTCCTCAACAGCGGTCGTGCCTCGTGGAAAGCGCGCGATATCATAGTCGGGAAGGACCGTTCCGAGAGTACACAGCGGTCAGAGGTCGTTCTAAAGCCTCGACTGACATGAGGATCCTGATACACGCGGTAGCTGGAAGGCGTGCCTTGCCTCAAAGGGTAATTTCAGCGTCGGGGAACGGAGCATGAGACAGGGCGTCGATGTGCACTCCAGATCTGCACTGGGGTACGCATGCCAGCTTCGTTGAGTGACAGCGGTACACAGGTGGCGGTAGAACAGAATGGGCACGGGAGCAGTCCGAGCGTTCCTTCCGGCGTCTGAGGGCTTCCTTCCTTGTACACGCCCAGATATAACAAGGTAAGCAGAATAACTGGACGAAGCGAGTACTCGAATATCGACTTTCGCCACCATATCGCCGAGCCCGACCGAGGAGCACCGCAATTCGTATACATATATGCGTTCTGCGGGCCGGGATAGACTCGTCCGAAGACTCAGATCGAGGTGATTTCCACGCCTCATGCCTGTGACTCGGCGATCAAACGTCTGGTACGTGCCTTCGCGGAGCTTCAGTTCCACAGACAGCACCTTGCCCTGGCCCCCGGCAAACAACACACTCTCGAAGTCAATACCTGGGGCGACCATAAAAAGGTCTGTTTCCAGGAGTGAAGAGCGAATGGCATAGTGAGGCTTAGAACTGAGCGACCTACTCACGCTCCGGTGTTCCTACCGCATCTGCTTCATATCATTAGCTACGATACAAGATCCCGGAAATAGACGAACTCGTACCAACATGACAAGACATTGACGACAGCCTTGCCTTACGCAACCCGACAGAGACCTGGCCTCGTGGTGGAGCGAGCCAGAGAGATTCTGCGCACATCGCATTCAGTGCAATGCATGATCGATGGGAGGACTGCTGGGGGTACTGCGTAGTATAACGCGTGCGACCGGTGCTCGAGATTGCGGACGCATTCATACCATCCGATCAGGCAAGGATATCGCGTATGAGATGAAGGTACAGAAGGAGGCCAGAAGAGATTTTGAAGAAGCGCGACTAAGAAGACGACGGGGAAGAAACTGTGCGAAGCTAGTCAGTAGGGAACAAATCGACATATCCAGACACCGATCTGCACCGTGCACGCAGTGATGGGGCGTCGATTTCCTCTGGATGTGTGTGAACCACGAAGGACGATCCATCCGTTATCTACGTTGTTGTAACATATACATACATAACTCGGTTTCCTTAAGAGACGACGCCGCCGGGCCGCGATGTGGTTGGTGGAAGGTTCGACTGGAGGCGCGATCCCGGAAATGAAAAGGGCGTGCTGGCAAGGAATGTCACCGGATTGGAGACTGACTGCGTTCTCGTAGCCGATTTTAATGACTTGTATGCAGATGTCGGACGGCAGCCAGCGGGCAAGCACCGAACGCCTCGGGACAATAGTGGGGGCTGGGGGTAAGTTGTTCCGGCTGCTGATGTTCTGTCAGTCAGATGTAATCCGCAATGTCCTGTATAGCCAACGTGTCAGTTAATGGGCGGCCGAAGTGGCAAGCCGAGATGGATATACGACAAGGGATTCTCCGTATGAAGAGCTCAGCTGACCTCAACCACGAGGATTAGAATTTCTGCGTTGGATGCATCACCTGGAAGCATCTGACTACCGTTCCGGATGCCTGAGAGATGATCTGTGAAAGGCGAAGCGAGCCATGAAGTGCAGCGTCTAGGTCGGAAGTACTGGCAGGCATTATACAGCGACCGAGATCCTCGTTCATGCTCGAGGAGGAGAAACCCTGACAATGAGGGGGTCGTGTTCGGAACGAGGGACTCACGGATTTGACATCGCAGCACATCGAGGAGTGCATTGGGGTCATTTAAAGTCGAGTAACTACTTAACCTCTGACATTGGTCCTAGTCGTCGGTCCCAGCCGTTTTCCACACCGGGCTGCCTAATGTGGCACCCCACGGTCCCCCACTGTGACCGACAATTGTCACACGTTACGGCTTGGAATGTGACGTCAGTGCGTTACATGTGACGTGTGACGCTGCGGGGTGGCGAAGAACGAGGAACGTGCCTGCCCAGGTCTTCGTCCCACCCAGCGACGACCACGTCCCGCCCACCGTTCTTTGCAGCCAACATTGGCCCTTCGTCACTCTCCTTGAAGACGGTTTCCTCCTGTAAACTATACAACGTCAAGGCCTCGCTCACTTACCTTCCTGGCGTCAAGGCTTGCGCCGTCTTCAAGAAAAAGTAACGAATCGCTTCCCAAGGCCTTACCCGGTTGATCCTGCAAACGATCATTAACGATGTGGTTAGTTCATTACCTGCAGCTTGAGCAAAGCGTTGGCTGAAGGGCGTCTACGCTGTGATACAAACCCAGGTGTGACAATTGCCTTCTCTTGCTCCCTCTGGTGAGCCAGTCCACAGGTCTATGGTATTGTAATGTCTGATACCAACCTTGAACGCAGAGGGGTGGTGCTATCGCGTGGGGCGTAGTCATGTTCGTGAGTGGGTTCGCTAGGCTGTGAAATGCTTGATCGGGACTCATGAGCTTCAAAATAGCTGTACAGTCTCGCGGGAGGCATTTTCCTGCTTATTCGGGGACAATACCTGTTCTTCGTTTTCCCTGAATGGTGCGCACGCCCCTTCGTGCTATGCGCATGGCTGACCCTGCCATCTCACCTTAGGCAAATCTACGGAGGTATTGGAATCGCTGTTGGAGTAGCAGCAGCGCTCTCCATTCTAGCGCTTTCGAACGTGAGTTATCCATCAGCAATGTTCGCGCCTCGGGGCATCCGTTCCTGTACTCCGACTGCCTCGCTCGTCCTAAAGACATTAAGATTATGTATACTGACACTGTTCGTCTAGCGATCGTATATCTGGATACGTGTCTGCAAGTTTGTCTGGCCATTTGTCATCGTCATTGCCGCCGTACGGGCCATCATCATGATCGTCGAGCTCCAACGCGGGTAAGTGCTACTCCGCTACTCTCGTCCGCCTACGTTCTTCCATTGTTCCGTCACGTCTTCGGCTCCAGTCCTTCACTTTCATGCGCGCTTTTATCGGTAGTCATTGTCACTGTTCCAACAATGGAATGGCTCTTCGTTTTGCCCCCCGTCAGCTGTTTGATCATATCTTCTGCGCGTATGGCAGTTGCTTCGCATGTGTGCAGGGCCAAGGGGGCTCAGGTGCCACGTTCGGACCGTATTACGCTCCGCCCACGCTCTGCTCTGATAATCCGGCAACTAACATAACCTTGCAGGAAGGACAAGATCCAGTGGGAGTGCGACAACGGTGGCCAGCTCTGGTCCGCATCAGCTGCCGCAGGCTACGGTACAAGCTCCGAGACGTTCCCAAGTGGCTTCTGTGCAGCGGGATTCTCCAGTTTAAACGTGGCGTTCATCGTTGGACTCCTCGTGGACCTTGTCTTCCAGGTGCGCATGCCTGGTCACGTTTTCATTGTTGTACCGCTCGAGCTCACTGTATCATCACTGGTGATGCGTGTAGATGTACATGTTCTTCATGGTATGGCGGTTCCAGAAGAGGCTCGAGCACTATTCGGGAATGAAGGGACCATTTTATGGCGGTAAGTATTGACGTTGCGCGTGTCTTCATTCATGTGTCGTTGTTTGCCTCCGTGTCTCCCTGCATGTTGCAGTCCGGCCTCAAGGCTACGCCGTGCATGGCCGGTTCACGAGCGCGTCGGATCATGCCGCCAGTATGTCAGGTGCTAATCATAACTTTGCTTCTTGCTGCAGGGTACTACAACGCCTAAGCGTAGCCTGACCGTTGAGCAGCGATCGGACGCTGTAGCGGTTACCCTCGGTCCATTCCATTCTCTTTGCCCGAGCCTACTGGACAGTTCCGTGTCATACCTTCTGCGCTACCCCTCGTACGATCTGCTAATGCTCCCACCTCCCCGCTGTTCCCGTGTTACGTGATTGACAGTGCTGTCGCTATTCTCGATCGCGCACAGCTGCTTCTCATTGCCCCGCGTCTCATGAATGATTCGCATTATCTCTCGGTTATCCTCTCTTGTCTCCTCTGATGTTGTCTCAGTATCTCGCCTTCTGGCACTCACGACCCTTATGACATGACTAACGACCCCGGATCGTACTTACGTAGTACTCGCCTGGTTACGACTGACTTATTCCTATACCTTGATGATCACCCTTCGAACCTGAATGAACCCTATTACAGCACTTTCTGGATTGTGGGTGCACGCGTCTGTGGACGTCTGCGAGCGCCCCGGCAGACTGCTGTACTATGAACTTCGAGTCTTGTGCCGATGGGAGGAACATCGGTACAGACTTGCGCAGTGAGCGCTAGACATGAAGCGCTGAAGAACAAGGTGCAGCGCGCGGTTTTGCAAAGTTGGTTTTCCCGTAAGCCCGATGAATGGTGGACGAGTTGTGGGAAGGAAGGGGCTACGGAAGACGTCAAGTGACGCGGAGTTAGGGAAGGGCGCGTAGTGCGGGAGATGGTCCGTGCCGGTGTGAGAACTGGTGCCCGAAGGACGCCTCGACACTAGGCGGCGGGCTCTACGTCGAGACAGGAACAAGAGGGTGCTAGTCAGTGATAGCGCACAGCGTCGACGATAGTCGGAGAACAAGCGCAAACGCGCGACTCAAGCGACGGTCGGTTGGTTGTAGAAGGAGGGCCCGGAGAGAAGGACGGAACAAATGGAACCGCGATGTCGGGCGAAACACAACTGACGGAGAGAAGGGTGGCATCATGAATATGATCGGAGAGGTGTGACAGGCGGGCGACAGCTGGTGCTAGGTGGGGGACGGACATCTGAGAAGAAGGCTCGAATTTCGCCGGTGGGGGGGCGAGGGTAAGCGGATAAGCCTGTGGCACTGGCAAGGCACGCTGGGACGGAGGCTGGGGTGAGAATGAATGCGACGCGCGGGGGTTGGCCGAGAAGGGATGTGGATGTGGACTCGGAGACTGGGATGAAGGGGTGGCCCATATTTGGAGCGGAAGGAGAGGAAATGAAAACAACGTTGCGGGCGCTGGGTTTATTCGCGGGCATGAGGCGGCCGGTAGAGGGGCTGGGCGAGGAGGGACTTGGATGGGAGCGATGGAGCAGAAAGGGGAGGGGAGATGCCCGAGATGGATAGGTTTGGGAAGGGGTACGGCTCGGAAGTCCGGGAGCTGATGCGGGTGATAAGGTCATGGAGAAGTTTAATGGAAATGGCAGACCGTGGGCAGGAAGCCGAAAATCGCTCGAAAAGGCGACGGAGAGCGAAAGCGGGTGATGGAGGGCTGGGGGCTCCTTCTGCGAGTCTCAGACTGGGTCTTGGGGGAGGGTCGCTGCTGGGCGGGCTGTGCGGTCTCGCAAGGAGGGCAGAGCTGATGGCGAGGCTGGGGACGGGTTACGGTCGTCGTGGAGGGAGAGTACTGGCCGTGTGCTCGCGCCGGGGGGACGGATGCTGAGCTGGGAGATCTGGCGGGCGTCTTGGGTGGACGCCGCGGAAGTAATTTGAACAAGGTTTGCGTGACCGAGGTGACGGGGCACGGGCACGAGGTGATGAGGGCTTTGGCGCTGGCGGTCGCTCGCGCAGGCGAAGCTCAGCTGGCTCTGGCTCTGGCTCTGGCTCTGACTCTGACTCTGGCTCGCTCTCTCCCCCGGGCTGCTATATAGCCCTCCCCTTCTCCCTTCCTCTCCCCATCCCTCCTCCGCTATCGTCCTCCGCCTCCGCCGGGTGTTTTCTCCTCCCTCCCCGTTCCCGCTCCGTTGTCAGCGTACGTGGTTCTCTTGTTTCGCTTTCTTGTCCTCGCCTACTTACATTGACAACCCTTGCAGTCTCTGCCTCCTTCTGTCTCTTAAGAACTCACGCTTCTAACGACCTGTCCACTTTTGTGATCCTCTTCCACATCTTTTTGCTCTCGCTGCTGCTCTCCTCTCCGTCCGCCGCAATGGAGACCGCCCACATGGAGAATGTCCTCGACCACACCAAGAACGCCGACTTCATGGATACCGCCGCGTATTACAACGATCCCCTCTCTGGGCTCGATTACCTCCAGTACCCGCCTCATTCCCCGTTTGGCGTTTCTTCTATGGGCCGTAAGTAGCGCTGATTTTCCCATGTGCGTCATGGATCTGACCGCCTCTCGCAGTCCCTCCCACGTCCTCTCCTCGCAGCTTCAGCTCGCTCCCGCTCTCCGGTGGCCTCAACGAGTACACCTACACCTCTCCGAGTGGCAACTACAGCACGGGCTCTCCAGCTCGTCCTTACACGCCCACTACCATCTACCCTAACGCGCTCTCCAACTTGAGCGCTGGTGATTTGTCCTCGGATAGTGTCGGTTCGACCCGCAGCCGTCGTGGCAGCGGTTCCCACTCTCCTGGCCCCTCTGTCCCCCCTGGTTCGCTTGCGGCAATCCCCAGGTCGCACCGCTTTAACCCTCTTGGCGCCGCTGCCACCATCCGTGCTTCCGCGCGCCAGCAGCAGCAGAAGAAGCGTTCCAAGGCCTCTGACGAGTTCGCAAGCGACGACGACGACGACTTCAACCCGGCTCCCTCCGCCGCCAACAACGACATGCGCCGCGAGGAGATCCGTCGCCAGCGGATCGAGTCCGAGCAGCGGAGGCGGGATGAGCTCCGTGACGGCTATCGCCGTCTCAAGGACGCTCTCCCTGTGTCCAACCAGAAGTCCAGCAAAGTTTCCTTGCTCGATCGGGGTATGTAGATCCATTCGATCACGTTTGATCGTTACTGATCGTAAACAAACGCCAACAGCCACCACCCACATTCGTTACCTCGAGATGACCCAACAGCAGTTGCAGACGAGACTACAGCAGGCTGAGGCCGAAACCGCGCACCTCCGTCACGTCAACGAGGCCCTCATGCTCGGCACCGCAGAGCAGCGCCATGCCGCCGCCGCCTCTGCTGTCGCTGCCGCTCAGGTGCAACAGCAGAATGTCGCCGTCGCGGCCGCCGCTGTCGCCTCCGTCAACAAGTACTAAACGGCCACGTGCGCTCGTCCCCAAAAGCTCGACATGCGCGTCCGGACGCGCCGAGCATGCCCGCTGTATTATCTATCACGATTGTATCAAGACCCCTCAAGAGACTATTCCCTGCCTGGATGCAGAGGACGCTGACGACCACACGGACTATCACACATATTCTCCTTTTACGCATTTTTATTCACTTTATTACACCCGGCATCACTTTGTCTCCCTGTCGCATTTTTCTCGCATTGTCGCATCATTCCAATCCACTCTCCCCCAGTCCATACATATCTCTCCTCTCCTCCCTTCAGCGGTTCCACCCGGTTTCCGCGACGTCACCTACCCCGAGCACCCTGGACTGTCTCGCTGCTGTGCTGCGCGGTCGCGTCGTCGTCTCGACAACGCGTTCCGGAGAGCAGTAGACGGGTGCGCCCTCGAGCTTGGCGGCCACGGATCGGCTTGTAGCCGGAGGGTTTCGACACGACACGACGCAAGACCGCAGAGTGTGGCTAGAGGCAGCTGCGTTCACAGCGACGTGCGCAGCCTCGCCCCCTGCGAGTGCTTTCTTGTTTCTTTACACCCACACGGTATTCGTCGTTTTCACTCCCTTCCCAGCTCGCCCTTCCAAGTCCCGCCTGGCGCACGCGGCCGCTTGAGGTGACGACCACTTAACTGTGGTTCCGTGCTTCGCGGTTGCATATGTGCGCGCCGAAACATCGGCATCGAAGACCCTCGTCTCGCTCTCGACTCTCCTACCCCGACGCTTGGATGTATTCATCCCCGACATCGCCCAACCTCCGCTATCCCCACATCATGCCACATGCCTCCGTTTCCCGCGTTTGTGCGTCTCGAATGGCGCCTGATCTCCGCCGTCAAGATGCCGTTCGCCTTCTCCGCCCCCGTCTCATCCTTCCCCTACGACCCCTGGCTATCCGCGTCCGACAGCTCACGAGCTCCGGTTCAAGTTCGTGATGCATGCGCGCCAGCGAAGTAGCGCGAGCACAACGACATGCGCTTACGCACGGCGCGTCTAGCCAGGGCCGGAAGACATGGCGAGGCGCGGGTTACACTCGACGCCGACCTCACGGTCATTTCCGGACCTTCCCGTTCGTCGACCCCGGACTCAGTTAGACCCTCGACGCTTCTTCGCGGCCTCCGCCCGCCCACTACTTGCTACTCCTCCCTCACTCGCTTGCTCCGTCCAGTCTGCCCCAGCTGTTCTGGCTGTGCGCGTGCTAGTTCACGCCCACCCGTTGCCGGTGTGCGCACTGTGACGTCGAGCGATGCAGGTCTGGTGAGTTGCAGCGGTGAGTGGTGGTGTAGCGCGGTGAGCGCAGCGTGCGCCTGCTTGCAGGCGCCGCTAGCCTGCCTGCGCAGTCGCGCTTGATGGCGGTCTCGTCCACGGTACATTGTCGTCAAACGCTCCGGACGCACCTGCGTCGCGTCTTCCATGCCCCCCCGCCTATGCCCAGGATATGTCACCCCAAGCTTGTTCGCGCGTCCGTCGCGCTCGCGGAGGATCGGCGTGCGCTTGCGCGCGCCGCGCGTGGCTTTGCGGTGGCCCCAGCGCCCTGCTCTCCCCTCAGCCGCCTCTGCTTGAGCCCCCGCGTCGCTGTCGCATCGTTCCCCTTCGCGCCTCGCTGCTTCCTGTCGTCGTTGCATGGTTGCGCATGTCGGCTTCCTGCCTATCCATTCGCACCGTTGTCTGACCCTGCTTTGCGCGTAGTAGTTAGTAGTTGATGGCTCGCATATCACGCTATTCACGTCCTATTCATGACTGGAAACGATTCGGTGTGCGTTCGCGTGAGATGACGACGTGAGTCGCCGGAAGAATGTGCTCCTTCATGCTTTGGAATGTTGAACCAAATCGTATAAAGTCGGAGTCGCCCGGGACGTTGGAAGGTTCCGACGTCGGTTCCGAAAACGCCCAGAAAGGTAAAACAAGCGCCAGAATGGTCGAATAAGCCCGACGTTCAAATTGACAGGCAGAATGCACGCGTTATCCCAGATGGTTAGCATGCGGTTTGCTAGTACTACGCCTACACAACGTATTCTTTGTGGCTCGTGAGGACAGAGAATCTGCAGTGTAGATAAGGCGGTGACGTAGGGTGGTGAAAAGGGATTGAGCGCGAAGAGGTTCGGGAGCGCAAATGACATAGTGAGGCCAGCCTGAGTCACTAGATATATCCGTGCTTGTACCGAAACCACCACCACCTCTTGCAGTGCCATCATGTCCGACAACGCAGTCCTTCTCAAACAACTCAAGATCAAGTCTGGATCGACGTTACGGTACGGGGACATAGCGGAAGTAGCATAAACGGTCCAAGGTCCGCTGACTGGGCAAGGTAGTCTATTCAAGGAGCACAAGCTCTACCAGGACGAGGAAGTGGACCTGAGGCGCAAGCTCGATAAGCTCATCGCGGACAACGCGAATAATGCGGAGGAATGGGACATCAGGAACACGGTGAGGACACCCTCGATCTCCCTCTGCCGTTCGTGCGAGCGGTGCCTAACCTCGTCGTGCGGCGATCCAGCGGCGCATGCTCGAAGAGTCGCAGAAGATGATCGCCGATTCTGCGAGCCGGCTGGGGCAGGCCGCCCAGGAGCTGCGCGAGCTCTTGGTGAGTTCCGATCGCGATCGATGACGTCGGAGGGAGGTCAGGCTGGCTGGCTGACCTGTCGAGCAGCTCAGCGCGGAACAGGATGCGGCCCTCGCCCAGGACCCGGAGCTCCTCAAGGCCCAGGAAGCTCTCGAGATAGTCAGCGTCTAGGAGACGGCGACGGCGATGGCGACGGCGACGGCTGGGACATCCTGGGCAAAGATACGTAGGAGCTAAAGCGCAACCGTACCTGTGTGCCGTAGGGGCATCTGATTGAATATACCCGCCGCACCCTCGAAGCCTCGTCCCTCATGACTCCATAGCGTCTGCCTTCTCCTTATCTCTCGCCTCCTTGATCCGGGCGAGTGCGTTGAGTATGCCCTTCCAGGCATCGCGTTCCATGCGCTCTTCCTGGAGCCCGCGGGTCCCTCTTGCGACCCCGTCGGCATCGGCGGAAGGCAGCCCCACGCCAAGTGAGGGAGGGATGAATCCCGGCGGAGGCGCATTGATAGTAGACGGCGCGATGCGGGACTGCCTGATATGCGCGAGAGAGGACCGGATGCCGATGTGTATGCCCTGCAAACGGCCGTGTAAGCGAGACGCACATGATGAGCAGTACACGCGTCGTACGTCCAGACGTTCGAAGTACTCGTTCGCGACGTCGACGAACTTCTCAGAACGCTCTGCGCCGTTTGGCAAGTCTGCGTCCTCCGGTCCGTCGGTCTGGGGTAGGGACAGAAGCGCGATCGAAGAGGCCGCCAGGGAGAGCAGTCGAGTGATGTCCTGCGTCCAGATCGGGGAGTCTCTGTGGTTGTTCTTCTGTGCACAGGATGCAGAATGCCATACCTTCTCCACCTCCCCAAGAGCGTATATTTGGCGCGCTGTGCGACTGGACATCCAGATAGGGTCGATGTCTTCTGGCGGACCCTGGTCCATGGCTTCCACGTTCACATTCGACCCACTCGTCTCCATCCTTTGATTAGATATGGTGTAGCAGATTTCAGGTGAATTCAGATGAGAAGCGCAAAACGAGCATCGAGGACGGTTGTTGTAAAGCGGTAGCAAGCCGGCAACGCGGCGGGTTGTGGTTGAGCGAGTGTGAGTGGCGCTGGAAGGGTCACCGCGGCTCTCCGGCCCGGGCTCGAGGCACTCGACCGACGAGCGGCTCGTAATATATCAATCACATCGGTATAGACCTACACTCCGACTACAACCTATACAGTTGAGCATTCAAAGAAGGGAACGTTGGTTTCAGCATCATCGACAGACTTCGGGCACATACGAAAATTGACGGTCCAGTTTACTAGTACAAGAGAACATCAAGTACTGCCACCATAAGAAGACATTCGACCTGTGTTATTTCGCGGTGCTCACAAACATATACGACTTAGTTCTGCTCCAGGAGAGGATTGGAAGTAAGACAGAAAGTGCCGTCTGCCGAAACCTCGTAGCCGGGAGCGCAGCGTTTCACAGCGCAAGCACCCGCCTGGCAAGCGACGTCCGCGACGCCCGGGATCGCCGTGCAGTCCACGCCACGCGGGGAGAAGGCATCGAGAGGAGTAGCGCAACCGCCACCTGCCGAGTGCCATCGTCAGTCGACGTGTAATGAAGATCTGGCGAGCAGACTCACAGCTCTCTAGGTCAGTTGCGGTATCGAGACACTCCCAGGCGTTGCCCAGGACGTTCGTGTGTCCGTATATGCCACAAGCAGTCATGCCCGGCTCGCAAGCAGCGCGCTTGCGCAGATTCTCGCGGCGCCAAGGCTTGCCGCTGGGGCACGCCTTGTAGAGCCCACAGATGCCGTTACAGACTTGGAATGGCCACTCGCAGACGCACTCGATAGGCCAGAGCGGGGGTTGAGGGAAGAACCCGTCCTTGCACTTGAAGTTGCACGGAGCTCCCGGGGTGCAAATGGGCTCAGCATGGTCTGGATAGTAACAGGTCTTGTGGTCCGCAGATAGATTCAGCTGATGGTGGTAAAAAGTGTTAGTTGAACAGAGACTGATCTGACTGCGGCATACAAACCAGATCCGAAAGGCCTTTAGTCGTCGTTGCTTCGCCGGCAATGTTGACCGCCTACACATACGTGAGCATTGACAAACAGTACGATACTGGAACGCACCGAGCTGGCGACAGGGTCCGTTGTCAACAGCTGAGAAATGCCTGACTTGCAGTAACACTTGTCTAAGGTGACACGAGCCTGATCAGTCGATACACCACAGTGAATAGGGACGTGTAGTTACCAATCGGCCCAACGGGGACGGGCTTTCCATCGGCTCCAGTGACGGTGAGCTGGGCGTTCACATTTCCGCAGACGTCTGTAGCACTCGAGCGCGAATGCAGGCCGGACATCGCACGAGCTGTGACAGAAACGCCAGCCACGGCGACAAGAGCAAGGAATTGGAACGAAAGACGCATATTGCTGTGGCTTATGCTCGAGTCCTTGAAACCAGGGCACAAGGAGATGGTGGACAGGAGCCGCCTCCCTTTTATCCATAATGCCCAAAAGAGACCCCGGCCTCCAAGAGCCCAGAGCCGGCACAAGACCTAGAGTTCGATAGCGGACAGATTGACACCGAATCGCCCGTTGAGCGGTGGAAGGAAGCAGCAGGCGGGGGCAGGTATAGAATTGCAAGGCGCTGGATCATATGGCAAGTCGACGCATGGGCAGCCAGCGCCATCATCAGGGCATGCAAGGAGTCTCAAATAGGCTTCTTTCGGGGCAAGCGACAATTAGAGCTACCGAAGACGCGGTATTGTGGTTACGAAATGGGCTGGCAGATAGATGGAAGCGATGGTGGTGGTGAGTCTGGCAGTAAAGCGCGACAGCTTCGCTACGCCATAGTGGAGACAGACATGGGCACGCCCACATGTGCGACTAAGCCGGCACGCGGTCTCGGCGGGGCGAACGTGAAGGTCGACAGGCGGGAGGGGAAGGGGCGAGCCGTACATCTGGGTGCGACGACCGCAGGGAACTGTCAGTGGAGGGCGTTGGCTTGCTGGTATAATGCGTCGATATCATCACAGGCCGCTAATGCCCTCGGCGAGACGATGTGGCACCAGGCACAGGAAGTCCACGCCGCTCTGGAAGTGTAAAGAGCGTCCCGGTCTCAAGGGATGTGTATCTTAACATCTAACCAAAGCCTATGAACGTGTATGGCTCGCTGTCAGCCCGAATCGAACGTGGATGAGCAGGTTCGTTACAAACCAATCCTCGCTGAACGTGGCCACAGGAACCCAAGCAAGACTCCGATGCGGCATCTCGATCGGTTCCAGCAGTACAAGAGAGGATCGACAAAGAAGGAACCGCAACCAAAGAAGACGTTAGTACTTGGTGGAAGAAGTCAAGATGAGCGCATGGGCGCTTCGAATAAGACTGGGATGATCGCACCGATCCTCATGCGCTGAGAGTCCGCCGTCCCCCCGACAGAGACATCCATAGCCAAAAGACTGCTCCATTCAACTATGCTCATACTAGTTCCATTTCATTCATCATCGTGACGGCGGTGGTGTTTGTGGTGGCCATGGTGATGACCTCCTTCTCTGAGGGAAAGGTTCTCGACACCGAAGGCTTCACCAGCCTCGCCATAACCGCCCTCCTGACGGCCTCCATAGCCGCCCAGACCACCATACTCGCTACGCTCAGAGCTCCCGTATCCGCCGCCGTAAGCAGGCACGTAGCCCTCCTGACCGTACCTTTCGCCGCTGTAGTCCGACCTTTCCTCCCGGCGTTCCCGACGACTATCCTCGAGAGGAGCCTCATACGCACTCGGGCGATACCCGCCGTACTCCTCGCGGCGCTCCTCATCATATCCACTACCTGACTCTCGTTCACCGTAGCCACCGCCATAGGACTGTTGTGCCCGCTCCCGCTCCTGTTCGCGTTTTTGCTCACGCTTGCGTTCACGTTCAAGTTCGACTTCACGCTCCCCTTCCTGTTGACGGTATCCACCACCGTAGGACTCCTTGCCATAGCCTTGGTCCTCGCGGCGTCCGTACGACTGTTGATAACCGCCGCTCCCATACCCGGTCTCGCGGCCATACGAGGGCTCTTCTTCGCGACGGTTCCCATAACCGCCGTAACCGGATTCTTCCTGACGTCTTCCATGTACCTCGGAGTCACCGTAGCCCCCGTAACCACCTAGAACTGCTGGATAAGCTTCCAATTCACCGATTCACACGATGCCACGTACTGCCGTAGTTCCCTGTGGAGCCATAGGCTTCTCCGGAGTTTCCGTACCCGCGGGATTCCGTTCGACTGTAGCTTTCGCCTTGGGAGTCACCGTATCTTTGTGACTCAGTGACGGGCTCCTGCCGGCCGTATTCCTGCGATCCGCCATAGGTCTCTTGACGGTAGTGGTCTTGCGTACCACCAAAGACCTGGGAGGCGCCATAGCCTGCAGAGACAGGGGCACCGTATCCGCTACCTCCGGAGGCTTGATTGACGTGGCCACCATAGATCTGAGTCGAACTAGTTATGTCGTCATCGGCACCTTGGCGTTTGTTCTTGCCAGCTCTGACGCTCTCCTGTCGTTCTCGTTCTATCAGGGAAAGTGTCTGAGATGCCAGGTTATCCGCTTACTTTGCTCAGCGCCTGGATGGTCTCCTCCGCGTTCTCGAGGTTGTTCACCCAGTTTTGCAGAGTCTGGAACATCTCTTCTTGGATACGCGAACGGCCAGTAGCGTACCATGGGTGGTGGAACGCTTCAAGAACCTGTGAGGAGGGGGCGGATTGAGCATCATAGTGTAAGGCAGATAACGGACAGAGTCACCTCGTCGATCACGCGGTCCGGGTCACTATTGTCAAACCAGGCCTGTTTGCAAGCCTGAGTAACGTGTCCGCCAATGCAGAAAACAGCTAATACGAGCCTGTACGAGTAGCTTGACAGAATTCTGGACCACAACCTTAGCGATCTTCCCAGCGGGCTCGTTCAATATGAGCGCAAAGTGGTCCTGTAGTCAAGATATGCGCCTGTCAACGGCATCCTGTCCAATGACCGATTTCCTCCTCACCTTTGACAGGAGACTGTGGGATGGATCGGACGCATTGGGGTCATCGAAGACCTATCCAAAGTGTTACAGTGTCAACGATGCCACGTACGAGTTCTATACTCGGATACGAACAAGGTACTGGTCTTCTGTGTCAATGACAGCCTTGCTACCTTCCATGAGAACCTCTGTCACTTGTTTGAGAATAGGCTACCGGTAGCGCATAATGGGATCAGTGAGAGACGACTAGAGCCTTGACGAAGGCGTACCGCGACGTAGGGAGCCAGGACTGTGTACACGACTGTTAACGGTCGAAACTGATAAGCCAGTTTGTCATAGCGGTTACATAAATCAGGCGTACATGCGTTGAGAGCGTTCGTGAGGTTGTCGATGAGGTCAGAGAGACCCGGGACCATCTCAATCTTCTTGATGATACCCCTGTAGACGTTATCGCGCCAAGTCAGGAGATTCCAGAGCTGCTCTCTGACTTCCGGAGGAGCGACGTTATTCGGGTCGAAGCGGTAGGCCTTCGCTTGGGCTTGCATAGTATTGGCCTCGCCCATCTTGTCATCTGCGTCAGAACCGCCAATTGGCAATTTCCTGAGCAGGGCCTGCAGAGCTCCAAATGTGTTATTGTCTTGCGAAGCCTGTAATGCCTTGAGTTTGTTGCAGAAATTGACACGAGTTGCTGAGACGTACTTCGTCCATCTTCTTGGTGAGATCAACAACACTGGCTTGGCTCAGGTGGCTGTACGGGGACCTGTCAGTGGCCGATATATCATGGAGAGTGAAGTGACGCACTCGGTTGCTTCTCCCATGAGGGAATGCAGGAAATCTGAGAGCCCAGTGAGCTCGTGTGGCCGAATGCAGTTGCACATCACCCACCAGCGCTTCCAAATGTCCCAGTGATCAAAGGATGAGTCTCGCCCGTGGGCGTGTTGATGACGACTGCCAACCATTGCCAATCAATGTAGGAAAAATCGAAGCTGTGTAATTGGAACCGACCGTTGTCACCGACATGACAGAAAACATCATTATAACCCAACTTCCGAAGCCCGAGCTCGCACCAGTTACTATGAGCCAATAGATCTTCCATGGTATGGAGACCGGTCCCCATCAGGCGATATGCTTCCCATAGATCGTCCCCCTCTCGGCCGCGTGCGCGTCGGCCGTACTCAATGCAAGCGCGGAACACGCGGCGGATGAGAGCAGTAGACGTGTCCCAACCCCTATTCTCCGAAGCCATATAATTCTGTTGCGAATCAGACAAGTCAACGCGAGCACTTGAAGTAATAGGCAAGAAGGGATTTGCCTTCATGCCAGTCCTCTCATCAATCTCTAGCTCTTCGGGATTGACTGGCGGACGAAGCTTGGGGTGAAATTGCCGTGCGTCGCCTTCCTTCTCAGCGTAGCCTCTGATTTAGAGGACGGTGAGTATCATTGTAAGAACACCAAGAGGAAAGCTCACTTTGGATTGTCGATGTGTTCGACAGGGAGGTACACGCCAAGACGATCAGGGGTGACTTGGAATTCTTCGGTAGCAAAACCAAATGTCTGGAGCAGCTGAAATCAGAGGAACGCAGTGACTGACAATCGAGTCTTCGTCTACCAGGAAGCCCAGAACCGAAACGATGAGCACGAGGGTGTCCGCTGATAGCTTGCTCAATCCCGCGATATCCATGGCCTTTTACTACGACGTGAAACACTGAATTGTCAAATAGCCCTTGAGGTACGTACCTGGGAGTAGTCCCTGAGCCAGTTTCCCTATGGAAGAGAGTAAGGATCATGTGCCGTTGCTCTTCATGCGATGCCCAAGGCCCACTCACAAAATATACCCGTTTGACATCCTCTTTCGTGAACTTGGATCCATTACCACCGCTTGCGGCGGCACTCAAGACTGACTGGGCGAAGTCTAGCAATCCTCCGCCACCGCCACCGGCGTGTCCGACTGTCTTCGCAAGCTCGGCAAGGATGTTCTCGATATCGCCATGCCGGAAGGCCTTGCCTGAATGATGTCGCGGTGGCCAGTGGGGAACCCGTTTATAGTCTAGCTATGGTAGATCGGTGAATCTAGCACTGCACTGCTTACCGTTCAGGTACGCGAAATCCGGTATGTCTCCGGCTCCAAACGCGTAAGTCTCGGAGGGGAGGAGAATGAGGACGACCGTGAAAATGAGAAGGGTAGCAGTAAAGGAATTCATCGATGTGGTCGTTGAAAGAGATGAGGACGAGCCTAGCGTATATGAAGCTTTTGCTTGGGTGTGGCGTTGAGCGATGCCAAGACAACATCGTGCACAAATCGCAAATCAGGATCCAGATGAACGGCCGATAATGACATCACTCTCCTCTGTCGACCACACAACTAGTACTGATGTTCGCTAAACTAATATTACAGAGACGATGGTATGTATTATACGTTGTACAGGCCGAGGTGCATACATCGACAAGCAGATGCTGACAGCAAAGCATTCCGAAAGACATAGTCCACATATGATCATAGCAGCATTTCAAACCTCCTGTTCTTCATCCCAGCTTCGCCTTCTTCGTCGGTGGTGGTTTGCCAGCGTCCACTCCCTTCCGCTTCGCTTGTCCGTTTGCTTGACCACCCCTAATGGGTGCGAGCAGCTCACGATACCTGTTCTGCAACTTGACCGCCATGTCGCCAACTTCCGAATCCTCGCCATTGAAGAGGATAGCGTTCTTGATCATAAGGTCTAGATCTGCTTCCAACGCGTCGATGGATTCGAATTTCTCCTGGTTGAGCTTCGAGAGGATCGTCCGCAAGTCTCGAGCGTCCTTGCGCGGTATGACGTCGAAATAGGTAGGGATTCCCAGAGCTACAGGATCCACAGGATCTCGGAACACCCATGAGCTGAGCAGATTCAACCGGATCAGTAATCACAGGAGGAGGGATGTAGGGATGCACGTACATAGGCTCGTCAATGAGTCGCTTCATCATGGCTACTAACTGCTTCCTCTCGCCGGGCGGTAGCTTCTTCTCCGCCGGCTTGGCCCACTCCTTCTTGAAGAGCTTCTCTAATGCATCGGCGCAGTTGACGGGATACGTCGTCGGAGGGTTGAATGTGCGGCAATTGTTGAAGACGAGTCCGACATCCTTCGCGAAATCCTCCATAGTTGCGTATTTTCCCTCGGCCAGCTTGGTATGCATAGTGCCGAAATCCATCGGTTCCTTGATCTCGTCGTAATACCTGTACCAAAGGTATCAGCTCCAGCCAAGTCGACGGACTACAGACGACATACGTAGGACACCCGTCTGCCACAGGGTCGACGGGGCGCATGAAGATCGGCGCTTCCGGTTGCTTCGCTAAGAGGCGCAGAATGTCCCTGCATTTCTTCTCGTTCAGCGGGGTCGCCTGGGTAGGTGCCTTCTTCGGCTTGCCATTGGCAGGCGTTACTGGGCGCGAG
The DNA here is from genome assembly GCF_000275845.1 of Dichomitus squalens LYAD-421 SS1. Taxonomy (NCBI): domain Eukaryota; kingdom Fungi; phylum Basidiomycota; class Agaricomycetes; order Polyporales; family Polyporaceae; genus Dichomitus; species Dichomitus squalens. Next base: position 2,077,421 of record NW_006766883.1, read on the forward strand.
TGCTCCTTCTCCTTGCCTTTGGTAGACACGCGTGAAGGCGTTGGTACGTGGTCCGTCGTGGGTGGCGAAGGCTTTGATAGCTTCTCCTTCGACTTGTGAGCTGCGACCCCATTCCTGGCTGGGGCTGGAGATTCGACGCGCTTCGGAGTCGAGACAGACAGCGTAGGAGCAGATGAACTGCCAGCGGCAGGAACACTCGGTCGCTCCTTCTTAGCTGGTGTCGCAAGCGCGAGAATCTCGTCCTCGGTGGTGTCCACCTCCTCCTTCTTCCGCTTCCCGATGACTAGCTTAGGAATAGAGCGTTCTTTGCTCTTGTCCGTAGGTGGAGGTGGTGCGGGCTTCTCACGTTCTTTCTCCTTGTGAGGAGCAGGAGGTGTTCGTCGACGTTCGTGACCCTTCCCTTTCTCCTTCTGCTGTCGCTCAATAGCAATCACTTCCTCTAGCAGGTCTGCAGAACCGTCGTCGATGTCATCGAAAGGTGGAGCCAGCGCAGTATCAGGAGCAGAGACGGGAGGAGGAGGGGGCACCTCTGACAACTTCGGCTCCTTGGGCTTCTTACCCTTTGCTTTAGGAGCAGGCTTGGACGCAGCAGGGGAGGATATAGTGCCGTTGGGTGCTGAGGGGCCGCCGCCGCCACCGCCTAACTTGAGCTTGAGGATAGGGACAGGAGGCGTCGCCGCGGAAGTGGCCGTAGGTGTCGACGCCTTTGGCACCTTGGGAGGAGGGGCAGGAGTCTGGATAGGGGGCGCAGGTGAAGGCGGAGCTGGCTGCGCCTGCTCCTTCTTGCTAGCAGCTTCTAACGTCTTGTTGATGCGTACCCATGCTGCAATACAACGTAAGGCCATCGTCGCCAAATCAGGGGGACGGATACGTACTCGTGTCGAAGAAAGACTCTAAAGCAACCGCCTCCGCATGAACGAAGCTTCCGGCTACGTTGTACGTCTTCGCATTGTTGATCATTAGCCTGAAATCGGCCTCGAAAGCGAACCGGTCCTTGTACTGTCCCTGCTCCAGCTTGGCGCCCATGGTACTCAGGTCCATTGGAGACTTGATGATGTCGAAATAACTAGTACGAGTACAGCACCCATCAGCTGTGACGAAGCGGTAGATCTATAGAGACATACTTGGGTGCACGGTCTCTGACGGGATCCACCGGCTGCAGGAACACGGCTGCTTTCTTGTGGGTCTGCAGTTTCTTGAGAGCGGTCCTGCACGCCCGCAGGTCGTTCAAAGGCATGCCGCCTGACTGCGCCTTCGGGACAGCCTTCGGGATCTTCTTCTCCTTCTGCGCTGTAGCCGCCACCTTAGCAGGTACCTTTGGAACAGAGAACTCGCCGCCGCCACGTCTGCCCGACGCTGTAGGGGGCGCGGGAGTGCTCGGAGTCGGTGCGGCAGAAGTGTCGACCTGGGTGTTGCTAGGCATGATCTTGAGCTTGGTAGGGAAGGTGAAAGAGGGGAGCGGGCTCTTGGGGGTGGGTGCGCCTGACTTCAGCGAACGCTGAGACTTGCTAGAGAGCTTGACAGTAGGTAGAGGTGGAGGAGCTTCCGCAACCGGCGTAGGAGGAAGGTGTATGGTGACTTTGGGGGCTGTCTCCTCTTGACCACGGATGAGGAGGTCTGCGAGCTTCAGCAGACACCATCGGACTTCGCAATCCGTATCCGGTGCTCTGTTGCATAACACATCAATGATCAGCCACAGCAGCAGACTAACAGAGACTGCACGTACAAAGCGATAGGCATCAAGAATTCCCGAATCGCCTCGTTCTTCCCGACCTCTCGGTCCTTCCGCAAAGCCTTGATCATGAGCTCCGTTTCGGATTTCTTGTTCTCCTTGACCCTTTCCCCACCATTACCGTCTTCTTCGATCATGAGAGAGTCGGCTTCCTTTGGCGTCTTCATCTCTCCCATCGACACGAGGAGTGCTAGGCTCTGACAAGCGCTCCGAGCGACGTGACGACGGATAATGCGCGATGAGTCACTAGCCATAACGGCCAGGATGTATCGCATTATCTTCGGCGTGTACCACCTCCCCAGGAAGAGATAGTCGAAGGCCGCAATGCGCACTTGAATATAGTTGCCCTCGCTGTATACAAGTAAGCAATGCTGTCAGTATCAGATATACGTTCTCACTCACCGAGTCAGTGGGAAGAAAGGTCGAGGATCGTGCGGAACAAGGCCAGCTAGGCTGAGCAGCATTTGGAACTACAGTGATGTCAGCTTCAACGACTCACAAGTCTGTGCGGAACACACCTCAATCACAGCGACAGTCACAACATTATGATACGTAGGAATGAGACGATCCATGCTGCGATACCTATCAACTTCAGACAACGCAGCCTGCAACAACGCAGCATCCTGAGGGTCCTGGGCGGGCGCTGCATCGTTCGAGATGAACTCTCCTCGCTCCGGAGGGTGCGAGGATACGGTTGCGCAACCTAGAGCAGAGATGATGTTGCAGATGTAGAATGCATCGGCGTACTAAGGTCAAGTCTGTTAGGAACTAACCAACGCCGACATGTCGGTTCGGTCGGATGTACTTACCGGGTTGGTAGTGTTGTCGTTGTACCGCAGTTGATCAACCAGAAACTGCCGGATAACCGGTGGTGACTTGCCATTCTCGAAACGGACCCGGGAGATCGCACTCAAGATGCTCTATGCTGACGTCAGGCACTTTGACATGCCGTATAACCATCTGGATGTACGCACTTTCCGCACAAAATACTCCGCAAAGTCACTGAAGTCATTGGGACGTGGCACGTAAGTATGGCTGAACAGGTCGGCCTTTGGGTCCTCGGGCTCGTAGCAATACCGTAAGAAGAGCTTGAACAGATGAAAGAGCCCTAGCCACTCTAGTCGCTGATTGGCACACTGCAGGCACTCATGAGACTCACGCCCGGATCAATTGAAGACATTGTAAGCTCACCGTGACAAGGGCGGCCGCAGCCTCGCAACGTATCCGGAAGTAGTAGTTCGAGACCAGGACTGTCTTCGTGAAAGTACTCGAGATGATCGGATTGGGGGTCTTCGACAGAACCAGGATAGCCTACAACGAAATCAACCATTTGCCCGACACATTGTACACAACGCACACGCACCTCATACTGCGCTACGACATCCCGGTCGCGCTGAAGCTGAGAGACCCACATGTAGTCCTTCTGATCGAATGCGATGGCCGCGATCCACTCGAAATCGGCGTCGATGCGGATCCATTCGTAGGTTTGACCAGCCATATTTTGCTCGTCCTCTTCGGTCCAGTCCGCAACTTTCCAATTCTCGCGTTCCTGTTCCTTCTCCCAAATGTCCAGCCCGAAACCCATGTCTACCATATCCATCGCCGCTGCAGCATCCGCGTCGCCTTCGGCCGCTGCCTGAGCTGCGGCTTGTCGAGCGAGATAGCGCTTGGTGTTCCGCCGGACACGCTTGTACTTGGTATTAAACGGGACCTCGTATCGCTTGAACGGACTCCGGATGTCTAGGACATGTTCATAAGGAGTACCGTCGGCCTCATGAATGCGGATAGTCATTTGGCCCTATTATACGACGATATCAGAGACGCGCGCCCGGGGCTACCATCGCACTAACCTCGAAGAATGGGACAGGCTTCAGCATCATCTTCGTGATCTCGTTGTTCTCGAGGTGCTTGTATGCGGGCGCGTCCTGTCGCATCGTGATCTCGACCGCCATCTTCTTCCGATTGAACGACGCCGAGAACCCGAAGGTAGGACAACCACTCCCGTAGATCCATTGCTCGGCAAAAGAACGAGGATCGATGCCACTGACCTTCCGGCACATTCGCAGGAACGAGTGCGTAGAGATCAGATTGTTCGCCATCTCTCCACTGATCGCCGAGAGGAACAACTTGGGAAGTACACGGGAGAGGCCAAGGGACGTGCCCGACTTTCCCAGTCGACGATCCAGGATGTGCAGAACGAGCGGCGACTTCAAATTGATGAAGGATATGTTGGTGCCGTCGGGTGGATCAAGAGACTGTGGCTGGCATATTGGTGGCATGGATCCACCGTCAAGCTCGATTACTCGTTCCATGTCTTTCTTCAGCCGGTACCTATATTCATTGGTGCCGAAAAGCTTGCGCATGAATAGACCGGTGATGTAGAGGCCTAGACCGTTGACCAGCCAAGTATCCGACCACATCTTCTGCTGGATGTTGATACCGATCCACTGACAAGCGAGGGCGTGACACAGGCTATGTCGTGTTTCGTATACCTGGTCGATCACGTCGTCACCATACAGCAGGTCTACAGTGACGAGAGATAGCGTGGTTGCGTCGAAACGCTGGGTAGGCAGCTCTTCGACGAACACAAGCTTATGGGAGCCGAAAGGGTATGACCCGAACTCGTTCACGTAGAAGCTCATGGCGGACCGCATGAAGGACACTGTCGTCGTGAGGAACGACTCGTGGCCCGGCAAGCAGAAGGCGTACATGAGGGGTTGGGTGGTACCAGAGGCGTCCTCGGCAGCGCTGAGATCTGCAGGTATAGCATGGGTGTGGAAAGGCCCCGCCGCCCAGGCGATGTGTTGGACAGACGTCAGCGTGGGCTGAGAGAAGACGAAGATAGTCTTGCTCGAGTTGTAGGGATGCGACACCTGCGACAAGAATGGACGTTAGTAGGTTACAAGGCGGTGGAGCGAAGAGGCACAGAACGCACCTGTTCAACCAATTCTCCACTACAGATCACAACAGTCGGATATTCGCTATCAGCCGTGTCGTCCTCATCCTCTGACAAGACATCCTGTTGCTCCAGCGAACGAGGAACGATGAACTCGAAGTCCCATGTGCACTTCTCCCATAGGTTATCGACACAGGGAACCCAGCAGCGCGCTGCATCCGGTGAAGATGGAGTCGTGTAGACGTGGGGTACACGCTACTAGAGTTTCAGCAGACGAACTCGCGCCGCTACAGCACACTCACCGTTTGGTACGATTCTGAGGGCAGCACGAACTGAATACCATCCGCAGGGTTCTTGATGCTATACCCAATATTCACGAGTATTGGCGTGAACTCTGGGACCGGGAACAGTGGCTGGGACGGATGGCCAGGCGTTTGGGGCTCTGGGGTGGCGGCTACGCGAGCACAGGAGTCGATATGCACTGCAGCAACTGGGCCACACCAGACTCACCTTCGCTGATCAGACCATTAGCTGCTCGATGACCAGACTGCCTCAAGGAGACCTCCTTCGGAATCGCTATCGACAATTCGCCCTCGTCACCCTCTTGGAGAGCGGAGTAAACCTTGCGCTTGAGTTCAGGGTGATGATGAACATCTGTTGCGTCCGACACGCTCAGAGTTGCCAGAGGGTCCGAGTGAACGAAATCTGCGGGGTGAGAGGCCACAGTGACACTGTGGATATCTGTACGCGTGTGAGCTACACGCCAGGTTGGACGTGACAACAGCCTCCAAATATGCAACTCACCACATTGACGAGCATGTAGGTGTATCGTCTTCAGATCTTTGCTTGTGGGAACCACAGTGATCTCGGTATAACCCTATGGGAAAGACGATTACAAAGGGCGGGAGAAGGGTTGGACGTCGACGTACCCAGAGCTTCCCGGTGAAGTCGACCTCGAGAACGACCTTTTGGTGGCTAGTATATACATCACGCCAAGTCAGGTCCACCTGTTCAGACAATCAAAGGAGAGAAGGACACGTATATAGAGAAGCCTCTGCGGATGTGCTCCCTCTGCATGGTCTAGTACTCTTGACGAGCAATCCCGTCGCTGCAGCGCGTTTCCCAGTCCAGAGTCAGATCCTGGCAGAAAGAAAAGGCTGGAAAAGATGTCAACGAAGAGAAATGTGGGTGCAATAAAGCAGACAGAGGGAATGCAGGCCGTGGTTAGAGGCGACGACGACGGAGAGACCATCGACTCGTCCAACCCAGGAGAGAGAAGCGCGATTACGTAAGACCAAGACTGAACTCATCGTGCACTAGGGTTCCCAAACCGGAACTGCTTCACCTAGGGTTATAGATCGATCCGCCGATCGACAGTAGCATCCACCACCAGAAAATCTTCAGGCTTGACTCTCGTACTCCAGTCCACACCATTCACTACACATGCCTCCAAAGTCGATTTTTCGTCAGCCGGGAGCCCAGCACTTTCAGGTTGTACACCGTTCCCAGCGTGACCCACTCATCCACGACCCAGAGGCGAGCAAACATGTTTTGAAGCCGGTGCAGAGAGGGAACCTAGTCAAGGTATGACACCGACAGCCCTTGGACTTACATATGTCAAATATTCACCTTTTACTGCGTTACAGGGAAAGTCGCGGGCAGAGCTTGAGCAGCTCATCGCCCCTTCTGATCTGGCTCACGACAAATCTCGCGCCAATATAGGAGAAGCCACACTTTATGGCATCTACTTCGACGATACCAATTATGACTACATGCAACATCTAAAGCCCGTGGGATTGCAGGAGGATGGCGTTGACAGCATCTGGGTGGAGGCACCGTCGAGGTCGACGGGTAAAGCCAAGGCGAAGGATCCTATTACCCTCCTCGACCTTCCTGCAGGGACACTCGCATCTAAAGCCGAGCTCCCCAGAAATTACGAGGCGCAACAAGACATTCCCTCGTCCATCGCGGGTTTTCAGCCGGACATGGACCCTCACCTCCGCCAGGTGTTGGACGCACTAGAAGACGACGCGTTTGTGGATGGGGATCTGGAAGACGACTTCTTCGGGGAGCTAGTCGCGGACGGAGAGCGTGATGTGCATGAGGATGTCTACTTCGAATACCATGAGGAGGGCTTACCCGACCGAGAGGAAGATGCACGGGCTCAGACCGGAACAATGGATGCGGGCGAGGAGGACGAGTCCTGGGAGGCCAGGTTTGCACGCTTCAAGCAGGAGCAGAAGTCAGCTTCTCGAGAGGAGAGTCCATCTGATCTCGACGCCTATTCGGAAGGTGGAGACACCATTGGTGCGCTACCCCAGGCGTCCGTCATCGGAGGGAAGAAGCGGAGGAGCAAAGGCGCGTCGGACGCCTCGGGGTATAGTATGAGCAGCTCTTCGATGTGGCGGAATGAGCATCTTACCGTCCTTGATGAGCGTTTCGATCAGGTTCGTCTGTGTTGTTCACTTCTCCAGCCGAGTATCGCTGATTTCCATGCAGATCCAGCGCGAGTACGAATCTTCTGATGAGGAGGAAGAGGAGACCTCACTTGACGACTTGGACGAAGCCCCCGACCTCATCGCGTCTCGCGAAGATTTCGAGTCCATGATGGACGAATTCCTGGAGAAGTACGAGGTGATCGCGGGCAAGATGCGTCCGACGCTTCCCGGGACCGCCACCGATAAGCTCGACACAGTCCGAAAGGCTTTCGGAGGAGCCAAAATACGAGACGCCGATGACAGTGATTCCGAAGCTGACGATATTCTCATGCCACTGGAAGTGGACGAGAAGAAGGATAGATGGGATTGCGAGACGATACTCAGTGAGCTTGCTGTCAGGTCATCCATACCATCACGGCAATTGACTCGACCTTCTGTCAGCCACGTACAGTAGTCTCGAGAACCACCCACGGCTCATCCGGGCTAGGGGTGAAAGGCTCGTTCCTAAGATTCGTTTGGACCCCAAAACTGGGCTTCCGTCCATTGTAGAGGCTTCCAAGCAGCCACATCCTCCGACAGATACTTCCGCGATGGATGAGGAACAGGATCCCCGGCGTAAGCATCGCTTTCTGAAAATGTAGATATAGCGACTAAGTCCCCATTTAGCTGTCCGAGCTACCATCACTCGTTCCAAAACCGAAACGGCAGACGAAAAGAAGGCTCGCAAGCATGCCGTGAAGGCAGAGCGCCAGGCTCGCCGGCTAGACAAGAAGGCAACCAAAGAGAAGTTCTCGAAGGAGGTCAAGCAGCAAGCGCAATCTCTTGCGCAGAAGGAACAGTCAAAGATGCGGAAGCTATAGTGGCCCAGATCGGCTATGTCGTAGGCTAGGAGGCGTTAGATCATGACGTATCATTGCAGGGTATCTTAGTAAATGATGCGTGGGAGCCTGTTAACTACCAGGGCGTCATAGGTGTGCAAGAATGAACCAAGATGCTACAGGAAATGACAATTACAACTACAGGTAGTGTTCCAAATTACCAGTCAGGCCACAATTCAAGGAGATTGTTGCCTTCTTCCTCGGGGGCGTCGTGCTGTTTCATCCACCTGTCCGGAACCTGTGTTCCGGCTCATCAACGGCAACTTTGAGTGATTGAGCACAAAATTACTCACTAAGGGGAAGTACCGCTCCATCGCACTAAGGAAACGGTGTCTGTATTGCTTAGGGCCGATGATGGTCGGCTCTCCCTTGTTGGCGCCACCAAGGAATGTCGAATCCTTGACCCAGCTTTCTAACTTCTTGTCCCATGTATACGTTCTGATGTAGTCTGCATCGGGGAAGAATCAGCAGCCACCGATCTATGAAAGGAAGAAACCTCACGCACCGACTATCCCAACTACCAGTTCATTCTTCGCGCTATCCACTCCGACCACAAGAGAATAGTCCATGACGTTGATGTCAGCCAAGAACTTGCTGTCGTTGAACAAAGCGCCGCGCAGGATACGTTTAGAGTGCTCGCGGAGATAGAATGGCGTCAGATGAGCGGCTAGAGGTTGGTGGTTCAATCGTAGGTACCCCGTGCACTGTTTGGCCTATGTGGCTTACTTTGCACCAGGTTCTCGTCAAGTAGAACCTCATTCTCCCGGCCAGTTGATTGAACATGTCTGTTGCGAGTGGACCCCTTCAAATCGTATATCTGCAATGCGGAAACGTGAGTTTGGAGGACGTCTCAATGGAAGGCACCAACCTTGGAGAAGTGTCTATCATAGAATAGATTCTCCATGACGAGTAGGTTCATTTGAGTCGACTTCGATTTGTTGCTACTATTTTGGTGCTTCTGCGTTTTCCTGAACGTGATCTTGTAGCAACCGAAGATCTTCGCAAGAAGCGTAGGACGCTGTAGCATGTTTAGTGAATAAGCTCTATCCCATAAAATAGCACGTCCCTTACATTAGCGACAACAGCGGAAGACATGTAGTCGAAGTATGCAGGTGCAAACGTCTCCATTGCTTGAAGCTCTGTACGAGAAAGTTCCTTGGCGATGAAACGATCGTCTTACCAGTACATCAGCATTGGGTGAGACCGGCTGGAAACCCGTCTACGTACCAAGTGTCTTCAAGAAGGCGGATCCAGACTTGCCGCCGCTGGCATCAAATTTCACACATCGGGCTAAAGACTCGATCATGCTCCGCTCGCAATCGTACGTCCGGCGCAGTGCGTCGAACTGCTCGGGATACAGTACGGTACAGCTGATGGTCAATCCCCCGCTTTCGAAAGCTGCCGAAGACATCAGACAGCGACTACACCGGCATTGAAAAGGCACTCACAGATTGCCCATGGGAGCTTCGAAGAGGGTACCCGCAACTCCTCGGTTGGATCCGCGCCATCAGTGCTGTCGACATTGACCACCCCCCAGGTTGACGTCGACTCCGCGATAGACCAGTCGTCGGGCATGAACGCTTCTCCCCCAGACTCTCGCGCCAGCCGCTTTTCCGCTCGAGACTTCGCCAGCATCTCGCGGTATTGAGGTGAGCTAAGGAGGGACGTTCAAACCAGATACAAATGGCAAAGATGATGCACCTACTTCAATGCAAGCGCGATGATGGACGTTGGCTCGTCAGTGCGCACCACCATGGACGAGTCGCGGAATATGTGTTCCGGATCAGCCATGGGATCATCCGCGTCGGCTTCGGATCGACCCCGGTTGGGAGCTTGTTGCTGCCAAAGACCAGAGATAGCTTTAAGGATGGAAGACCGTCCTGATGGGCCGATATCGACATCGGTTGGCGGCGGAGTCATCGGGGCCATACCACCAGCGTTGGTCGGTGAAAGCATTGGAGAACTCATGACTGACGGAGGTATCTCTGACTCCTGAGGAGCAGAGGGACCTACCATGAGCGTGTTCTCCGTAAGCTGATCTGGCACAGTATTGCTGCTCGAAGCGGTGGGAGGCTCTTCTAAGGTGGACTTGACCTGGTCATTCGGAGCTGGAGCCGGAGCCTCGTGGATCTTCTGAGGACTTTTCCGAGGGCTTTTCTGGTCAAGATTGTCATCGTCCTCTCCCCCGCCTTCATCGTCCGCCTCGCTCGAGTCAGAGCTCTCCGATTCGTCTTTGATCGCATCTTTGATGCTCTCCAAGACCTCCACCTTCGCACGTGCGGACGCCACAGGACGCGCACGTTTGCCGCGAATGACAGCGTACCGACGACTCGCGCGCTCGGTCTCCCTGTTGATGCGCTCAAAGTGCTTCGCGATGTTCGAAACCTTAGAGCCCGCAGTTGGTGGCCGCCTAAAGGTCGACTTCGAGCCTGCGATGCTAGCTGGACGCGGAGGCGGGGCCTTGTCCTTGAGCCCGAGGCGCATGGCTGGCTTCGGCCTGTTCTTGGAGGTAGTGGAAGGTGTGATGTTTCTAGTAACGGGTGGCGGCGAAGACCTTCCGGGCCGCATAGTGGAGTCCGTATTCGTGCGAGAGAGTAACGGCCGTTTGTCAGGAGACGTCCGCCGCGATGCACTACGGGAGTCGGGATAGTTAACCACAGGGATCCGACTTCCCAGAGCTGGCGGTCCTGGCACTCGCTTCGTCAGGTACTTGGGAGCGATGTTCGCGGCATAGCTAGACTCGAAGTCAGATACAGAGGAGCGTTTACTGAGGAACGGCTGTTGACGGGTTTTATGGCGGGTGCGCGGACGAACAGCTGGACTGCTCTCCTGCTCACTCTCGGAGACAGGCACGCCAGGAGCGAGGGCGGTCTTGGTCAAGTCCTCTACACCTTGCGGAGGGAGGTAATCCTGATATTTCCTTACGAGTTCGGCGACGCTGGGGTACACGGCCACCCTCCGAGGCAGCCGTGATGCGACAGCTTGAGACGGTTTAGGACCATCGTCGGTCGACTCCACAATATCCGCCTGCATGTGATAGTTAGTACGGTAGTTCACTACATGTATGTGGACTGACCTGCTGCGGCGATGTGGCATCATCTGAGAACACGCTATCTTGCCGACCTCGGCCAATTGTGGAGTCGCTTTCGGGGTCAGACTTATTCGACTCCTGAGTGTCCCCAGAGATCTCAGCCGCAGGAAGCAACGTGCTTCCGGTCTCCTCTGGCGTGGTCGTGGTCACTGTTGTCTCTGACGGGGTCGTCGTCTTGTCTTCCACCTGCGGAAGCAGAGTGTCTGACTCCTTATGCTGTTCCGAAGAACCGCCGACAGACTCGGACTCGGATGCCTCGGACGCAGAAGACATCGACACGAAGGAATCACCCGTGACTCGGCGCATGGTTGGTATAGTAGGCATACTCTCCTCGACCTCGGATACGCTCGCCGGGGCGCCGCGGTCGAAATCTAGGATGTAGAAATCCCCTCTCTTAGGCAACATAGCCCTCACCGAGTTGAACGCCGTCGACCGTCGCCCAGCTATCTTCTCAGACTGCGAGATGCGCGGCTTCGGGAGACGATCGAAATCCTGCTGCCACGCGACAATCCTATCTTGCCGGTTCGCGCGAACCGCGTTGAGCGCGAGCGTGTCCGTGGGCGACGAGTCCTTGTAGATCCGATCGATGAGGTTGGCTACGTCCTCCTTCTCCCACTCTGCCTTGTTGATGAGAGCGTTGATGTGTGAGTTGAGGAGGGCGTCCGCCTCCTCGTCTCCCGTCGCCGCGTCGATTGTGATTAGACGGAGGTCGTCGATCAGCGCGGAGTACCAGGCGTTGTTACGTTGGTGAAGCCGATGATAGTCTGCGTTCTTGATCTCGAGCTGCGTCTCCGAGCGGACACGGATGCGCATTGGGGGATAAACGACCTCGTGCAGGACGATCGGGTCCGCGACAAAGCGAACGGTCATGCCTTTGATCGCGAAGTAGCGTACGTGGTGTTGGTAGATGTTGTGCTGGCACCCTGCGCCCTGGACGAGCTGGACGTCCGCGGGATAGAAGTGCAATTCCAGGAACTTGGCGAACGAATACCGCTGCATTTCCTGAGACACGGGGATGAACGGCGTCGCGGAGCCGCAGACCCGACACGCACTCCAGGTGATGATGGTCTCAGGCGAAGGAGCCCAATTCGCGCGATTAATGATCTGGCCATCCCATTGCTCTACCGCAACGCAGATGCGTGTCTCGTTGTGCACGAAGAACTTGCAATGTCGCGCCAGCGGTTGGTTGCAGCTCTTGTTCTCGCAGATCGCCTTCGGGTCCAGAAACTGCCTAAGGGTGTCCATGACGGCCTTCTCGATAAACTGACCTAGGGTGCAGTCATTCTCCCCATAGAATGTGATGTACTCCAGTTTGGGCGGGAAGCAAGCGCGGTGAAGGCCGACTTCGTCGATCGGTAGTGTGAGCTCCCAAAGACTGATGCACTGGTACTTCTCTACTTGGAAGTCGTCCCGGTTCTTCCGTAGGTACCATTCCCATATGCGACGCTGCTCCGAGTGCTGCAGCTTGACATGCTGGTAACGGCTCTCGAGGGCGATGTCTTGCGCGGTCTTCAGCTGCAGCGGCGGCCGATCGAGAGGCGTGCGAGGAAGGGGTGAGGCGCTGAAGTTCTGCGTGAAGAGGCCGGGGGAGATAGTAGGAACGAGGTCGAAGTAGCCAGGGCGATCGTCAAGTCGGCTACCGGTGCCTTCGTCGACAGTGGGAGTCCTCGGGATATCTGGGAGCGGGAGAGACTCGATTTGTGCAGCAACGTCGTCGGGGTCCGGCGTGGACGCAGTGACCTGGACAATGGTCGCGGAAGACTCCTCCGGCTTGTGTCCGGAGCTACCCCGTTCCTCGCGGCGAATGACTTCGTCCTCCCATTCGCGCTTGACACGTATGAGTTCGTCGTCTAGCTCTTTCATCCGCCGAATGGGGTATGGCGGGGGGAACCGCAGTGTGGCAGATACGGATATGAACGTCTTCCTGTACGGTTCGAGGGAGTCTTGAATCCGCCGCGAAAGTCGAATCTGCTCCGCATCCTCATCCGGAAGATCTTCGATGGGGTGATCCTTGTTGATCTCCAAAGCGTCCTGGTTGAAGGCTGTCGCGTGAACCGTAGGGTAGCCGTTGCCGGCGATCGGGGTAGTGGCATCAGAGCTGTATTGTGGGGGTGTGGCCTCGGCTGTCAAAGGGGGCAGTGTAATGACGGAGTCTTTCCAGAGGTGAGTCTCGAGCTTCAAGTTCCGGACGATGAAAGCCAGGAATCGAGTGACTTTCTTGACACGGCGAAGGACTTCGATGTCTCCGCCGCGCAGCAAGATAGTACACCCCATCTCGCTGTTGCAACCCTCAAAACGCATGTACGTCTTACGTCGTCCCGGAATCAGTGGATGGTCGAACGTCTGCAGGCGGAAGCGAGCACAGTGCCCTAAGTGTGGTTCCAACGCGAGCTTATCCATGGACGAGAATACATCGCCTTGAGTCATCCGTGCCACGAACTGCACTGCGGATGGCTTCACCGCACGCGCAACCGCGATCTGACGCTTCGCGAGGGCATCCAAAGCCAGCCTGGAGACAGACTTCTCGGCAAGGACGACATGCGGTCGCAGTGCTGCAATCCGGCTCGCCAAGTTCCCAAGGTACTCTTTCTCCTGACGGAAAATCTGTCCGAAGTGCATGTACTGGCCTTCTACACGATGGAATTCCAGCGGGAACGTCACAAGCATGATGCGCGGATTTCGCAAGGTCCGCGTCATTTGCTTATGGGCGACGTTCTTCGTGATGACTGCACCATCTACATACTCGGAGTCTTGAGGAGCGCCCCCCGGAATCTTCTTGATTTTCACGTACCGCCGTACGTCCATATCAGCACCTTGGCGATGAGGATGAGCGGTGAAAGTCAGCTCGCGAGCTACTCGGAGGGCAAGCTTGAGCAGCGTCTCCTCCCACTCCCTGAGGTTGGGGATGTCCTCGGACATCAGCATCTGCCGGAGCATGACCCGAAGATGGAACATGGAGATAAGATTGAGTTCCTGTGCATAGCTACAGATGTGCGTTAAATTAGGCTACAACATCGAGAAGCATGAAGTCCACTTACGCTGTGCTCTCTCTTCTCGTGCGCCATCCGGGTTCGCCAATTGCTGAGGTGCTGAAGCTATCTCCCAGTCGGCTCTGCACGCGACTGCGGATGAACGGTGGGGATGCGTCGAACTCGACGGACGAGTTGAAACGTGAACGTAACACCCCAGGACTCTCGATGGCAAGGGGCTGGTCGGGGGAACTCAATGGAAACTGAACGGTACTCGTCCCACCTTCCACGGTGACGGGGACAGTGACGGGGAAGTCGATAGGTGTCTTCGAACCTGCTGCCGTTGGAGAATCGCGCTGGAATTGGTCTGCCACAGATATCGGATCCTTGTCCTCTTCGGTGAGGGCTCTTCGAAATGGTACAGGATTCTCGCGGAGGAATTTTGAAGAACCAAATCCGTCAAGCGGGGTCATGGGACGGGATCCGAACCCACTGTCTTCAGAACCCGAGCGGGTTCGCTTGGTCTCCGCTATTGAGAACAAGCTGAAGGGTTCGTCCGTACGACCAAAGAGATGAGATGCTGCGAAGGGTGATTGTGGGTGAACAGACAGGTTGAACGACCGCGATTCGCTACCGAACTGATGTGCGGCGAAAGGTGAGGACAGGGAGGTCATGACGGAACGACGGTCGTCCTCGTCCTCGTCTTCATCCCCTTTGGCCAGCTTGTCAAGACAAAGATTGCAAACCCGAACCATCCCTTCGTGGCCGAACCGAGTACCCTTGATGATATTCGACGCGCAACGAGAGCAGAATATTTGACCTGTAGGCTATCAGGACCGAGGGAATTGTCTTCAACGAGAAGACATACCGCATATCCGGCAATGGTGCTTTCTTCTCCACGTCGTGAATACACTCTTGCAGTCGTAACACTCCTTGCATAGTTCGTCGTCCATCCAATAGTCGCGTGACAGCCCTACGACGTCATGAAGCTGGATGTATGCACGAGAATATAAATACTTACCTTCACCCCGTATCCTCCGTATAACTTTAGACACAGACGCGGACCTCCGCAAGCTGACGTTGGTACGAATGCTGCGCGCATCGCTGTCCTGTATAGGAAAGCCAGGGATGGAGTATCCGCCTCCATCTGGGGTGTCTGGGCGATAGATACCTGCACGAGAAGGCGGGCGATCATCTGCAGCGTAGGATGGAGTCTCCGAGACAACAGGAGTCAAGGAGACGAGCGGGGGCGCAGGATTGGAGGAATTAATATTGAACGGGTTCGCCCTGTCCGACCCTGACTTATGAGACTGGTTGGAGTTGGAATACTGGAGGGACGGTCGGCGCTGATCTGGAGTAGCTTTCTCGGGAGCAGTACTTGGATATGCAGGCGCGGCGGAGGGGCCGGCTGACGAGAGGGGTGCAGAGAGAGTATTCTTGACCTTGGAAAACAGGGAAGAGACAAGAGCGTATGAAGACTGGTCATGTTCATCCTCCTCGGAGAACGGATTGAATGATGTCAGGCTGGTCACATCGTCTACTATCTTCGTGCTGCTTCGGGACCTAGACGAAGGGGCGCTGTGGGCGGGATTAGTCGAAAGGGATTCTATCGAGGAGTCCATGCCGTTCATGAATAGCCAGCGATGGACATCGTAGGTCGTGTACTAGGAGAGAGCGGAGTGTACGGGAGAGGCAGTCCCAGAGACTGCTAAGCGACGACCAGAAACGGATTGAACTATGTCACCTCGATAGGTGCAGTCGGCCATATCGGCCCGGGTGCGACCTCCCTACAGCCAATCAGTGATCACGCACTGGGCGCTATGTGCGCTTGCGCAAGTGCGTTGTGTACAGTGCTGAGAGAGTGTACTGAGCCTTTGCGCCACAATCACCTCTACTTTCTTTCTTTGACTTCGTCTTCTCGCTGCCTGGCATTTCCTTCCTGGTCTCGCCAAACTATCTGTAGCATAGCCTTCAAGTCATGGATGACGATGATGCCGATTACATGCAAGGCTCCGAGGATGAGGTCGGTGTACGACCCAAATACAGCCCTTCCTATAGCTCATCGTCTGCGATCGCAGGACTACGGCTTCGACTACTCCGACGACCCCGGTGACGAGACTGGCAGCGCAGATGTTGAGAACTTGTACTACACCGCCAAGTGTGAGTCCCATTTTCCGCCGCCGTAGCTGTAACATCCCTGTAAGTCTGTCACAGCCAAAAAGGAGGACAATCCCGAACAAGCTTTGAAGGAGTTCCGTGCTATCGTTGATCAAGAACAGGAGAAAGGAGACTGGTGAGCACACGTACGTTCATCTGAGACTTGCGTTCGGACTGACCCATGTGGGGTAGGGGCTTCAAGGCGTTGAAGCAGTCCACAAAGCTGCTCTTTCTAGTACTACACAGGCCAGCCGAGGCCATCAAGACCTATACTGAGCTGTTGGGCTATACAAAGTCTGCTGTGACTCGCAACTATGCCGAGAAGACCATAAACAGCATCTTGGATTACGTCGGCGGTGGTAAGAGTGGTCCCGTGGAAGTCAATGTCCTTGAGCGTTTCTACGAGGCAACTAAGGCTGCTCTTGCGGAAGCCAAGAACGACGTCAGCGCATCCCAACTCTGCTTGACATGTGATGGCTCGCTGAATTGTATATCTAGAGGTTGTCCGCGAAGACCAATCTGAAACTTGCGAAGCTGTGGCTCGACCGCAAGGAATATAACCGACTGTCGAAGGTTCGGTAAATGGTCGGTCTTGCTGGAGTATCCCTCATGCATTCTGTGCATCAGATCCTCAAGGAGTTGTACACATCCACCATTGGTGAGAGCGGTGAAGACCAAGCGCAGAAAGGTACCCAGCTGCTTGAGATCTACGCGCTTGAAATTCAAATGCACAATGAGCGCAAGAACTATAAGAAATTGAAGGTGTCTACGGCTCCCCTCTTCCCTCTGGCACACGATTTGAACCTATCATACACGCAGGAAATATACAACGCATCCAATGCCGTGCGGTCCGCAATTCCCCATCCACGCATCCTGGGCGTGATCAAGGAGTGTGGCGGCAAGATGTGGATGGGCGAACGTGGGTCTCTTCGAGCGATGATGTGTCTCGCGTGGTCTAATGAGACACACAATTCAGGGCAATGGAATCGTGCAAGCGAAGACTTCTTCGATTCATTCAAGAACTACGACGAAGCCGGGTCTCCTCAACGGATACAGGTCCTCAAGTACCTCGTACTTGCAAACATGTTGACGGGAAGCGAGGTCAATCCGTTCGACAGTCAGGAGACCAAGCCGTCAGTCACATATAACTTCCATTTCCGCTCATTCCAATACCCTTCCCTACAGGTACAAGAACGACCCACAGATCAAGGCCATGACCGACCTCGTCGATGCATACCAGCGACGTGAGGTCCATGCCGCAGAGAAGATCCTCCGAGGTATGTAAGCATACCGTGAGTTTGCTTCGCCCTTCTACAACATTTTACTGCAGACAACAAGGCGACAATCATGGACGATTCGTTCATCAAGTCGTACATCGGCGAGCTGCTCCGAAGTCTACGAACACAGTATCTCATCGACCTGATCAAGCCGTACACTCGTCTCGAGCTAGCGTTCCTGTCCAAGGTACGCTTCGGGAATTCTACACAGTTTGGGCATTACCTCTGAGCGTCAACACGCAGCAACTGAATGTAGACACTGACGAAGTCGAAGAACTTCTGATTGGCCTAATACTCGAAGGCAAAATAGAGGGTCGGATCGACCAAGTCGCAATGCGCCTCGAGCTCGAGTCACAGTGCGTGTTTCGTCGCGTACACCGTTTGTTTCATGCTCAGCAATGTGACCGTCTACAGGCACAGCCTGCAAAGGAAGCGCTACAGCGCGTTGGACAAGTGGACAGCAGCGCTCGAATCTATACACACCACCGTCATCGGCAAGAACCACAGCGGCGCTCGAGGAGATTATGGATTTGGTATGGGCGATGGATTCGGTTCAGGATCGGACCGGTGGTAGGAGAATATGCGCGTTGTCGCGGCCAGCATGGCCCTGTGTTTTCGATTGTAGCCCATCTGTATCGTCATAACCTTCCGTTCCCTTGTACCGTATTCGTCACTTCAGCGCTTCTGGGAATGCATTCGGTAACTGTCCTTGCTGTTCTGTGCGTTTGAAACGCCGCGACAACTCGTCGAATGTTTTAGGTTCAGTTGAAATCCGATTAGTCCGAGGTGTGTACATTAGTCAAAGACAGCGAGGTGACCGCGAGCGGACAGCGTTAAGACTCCACCCGACATGTCTAGCCACCACCGCGTCAGTCTCGTCGTCGCGGGCCACAGAATGAAGACCGGTGGAAACATACCGCAGCTATGAAGGACGCACAATGGGAGTAAAATCGTAAGTCCACCCGTTCCTGGGTGGCGTATCTGTCGGCGTGCGCAACTCCCTGGGGAACAAACCCCGTATTCTCGCCTCCACCGCCTTCTTCTCCGGGCCTTTGAGTTTCTTCAGCAGATCGGTCTCCGCTGGGCTCCGCGCTCGGGGATCCTCCTCCTTGTTTGCCTCCACATACAGATCGGGGGCGACAAACCGTAGCGTCTCCATCGCGTTGCGCACGGACTCAAATTTCCGCTGGAGCTCGGACGCGCGCGCACGACGGACGTGCCGCTGGTGGAGGAACCACGCGCGCTCGATCGTCTCGTGGGCCTGCACGGAGGGGATGGCACGCTGCAGCCGCCGGCCGACATCTGGTCTCCAGGAGCCCACGGGGGAGGGCCGGTTGCGGATGTTGGAGGGATAGAGGGCGCGGCGGATGATATCATTCTTGGGGTCGCCGCCAGACTCCTGGCGACCGATGTACCGCACGGAGGTCTGGGAGACACGGAGCGCGAGCTTCTGTTTGCTGACCGCGAGGAGCGACGAGGACATGATGACAGCAGGACGAGCCTTGAGGACGGCTAGGAGGTGGACGCTCGTCGGTGCGGACGTCGAGAACAAGTTTTGAAACTCCGCTGGAGCGTTCTGCACGTCGGGCGCCTTGGCATTTGACGCGCCCGACCATGGACGTTACGGACATGCTATCTTATTCTCCTCGCCCGCTGTTGAACTCCCTGATCTACCTATGGAGGAAGACGGGCGATTCCGCAAGCTTGCCTTGCTATTCTGACGCTCCATTGTCTGCGCGCTATCAGATTATTTAAGTAGGCTGTGCCTCCGGCACTAAGTACTGCAAGGCAGACAAGTACCGTTGAACACTTGTTGAACACATGCGAGCGTCACAGTCTTGCAGCTCTGTTTCATGGTGTTTCAACGATGCTTATCACCATGACCGGCCCCCTCACCGTGGTACGCGCCGTCCTTGCGACGGCTTCTCGGGTGAGGCGACCTAAGTGGGTTACCTGAACCACGCCACGACGATGGAGAGAGTCATGCCTGACCGCGTGGAATATCCTCGCACCATACAGAGGCGGTATGCCTCTCATGGAGAGGTTCTAACCGTTAAGTCTTAGGAAAATCAGGAAGCAATAATACGGTTATCCTACCATCACGAACGCCGTGACCCCCTTAGGAAACTTCCTTCAAACACGTTGCTCAGGTGAGTAAGTCTGGATAAAGTTACGATTCCGGCGAAGCTCACATTGAGCCCACGGCCCATGAGAAGCAACCTTCCGCGTCAGCAGCCGGCCTCCTGGGATTGGCCGTCCGCCGACCCACACGCACCACCAGCTTTCGATCGTTCATAGGCCACTTCACAGACACTCCTTGTCGCAGGTATCATTATGTACTACCCGCCATTCATGAATCGATCACGAAGCGATCTCTCTCGCGGGCGGGGAGCGAGGCATCCAAATATCCTCCGGTTCGTTCGACATGTCCTGGAATAGGGGTTGGACCCTTGATACATGGACAACCAGATGTGCCTATCGACGTGACAACGGCTATCGAGGCTTGTAGTGAAGCGATGCGCTCGACTTCCTTCGACTTGCCCCTCGGCGGCTTTTGTGGTCATCAGACTTCCAGAGGTGATATCCATTCCATTTATCCTACGGTGCATTCGTATAATAAAGTCCCGACTGCATTGTGGAAAATTTGACCATGCGATCACAAGGACCACCCTATAGACCTTTTTTGAAAGCGAAGGGCTTGCGACTCAGTGCTCAAAACGAGCCGCTCTGCCGCGCATGTTGGAGTGTTGGCAGCCGTGCTGCAGAGCTCAAGGCATACCAGTGGTCCGGTGCATTGGCAAGGCTACACTCAGCTGTCTGATGTGCGCGCGATCTGGTTCCAACATTTGGCGGGCGTTGACCGCATAAATCAACGTGTTAGGGAAGAATCGTAGCAAGTTCACAAAGCATCCCGTTGTCGCCGCCGCCCGTCTTTGCGAAATAGGCGGATGACACCGTCAGTCGCACCGACTCAGGGGAATGGAGTTGGAATGACAGCATGAACACGTCCCAATCACTATTTTCGTCGAACAGCCTGTCACATCAACGGCATTGTCCACTGAAAAGGCCGACGAACAGGGGAGCCCAAGTCATCTGGGGTCAAAAGGTTCGGTATCTATGTACCCTTGGGCAGACACTCGCCGGATCATTGGTTGATCCCAACTGAGGTGTCCTGCTCAAAATGGTATGCACAGCATACAAACGCTTTAATCCCGCCACCTCGAGAGATACTGTCCCATGAGTTAAACGGTTCACCTTTCCCCTGTTTTCGACCTGACTACCTGTGATATTCAAGCGGTCAAGGCTGTTTCTCGCTTTCTATAGAGTCACTAAGCACATGAGGGACATTGACTCGACTGCTCAGACGGCATAAACGTGGCTCCTGTTTAATAAAGGTCAAGCCGTGCATGACAGTTTGAGAAAGCAGGGTGCCGATAACACGCGGACAACCACCATCAACCTGGTTCTTGGACGTTTGTGCGACTCCGAACTTGGTCAAAAATCCAGAGATCGCCACAGGGCGGCTCCGAATTGCCTCTTTGGGAAAATAATCGTGGACGGCCACTTGTCCGAGTCCGCTCATCATATTCGTCCTGCACCATTGCCCCGATGTCGCTCGCCGCCCTGCAGCTCGCAGCTCGTTGCCGACAATGTAGTGGAACTATGCGACTGCTGGTACGTCCCGCACTTCCACTCTGCGCGACATCGCTCAGCCACGTATATAGAGGCAGACACCTCAGAGACCATTCCACCACAGCGCCGCGGTTCTCGCTCGGCGGGAGAAGAAACCACCTGCCCTGTCGAAGAAGCAACTAGCTGCAAAGGAGAGGAAGCGGGCCAAAAAGGCACCCAAGAACATCTACGATAGCGAGAAGATGACTTTGACGGATGCGGTGGAGGTCTTGAGGGTACGTTGCGTCTATGTTCCGTCTATGTCATCCACCACGCGTGTCTTGACTTGGACCGTCAGGCCGTCGAAGTTGCGTCGCCGAATGCTACATACGAACTCGTTGTCAAGACTGAGATGGGCAAAGGCTCCACCATACCAAAGGGTCGTTTCGATTTGCCCAGGCAGACGAAGGAGCAGACGAAGGATCGCATTTTGGTTTTTGCTGAGGGTAGACAGGCGGAGGAAGCGAAGAGGGCCGGGGCAGATATCGTCGGCGGTCTCGAGTTAGTCGAAGGTGTAAGTTGTTATTCTCTGTCCAGTATGTTGCCTCTCCCGACTCCCGGGACAGATCATCAGTGGCCGCCACCAGGCCACCATGTTCCTCTGCAGTCGCGCCCTCATTCGCCCTATTACGCCCAGGCTTGGACGTGTGCTTGGACCTCGTGGTTTGATGCC
Source organism: Dichomitus squalens LYAD-421 SS1 (assembly GCF_000275845.1). Classification (NCBI taxonomy): domain Eukaryota; kingdom Fungi; phylum Basidiomycota; class Agaricomycetes; order Polyporales; family Polyporaceae; genus Dichomitus; species Dichomitus squalens. Next base: position 2,099,204 of record NW_006766883.1, read on the forward strand.
TTCCGAACGTAGGGGCACCGTTACGGACGATATCGCTGGCTATATTCGGAGGTTGAAGGGTACGAGCGAATGGAAGGGCGACAAGGAGGGCACCATCAGGCAGCCTATAGCGAAGGTGAGGCTCCTTTCACACGTTTCGAGGCGGTATTCTAACTCTATGTGTAGATGTACTTCCCTGTCACCGATGTAGTCAAGAACATCCGGTACTTCTTGGGTGTCGTGAAGCGTGCTACAGGTAATGTTCGCGATCCCCAAGTGGACTCCAACAAGAAGGAGACCAGCCAGAAGCCTGGTGAGTTAGCGTCTCAACTACAGATCGACCTTCACTCATGATGTTTCAAGTCAATGCGATCACTCGCGTCTTGCTCAGTACCCAGCAAGGACCGAGCATCCAGATAGCGGATGCGTAGTATCGCGGAGCTTTTGATTACTGTCTTATTGAACTGTATAACCCGTAATGGCAATCAGGTTTCCCTAGTGGTAAACTCGATCCCTGCTCTTGAACCGCCGACCCTTTCCCTTGAACTCGTAGTCAGTCGTTGTACTTACGGCCTATCATGAGGCTCGGCCTCGCAGGGCAATAAGCGGGATCTAGGAAGAAAGAAAGAACTCGACCCCACCGTGGCAGTATGATCTCACCATGTCGACGCGCAATGAAAGGAGTGTGTCATTAACAAGTCCTGCGTCGTAGTAGGGTGTAACGCGGGAGCCTAAGTCCCATAGTAAACATGATGGCAAATGGACTACGTGTCATAGCTTTCCGCTATCCGTCTCGCCCTCCTCTGGTCACGTCTGCGCTCTTTGATATCTTCAGCGAGCTTTGCGTAACTTGCCTTCTTGAAATCTGCTTTGTGGTGCCTCCGTTTACCAATATCCTGACCCTGAGAGGGCGTGTCACCTGGATGAGCAGGCTGACGGCGCAGTTGGGGAGGATTCTTCGGCTCGTGAGGGAAGATGTCTCCCCAGCTAGACTTCCGAGCATCATAGTATGGTTGCTTCCCTTGCGACTTTGGTATTGTCATACGCATGATTTGACCTGCAATGTATATGTTAGAGCCGCTAGAGATAGAGTTTACGGCAGGGTATATACCCTGTGGATGGCACACGTCGAGAATGACATGTCCGCTACGCTTGATAGGAGGGAAAATTAGACGAGGCCAACTGTACGCCTCCTGTCTCAGCGCAGAGGTGACCTCGGCGGACACCTCGGCGGACGCGAGCTCATGGCTCTCATTTGACGCCTCGGATGATTCCAATATCCTTGAAGACTCCTCTTTGTGTGAGAGCTCGGTCTCATCATGGAGATCGCTCGCTAGGGACAAACGGTTCATAGGCACAGAGTCTGCGGCACGTTTTGCGAGTTCTCGCAGGCCTATGTCTCCGGCTCGACCGGCTTTGGCAGAGGTCTGAGCCGGTCGAGGCCCACGCCGGATGACGACGTAGGAATAGTCCATGTTCTCATGGCCAGTTCCGGAGTGTTTCGTCTTGCGGACAAACTCAGGGCGTTGCATCCGCTGCGAAAAAGTGCATTGCAATTTCCCATAACCAGGGTGGTATAGGGGGCAGGCACCGTCGTGAGGACACTAAGAAACAATTCAGCGCATTGGTACTTGACGAGACGTAAGCCATACCGGAGCAACGACATGGGCGCCCCTAGGGGATGATCCCGCAACCGTGGGATCCTCGACCTCTTTCTTCCCGAGTTTCAGAAATTGCTCCCTTGCTTCTGCGATGTTCTCAAAACTATGGTCAATAAGAACCTGATGACGAACGATGATCGGATTCAGCATAGAGAGGTATGCCAAACCCAGAAGCACATACAATGACTTCAGCTCCACTCTCCCACATCTCCTTAATCATAATCTTCCTATCGACAGGAGTGGGAAGGGAGGATAATAAGAAAGCTGACAATGCCACAGCGCTGGAACTTTCTACTGGGTCAACAGCATCGTCGTCGTGGAACGACTTCTGCCAAGCCGCATGAAGGCTGCCCATGTCCAGATCTAAGGGAGTCCTGTAAGGTTAGCGGCTCTATTTGCGGCAAGCGACGACGTACCTCGGATAATGCGCTTCCCAATACGGACAAGGCCTTCCCGCTTGTCAATCCCAAGGTAGCTGCTAAGGCTCGTCTGAGATATCCGGATATCTTCCACGTCTTGCGCATTCCTTCCGTCTGCGTCGGGTCGCCTTTGGAACACATGTCCTGATGCCCTGCGTTCAAGGAACGGGTTATGACACCACCATGCTTCCAGAGAGAGTTTCACACAAACCACAAACCACTCCCCGTTGCAGCGCCCCAGTCTATCACGCGGTCTACTTGCCAATCTGCGCCCATGCGGCGTTTGATGTGGTCGAGGACTGCGTAAATCACGGAGTAATGGGAGGGCAATGCGACCGTAGCGAAAGCAGTCGCGTCTCTGAGCGCATGTCGACCGGCCTCCTTCGCCGAATTGTAGCGCATGTCGAAGGTTGAGTTCCACTCTTCACCAGTCACGGTCTCGTTCAAAAACAGCCGCTTGGCGTCCTGACGAAGTGTGGGCTTGTCCGAGTCTAGCACCACATCAGCCGCGCGAAGTAGAACAGGTAAGAAGCGCAGGTAACTCACCTGCAACGAGCCGCGAAATGGCCGATTGCATCTCGAACGGAAGCACTACCGCACCAATACGTTGACTTCCAAATGCAGCTGCAGGAGATTTCCTTCCTTCCCCTCGGTTGGAGCTTTCGTCTTGAGCATCGAGTTCCGCGGACGTCAGATAATCGACCGTTGTATGGGGATCACGGGGGAAAAGCTCAAGTTCTCGAGGCCCGTGAGACCCGGATGTGTCATGCGGAGCCTTGCTGCGTAACGACATCTCGACGTCTCTGAGGAGAGCCTGGAAGGCGGGATCTAGTTCGAGAGGCGCGTTGGGTTGGTGCGAGGGAGAGGAGCCTGAAGCGTAGCGCACTAGCTCAGCTTGTCGCCGCCAACCTGTGTTGATCGCTCTACGACATCCTAGACGTAGCATAGTCACAGGTTGCAGCGGCCAAAGTGGTCGTGACAAAACAGTGTAAGGCGGCGAGACGATGGAAAGCGCTAACAGCGAAAACGAGAGAGGAGTCGGCTACCGTTCAGTGCGGAGTACAAGTGTAGCGCTCTGAGGGGCGTCAGTGGGTCTGGGAGGGTCGTTGCAAGCACTCGGGCCTAGTCTCCCGCTCGCATCCCTTCATCATGTCCACTGCTTCTAAACACGCCGATGGATTAGTACAGTCAGAACGCCCTGCAAAGAGGGTTCGTGTATCTGGGGAGGCCGAAGACGAGGACGAGTTGGAGGACGGAGGTACGCCTCCCAATGCTCAAGAGGAACCTCAAAAGGCTTCAGATTTGTATCTTGACACCGTAGGTCTTGTCTGTCATACCTATACGCGTGGTCAACTTAGTGTGCCTGCAGATCAATAGAGCTGTATTGGACTTTGACTTCGAGAAGGTCTGTTCCGTGTCATCATCGAACATCAACATCTACGGCTGCCTCGTTTGTGGCAAGTACTTCCAAGGGCGAGGGCGCAATTCCTACGCATTCGCCCACGCGATTCACGACGACCATCACGTTTTCATAAACCTCGAGACAACTAAGGTGAGCCTGCACTGTGGGCCTTATATGAGCGCGCCATAGAAGGTAACTTCCTTTGCGCTTCAGGTGTATGTTCTCCCCGACGGTTACCTTGTCTCAGACCCGTCTCTAGACGATATCTCGTTTGTGCTAGCCCCGAAGTTCACACTAGCGTCGGTCTCCACCCTCTCCACCCCCGAGCATCTGCGAAAACCCTCCTACGATCTGTCGAATAAGCCTTACATTCCTGGTTATATCGGTCTGAATAACATCAAGAGGAACGACTACATGAACGTTGTAATCCACTCTCTCCTCCATGTGACCACTCTACGAGATCATCTACTCCTTTCAAACTTTCGCGGCAAGGAGCCAGAATTGTTGAAACGTTTCGCTGGTCTTGCGAAGAAGATGTGGAATCCTCGCCTGTTTAAGAGCCAGGTCAGCCCGCACGAGTTCTTGCAAGAGGTCAACCGAGCCAGTGCTGGAAAGTTCAGCCTTGAGAAGCAAGGAGATCCCATCGACTTTCTCGGCTGGTTACTGAACCATTTGCACAAAGATATGGGCGGAACCAAGAAGAAGAACTCGAGTTGGTCTTCCGGTCGACGCTACTGTGGACCACCTAATGACCTGCTTTTGATAGGCGTGATCTTTTCCACGTTCCAAGGGGAAGTTCGGATGGAGACTCAGCAAGTGCTCGTACGACCCGATACCGGAGGTAATGAGAAGCCCCGCTTCGACATCGATCGAGGTGAGCTATTGGTGCAGGTGTGCAGACTCACGATGCTAACTTACGTCAATCGTTAGAGATTAAGTCAAACGTATCGCCGTTCCTGTTCTTGGCCGTCGATTTACCCCCTCCGCCCTTGTTCCAAGACGCGGTTGAGAAAAACATCATCCCGCAAGTGAGCATCCAATCGGTCCTCGACAAATACGATGGTCAGAAGACGCAGGTATAGCTACATACTCTATGGTCATACTCGTCACAACTGACATTCTGCCCAGGAATCTTCGGGTCAATTGAGACGTTTCAAGTGCCAGCGGTTACCGCCCTACATCATTCTCCACTTCAAACGCTTCACAAAAAACATGTTCGTCGAGGAGAAGAACCCAACTATTGTGAACTTTCCGCTCCGGGGTCTCGACTTTAAAGATTGTACGTTCTCACTGTCAAATGGCATCTTCAAGCTACTTATCACGATATGGTGGAACGTTCGCCATCGGACGTCGCAGACCTTGATGCATCAGCTGTACACCCTTCTACCGTTTATGACTTGATAGCGAATGTGACGCACGAGTCCGCCGCAGGGACCACCCGGGATAAGGAAAGCACAATCTGGAAGGTTCAGCTGCGAGCCGGTGCGGGTGGCGGGGAGAACGAGCGTTGGTACCAGATCCAAGATCTCATCGTCGAGGAGATCAGAAAGGAGATGATAGTCCTTGGAGAGACAGTTCTTCAGGTACGTTGACGTTTTTTCGGCGAACTGCGGTGCAGCCCTCATGTTGTCCGGCGCAGATTTGGGAGCGGAGACCAAGCATCTCTCCGAGCAACGGAATGGAGGCTGACAAGTAGTGATGTATGAGGCGTTCAGTCATAGGCTTGTGTAGCGCTACTCGCTCGCGTCTGTGGTCTTATGGGTTACGATCGGCAGAAATGTACGGCGTCATACAGTCGCGCCTAGCTGCGCCCCGACTACCATACATCACGTTTAGGTGTGTTTAATGGAAACGTCTGCCTTCGCCGTACCACCGGAATCTGCTGCGTCGGTGCTTGTATTGCCTTTAGTCGTGACGACATTCACGGGGCGCCCCGTGTCCATGGCTGGTACTGCGCCAGCTGGCCTGTCGCGGCCGGTGTCTTGCAAGCTGACATTGTCCCACATATCGAGCGTTAATGAATTGGACTGTGACAGTATCAAGTATAGAAAATTCGTGCCTGTTGTTGTGTTGATCAAATAAGGGCTTGAATATGTAAACACCGGAGAGGACACCTGGAGTAGATGGATAGATCAGCTCGGGAATATCCTGAATGCGCTGAGTGACATCATTCTACCTGTGATGCCTGCCACCAAGAAAGGCACCGCTCGACGTGACATCCTTAAATGATCTGTGTGGTTGTAGTCTATCTCGTCATGCAGCCTGAGCCAGTGTTTCAAAATTTCAACCGTGCCTGCTGTGTTACGTAATCTCAATTTATAGTCGATCGCCCAGACGCCAACGCTTAATTTGCGTTCGAAGTTGCCTCGGTCTCATGGAGAGTGTGCAAGCATATGAATACAGTCAAGGCTGACAAGAAAACGTATACGAATGTGCTAAGTACAGAGAAGGTAGATAACCGGTGACAAAGGGATGAATGTCCTCATTGCCATCAAGATGGTAGAAGCTCTCTACCCGATAGTGAGACCAAGGTTGGCCATAGCCTCCTTCGCAGCAAGATCTTTAGCCGCGCCCTTCTGAGCAGAAATTCCAACTCCTTTGACTTCGCCGTTGACTAAAGATACCGGATCATATGTCATGCACCGTGGAGTAGCGGACGTTCACATCACTCACTGTTGCATGTCACCTTCCACTCCTTCTTCCCTGCTGGTCCAATGTGTTCCTCGCCCCAGTGCAGCGCATGCAGTTGGCCTTGCCGTTGCAAATCTAGGATATCACAGAGAAATAAATTAGAAGCCACGATGTCGGGCTAGAATGACTAACAGTTGTTCAGCTCGACGGCGTAACCTGATTTCAGTGACGCGTAGATTAGTTGCGGGAGTACGCCATCGATGGTTGACGAATAGCTCACGAGTCATCTCGACGGAATTTGCAGGTTGTAGCGGTAGGTGAGCTATGAGCAGAGTGGACGAGGCCGTTGCCTTTGAGTGGGCTAAAAACGCACCGACGTTTTATACGGACGTTTTGTGCGCCCGTCAAGGCTGTTCAGGCAGGAACGGTCTGCTTTCGTCGTCTGACGGCCAATGTGCATTCTCACAACGGGGAAAGCGGGATGTTGGAGGACGAAATGTCCGATATGCTGTCATCAGGGTGTCGTCCCGGACAACAATAGCCTCCCATGTTACTTGAAGTTCCGCAAACCCGCCTTCAATGTCGGCCGCCGGCGTCGTGCTCTATGAAAACCATAGAACCCCGTATATCTGTTCCTGTGCAAGACTAGTCAGTCAGCATATCACAAGTCGATTTACGATTTTGAGACCTGCCACTCACAAAAAGGTCTGCCGCTTAAGCTACTTGGTCTGCAGTACCACCCTGTCAGTCTCTCCTCAAGCGGAACGGGCTGAAGCGAACGCTTGAGATTCAGCGGTAGCGACTCAGCAGACTCGTGTCGTGTAGGCGGCGTACTCGCCCATTTTGCTGAAACAGCGCTAGTCGAGTTAAGGTGTTTGGTTCGAGAGCATGATGTCACAGCGAATGACTCCGGGGTACAGCGTTCCGGCATAACTATTATATTTCGGACCATTAGACGACACAGAAGCTTTGACGGCGTGGACCGACCTAGGTGCTGTCTTTGAGGCGCGTGGCATGCACTCCTCCGGGGTCCAGCGCAAAATGGGGCGGGCAGGATCAGATATCTCTAGAAACAGAGCGCTCGCAGTCGATAAGGCGTCTTACACAGCAAGGGTCGGTGCGCCGAAAATGAGATGAAACATTAACCCCCGGACAACCGCACGAAGTTGGCGTGTAGGTAGCATTGACAGCGGACTTCATTCCAAACTTCCTCCGCGAGATAGGTATCATCTAGTCGGATCAAGTCGCCTGCTTCTCGGCTTCCGAGGGCTACACAAAGGCAGGTTAACCTACGCGATGAGTAGCGCAGCAGCACCGTGAAGAGCCAAACGCTTTAGCAAGAATGCATGCTGGATGACATGCGCTTCTCTTCTCCGGCTCACAGTGTCACGTGGCCATACGAACACTGCGCATCTGTTTCGACCGGACAGATGGCTATTTCTCACAAGAAAAGTTGCGGTCAGTCCGAGGAAGTATACGATAGAACCGCAAGATAGATGGAGCTCACAACTAGCAGACAGGCCCTATCATCACTCCCCAACGCCGTAACAATAAGGATTCTCTCTGAGAACGACGACTTGGCGATGGCGATGTCGTTGGACAAACCCCGAGTTTCCACTGCGTATTCGACCTGGTAGATTTTCAGATACTAGAGAGATCCTTCAGTTCTAGTTGGTCTCTTTTCTTCGCAGAAGGAGACTGTTCAGCGAACTAAGAGTGGAGTGATCAGTACTCCGTCATGCGGCAGTGTGCGATGGATAATCTGATGATAGCGCCGTGGCCGGCTATCTGAGCAGCAGCAATGAAGGCCATGCATTGAGGGCGTGCGGGTGCCATAAGCCGTCGCAGCCCCTCGGAGCAGGTTTTGACTCCGGTGTCGTACCTGCCCGTGGACGACTACAAGAAAGAAGTTGCGGCCCCTGAAACGGTCGCCACCGCAAGCTGAGGTACGTGCGCTTAGACTATTCCGGCGTTAAAAGTGCAGCCGCCACCACCCACACAAGATTCCAGGGGCAAAATGAGATACGCTGCAGATCTAGGAACCAATGGAGCCACCAAATGTGCGTAAAAGATGTGGGTTTAGTGGATATAAGCGACATGACTGGAGATACAACATGGGACACAGGATCGGAATCTAACGAAGCGGCGAGCCGGAGGGCAATCCTGAGCGATGGTGAGGTTGACCTGTCCTCAGACAGAAGTGGTTCACTCCGCCACAGTCTCCGCTTCAGTAGCATCTTGTGCCATCAGGATGGGTAGAGCCTCTCTAGCAGCGGCATCCCTCGCGGCATTCTTCTGGGTGCCGGTGCCGGTCGCGATTACTTCGCCATTGACTGCGATATCCAGGTGCAGGTGAGCGGTGATCATAGGCGAAGATGACGATGTGGGCGCACGTACTCTTGCAGTAAGAAGTCCACTGACCGTCGTGGCGCGGTCCTGTGAACGTATCTTCCCAATGTAAGGCGGCTGCTCTGCCTTTGTTCTGCAGGTCTGTGGATAGCACGTTCAAGAACGTTCCGTGGGAGAGGGAGAGGGGGAGGCTCACAGTTGTTGAGGGCGACGGTGCCGTCTGGACGGTTTGATCAGCCAGGTGCATTGTTGTTGCAAGTCGTCTAGGACGTACCGTTGCTCGACATTATGCTCTACGCTCTATGCTCTTGCTGGGCACCATCGAGGTGGGTCGTATGTCCTATATACACTGTGCTTTGCTACCCTCGGGCCCTACGGTGCTCCTGACGTCTGCAGTGGATAGCATTGCAGTGACCAGGAGGGCAAAGAACAGTAGGGCGAAGGAGTTCTAGAGATTCATATCGACGCTGAATACCTTGCGCATCACAGGCCGCTCGATCAATGACCTCGTAACAAAGAGGAATCAGGGGACCACATACGGGGAAATCCCACCCCAGGCTCGAAGTGCCGAAGAGAAGAGGGGCGGAAATCTCGCGTCTCGTTGCCTGATAAGGCGAGTTGACCCTGTGAGACTTGCAGGCATACGCAGGACGCGGGAGGGCATCGCAACAGGGAGAGGAGTAGAAGACGATGTATTGCGCCGTCTAAAGCGGAGAGCGGTACAGAGACCACAAAAGTGAGATGCGGAGTTGGTCTGCGGACTCAATGAGGTTCGGACATACGGAGGGGGCTGGCCGAGGTTTCGCGGGATGTTGACCTGTGCTAAATAGCCTGCTTCGATCTTGCCGCTTGTCGTCTGTTTCCTCGTGGCAGGCAAGGGGATCCAGACCAGAAGGGAGGCACGCGAGGCGTCCCAGCCGCAACAAGAATCCCCGCTCCAACATCATGTACGTCCTCGACGTCTTCGCATGTCGAGCGTGGAAACGTCCTGCAGTTCTATATCGGTATTCGAGAGGGGAAATGTATGATCCGTATATGTCCAGAAAGGGACTCCAGCGAAGTCCCTTGGTGGGCTGGGGGGGTACGCGCCGTCACTCATCCACGGTAAATTGCGCCGCGCATCGGAGATTAGCGCTCCCGCCTGGGCAAAGCTCGGAGAGTGTTCAACTCATAGCACTCGTTCTATAGCTTCCGTAGAGAGGCCCTAAGCTTCTTCCTAGCCATAGCACCTCCGAGACCAGCACGAGGTACAACGAGCTTCACAAGTGAGACTTCTAGCATCGCATTCGAAAGCACGAGAGTAGCTGCAGGATACAGAGCGTAGAGACTAGCAAAGACCAGCGCAGATCACAACCGAATACTAGCCATAGTATGCAGATCCAGTCAGCCACCGATGGTCCTATTAATACATGACGGAGAGATGGGGAGAGCTGTTACGATTAGTGTAATGTAGAAGAGGTCCGTGAGAGGAATCGCTGCAGGAGGTACATCATTTAGGGCAGTAGGTGGACACGGCGAAGGCGTGACTCACATCATAATCCTCGCTGACTCCAAAGGGCCTTCAGGCAAAGTTCGGCGGCAATTTCTTTCGCAGAGTCTAGCCTGGTGGAGGAGCCACGTCCATACTCGGTCCCATTGACTGAAAAGGAGACGGCGGAGTCAGCACGATGAAATACGATGACAGAATTCAGGGAGTGACGCACAGAATACTGCGATTGTCCACGTGGGTGCATTCCTGGGACCTGATGGCACCGGCTGCGTCCAAGAAACGAAATTCTGGAGCCCGTTGCGTTGCACATAGTTGTTAAGTTGCATCCGCCAATCTGGGCAACATGTCAGCATGATAGTCAAGGAGAACGATGGTGCACTACTACGATCAGTCGACATTGTGATGTTATCTTCGTAGGGACGAGAAAGTAAGATGTTTTGAGGTTCTGAGAAAGGTGAATGTCCAGCAGAGAATGGGGACTCTGCTCCCAACTCCTCTGACATATATACTGACCCAGTGACCGGAGAACAGCCGTTGAAACCGAGCATCTGCGATACTTGGGAGAGCTATGCGCTGACGAGATGCCCGGAACGTCATGATGTCAGTGTACACAGAGAAAAGGAGAGAGGGGGAGTAACTGAACAAGCAGTGCCCAAAACGCCTATCCGGAAACTTGTGACGGTATGTGGTCTCCCTGATTGGAATGCGAGGATGCGGTTGCTGCGCAGCGGGATATGCTAGACCAGAGTCAAAAAGACTCGAAGGCGGCGCGAGAGGAGCATCGTCCACGGGATGTGAGTCAGGGAGGCGCGTCGGTCGCGGGACAGGTGTGGTACATCGCTGGTTTCTTCAAGTTGAGGCCGCATCGAAGCTGTTGGACGCGCATCTGTTGTATTCACTCGGGTTGTCGGTGTCCTAGGATCTACACGTGCAGATACTTGATTCCGTACCTTTCATCACAAGCCGTGGTGAGCTATGTGGTTTGCAATTTGCTATACCGGGACGGGGTCCGTTCCCGTTGACAATACGGGAATCAATATATGGTAATCTGCTATGCCAAATTTTTAGCGGCGTTTGGCGAACCCTTGAGCGGAAAGACTCACCACAGCTGATTAGAGTACGGGCGCCGGAGGCCAACATCTTGTCGAGTGTGGGCTCAGCTCTTGGGCGGTCCGATACTGGAGAGAACGTCAGAGTGTCTGAGTTATCTGGATACTCGCACAAGTGATCCGGCCTCAAGCTTGTTCACGATCGGGCCAACGACCACCGGAAAGTCTGCATGGCTACAAACCGCAACCTCCCGATGTCTAGTGTGGTCGCAATGGTTGTCGCCCGTTCGATATGGAGGATCCAGTTGCCTGGTCTACAGCTCTTGATCTCGTGATGCGGAGGTGCATTAGGCAGATCGATCCAGGACCCTTTTGTGGAAGGTATGTAAGAAGAAAGTGTCGGAGAGCATCGCGTTCAATGAATTGTAGCTCGAGGGTCAATAGCGCCGGCTATCATCGGGTTGCCGTAACGTCGGGTTGTGCGTTCATCTATGAATGCATGAGCTGACGCCGCTGGCCCTGTGACCACCACTGGTCTCTGCGACCTCCTTTGCCTCGGATCGGCACACATAACTTGCCCTCCGATACCGCGGCAGTACAGGTAAAATACCAAGAAATGGAGGCCAGTTCTCATCGCAAGCGTCTCGGTATCACGTGCAGAGATATTAGGGTTCCAAGGACAGCTTTCCGGTGAACATCTTTCGTGCTTGTTGTCTGAGGAATTCGTGGCGGGAACAGAGGTAACCATAAGGGAAGCAAGTGGATGAGCATCGAGGCGACAGCATCATACAGATGTGCAAGGAACAGGCCTACGACTAGATCCCAATGACAAAACAACCGGGCCCTCCATGCAAATGCACCCCGCGCTCCGATCAACGGACATTAAAGTACATGTCACCCAAACTCGTTGTCCAGTTCTCCGACCAACACTGAACGCTGGATGCTAGACGGATAAAGTACGCGCCCCCGTACGGATGTGGTTGTGCCCTCGAGGACGCGCAACGATGCCCGCAACCAGATACAACCTGCTAGACATCGGTGCGCGGTCGAGTCAACAGCCTTGATCTATACGATCAGCCGCCCCAGCCTTAAACGGAATATCGTCCAGTATCATCCATACCCACAGCAATCGATTGAGACTCGGAGCTTAATCGAAGAGAGAAGTCACAGGCGTACCGAACCGACTCTTAGAGCTCGCTGCGCCAGAGTCCTTGGGTCTCAACGCACAGTAGGATAAAGGTTCGGTTGTAGACGTGGCGCACATACATGAGTCATAGAGATACTTGTAGGCAGGCGTGCTCTCACCGCTGCAGACTGCGCACGAGCCCAGCGAAGTGGAATCGGCGGAGGATGATGTGAGACCCAGTTTTATGTGTTCGGGGGCTTCCTTAGGTTGCACCGGTACGAGCGAGCATCGCTAGGCTGTCCGAGTCTGGACCACACAAGACGCAGTGAAGCAGAGGGGGAATCAGACTTGGAAGATGGCGGCATGCAATGCAGGCGACGCAGATGTTCATAAGCTATAGCGTCCGAGGCGTCGAGTAGAGGAATGGTAGGACGGCTGGTTTGGGACTGTGCCGGCCGGGATCGGAGGGATGTGGTGGCAGTCAACGGCCCTCCGTCGACTGGCCCCGTCCGCTAACGCCGCTCCCATCACCGAGAGCCGAGGCATCCAGCCATCGCCTCCCTCGCTCTCTCCCCTGCTCCTCCATCTCACCCTTCCCCTGCCCGTCTTTCAGGTCTCGTTGGCGCTCCCAGAGCCTCACGCCGTCCACACCGACTGTACCAAGCTCGCGCTAGCATTCGTCCGGTTCCCACGAAATTGTCGTCGTCTCTTCCCTCAGCTGCCAGCTTCTTCACTCGCACGGTCTGTTATCCCTCTACGTGCTAGCTGGTGTCGACTTAGCACTCATCCGTACACCCACAGAACACACATCGTGCCCCCACCGCGTCTAACTACTCTATCCTTGTTGAAGCATCCAAACCATGTCCCAGTCACCCCAAGGTGATATTCAAGAGCGTATCGCCGCTGCGCGGCGTGAGGCAGAGAGCCTCAAGGAGAAAATCCGCGCCAAGAGGGAGTCTTCCGCCGACACTTCATGTGAGTAACATCGTCTGTCCTTTCATGTATTTCTAAGAGAGCCAACGCGCCATGCAGTGAAGGCAATGGCTGCCAATGAGGTTGACCAACTCCCCCGCGTCGTCATGCGCCCGCGTCGCGCCCTCCGTGGTCACCTTGCTAAGATTTACGCCATGCATTGGGCCACCGACAGGCGACACCTCGTTTCGGCGTCACAAGACGGAAAGCTCATTGTCTGGGATGCTTACACCACCAACAAGGTCCATGCTATCCCCCTCCGTTCTAGTTGGGTCATGACTTGCGCCTACTCTCCCTCCGGCAGCTACGTCGCCTGCGGTGGTCTTGACAACATCTGCTCCATCTACAACCTCCACTCGAAGGAGGGCAACAATGTGAAGGGCGCTCGTGAGCTCAGCGCTCACTCTGGTTACCTGAGCTGCTGCCGTTTCCTCAACGACCGTCAAATCGTCACTTCATCCGGTGACATGACTTGTATGTTGTGGGACATTGAGGCCGGTGTTCGTGTTGTCGAGTTTAGTGATCACACTGGCGACGTGATGAGGTGAGTGTTCAGAATATGGCCTAGAAACGTCTAGCCCGATCTAAGACGCCATCTGCGCCAGCCTGTCTCTCGGTCCCAGCCAGAATGTCTTCGTGTCCGGTGCCTGCGATGCTACCGCGAAGCTGTGGGATATCCGCAGCGGCAAGGCTACGCAAACTTTTACTGGTCACGAATCCGACATCAACGCAGTTAGGTCAGCAATGAACGGCCGTTATTGACGTGTTCGTCGCTGACATACCAGCAGTTTCTTCCCTAACGGAGATGCCTTTGCCACCGGTTCTGATGACGCGTCGTGCCGCCTCTTCGACATTCGTGCCGACCGTGAGCTGAACGCCTTCACTCACGACAACATTCTCTGCGGTATCACGTCCGTCGCGTTCTCGATCTCTGGCCGCATCCTCTTTGGTGGCTATGATGACTGGACGTGCAATGTCTGGGACACCCTCAAGGGCGAGCGCGTTGGTGTTTTGACAGGGCACGAGAACCGCGTCAGCTGCCTCGGAGTCAGCTCCGACGGCATGGCCCTGTGCACGGGCAGTTGGGACAGCACGCTTAGGGTTCGTATACTCACTTTTGCCGTAGTATTCACAATGATGCTAAACGGCTGCGTTGTAGGTTTGGGCATAAATCGTCCGCGACCGATGGAGGTTCGGACTCGTCACATACCCTCCCTTTTGCCGGAATGTAAACTCGGAATGGGTTCATTATCAATTTCTTTATCGAGGTCTTGGCCTTCTTCATATATGGTAGCCCTTTTCTACCCTTACTCGCGCCGAATTGGCTGCCGTCGAGTCTGTCTTTACGCGTTACCCTCGAACACTCGTTACACATCAGACCCCAGGTGGCATACCTCTCGTGAATATTCCATCTTGCCCTCGTCTTCCTCCACCTCGTCTCCGTTCCATATGTTCCTGTTGCTCTTTCTCAGTTGTGCGTTACTTCTATGTCCCTGCGTTCATTCTGGTTTACATAACTGGCAGTACACTACCTATGCCGTTCATTCAGCCTTCCTTGTCTACTGGAGCTGTCCGCATGCTCCGCCATACTTCACGAATTGAAGGTAACGCCGTAAGGATTCAGACAGGTGTCTGTTATCATTGAGATCTCTACGGTACAACTTGATGTGTGTGGCGGTATTGGAATATATTGATATTAGACGTGTGCGTCTCCGCAGCGCCCGCGTCATCCTGTGGCTGCCACCGCGACCTACTTGTAGTCCTTCCGTCGCTCGAGTAGCGTTCAACGCTCCCTCTTGACGAGGCATTTCCACCCCGTGTCAGACACGCACAGGTCACCATGTCAGAAGACGATCGCGCCGCGAAAGCAGCCCGTGCGAAGGCCCTGGTCTGTCCGCGGCATGTATTATGCGATGATAGCAAGTGCTCACCGCTCGTTTGCCCTCTAGCTCAAGAAGAGGCAGGCACAGAAGGCTGCCGAGGGAGGCGGAGGCCCTCCCACTCCTCGTGTCGCGTCACCCGCACCACGCACTGCGTCCCCGGCGCCGTCGAGGACATTCTCTCCCGCGCCTGTCGAAGCTCCTGCAGCCCCTACGCTTGCGTCCGTACCAGCAAGGGATCCCGTACCGCCACCTGTGAAGAAACAGGATATCGACATGGCAGACTTGTGAGTCGCTTTGGCTTCTGGCCGTGTAGCGTGCCTCTCACAGTACGCGACGAACTATGGCCGCGTGGTAGGTTCTCGACTGTGCCCTCTACGAATGGTGTGGACTCGTCATGGCTCTCTGGACTTCCGCGTGTCGACTCGGACTCACCTCCGGCACCCTCTGCTGCATCATCTCTTCGGCATGCTGTGCAACCTCCCCCCTCTGCTGCCTCTCCTGCTGCTGCGTCTGGAGACAGGGACGACCTGAAGGCGCTCGTGCGGGACCAGAAGCGAGCTATCGAAGCACTGGAGGCGGAGAAAGCATCGTTGAGCGTGTCATTGGATCGCCTTTCGCAAGTTGAGAGCAGTAAGTGCCCTTCTGGTGGCTGTATGCGGTGGCTGAATAGGTCCGATGCTGGCAGAGGCGCGTCAGACGCAAGAATTGCTGGACGCTGAACGGACGAAAGCTGCAGAGCTTCAGAGGGCCGTTGAACAGATAAGGGCGAATTCGGAGCAGCTCTCACATCAGCTCCAACAAGCGCAAGATGCTGCCTCTTCCCTGAAGGCCGAACGGGACACTCACGCTGCATCAGCGAATGAGCTCAATGCGACCTTGGCCAGTACGCTGTACCACACCCCTGCTGTCTGACGATTGTGCGCTGACGCTTGCTGTGTAGGGGCTACACAGGAGAACGCGAAAGCGTTGCAGACTGAACGCCAGAACTCGACCAGGCTACAGGAGCAAGTTCAAAATCTGCACCAATCTATTCACGAATACACCGAACGAGTAGATCAGCAACAACAGACGATATCTCTCCTTGTTTCCGAGAAAGCATCTTTGTCGTTAGCAGTGGAGAGGTTGGAACATGCAGAAGCTAGTATGTGCTCTCCCAAATGTCGCGTCTGACCTTTAATTGATCGGAATGTACTACAGCCCTCAAAGATACCGAGAAGAGGCTGGAGGACGAGCTGTCACGGAGCGCTAAGCTCCAAGTACGCGTCTCCCAACTCGAGTCCGAGGCTGCAGCAACCGTCACCAAGATCGCCACCCTAACGGAGCGCGAGAAGGAGCTTACGGATAAGTCGCGAGATCAGGTGTGTTACTGATGTCCATATATGCTGTAAAGACGTTGACCTTCCGTCCAGGAACGTGAGATTCAGCTATTGAACGGCAACCTTCACGACCTGCGCGTGCAGACTGAGCACTATCAGCGGCGGGTGCGCGAGCTGGAGGAGCAGATCGAGAGCGACGACCGTGCCGAGAGATTGGAAGAAACTCTCAAGAACACCCAAGATCGCGCCGATGAGTTGGAGTTCCAGCTGTCCAAGCTACGTCAGGTTAGTTCTTTATTCGTCAGTAGCTATGCGTTGTCCTCAATCATATATTTGCATAGGCCCATGCGGCACTCCAGGCTGAACGCAACCAGATTCAAGACCAACTACAACAGAAAGCTGCGGCTGAAGCTGACTGGCAGGCTCGGCATGCAGAAGTCGAGCGGCAGCATTCCGCCACGCAGGAGCAGTTATCATCCGTTATTGTGGAGCGCGATAGTCTCCTCGGGGAACGCACAGCCCTCCAGACCGAGATGGAAGGCAATAAGAACATTGTCTCTGAGCTCCAACAGAAGCACGCTGCGCTCGGCTCCGAGTTGGCGGCTAACGCCCGTCAGCTGAAGCAGGTCCAAGCTGAGCTCAAGGCTGCCAAGGCGCGGGCTGAAGATGCCGAGAAGACGCAGAAGGAGCTGCAAGCGGAGGGCATCGGACTGATGCGTTCGCTGGACGAGATGCGGCCGAAGATTGTCGAGCTCACCGACGAGAAGCTTATGCTCAGCGAGAAGGTCGAGAGCCTGGAGAAGACCGTCCACGCCCGTGACAACGTCATTGCTCAGCTGGAGACAAGTCTTGAGGAGCTGCGGGACGAGAAAGTGTCCATCGAGCGGGACCGAGATGGCCTTCGGAGCGCCTTGGAAAGCGAACGCTCCGCTTTGCAAAAGGACTCCACGGAACTGCAGCAGGCATACTCGGAACTGCAAGCGGAACTTACGACTGCGCGCAAGAGCGTATTAGACCTCGAGGACGAGCGCGACAAGCTGCGCCAAGTCGCCAACTCCAATGTTGAAGAGGTCCGCAGGCTTATGGATAGCCTCCAGTCCCGAACGGCGCAGATCAACGCGCTACGCACCGAGTTGGCCGAACGCACACAAGCCCAGAACGAAGCGTCCGAGTTCCTTGGGCGGGCTCAGGCGGAGATGGAGACCCTGCGCGCAGAACTTGCGCAGAAGGATGAGGAGCTCGAGCGGCTCCGTGAGGCCGCCTCTGCCTCCACCCCTCCTTCGCATGCAGATGAGTCGCAGTCGCAGTCCCTAGACGCCGAGATGCTCAGTGCGCTGAAACAACAACACGCCCTGGAGTTGTCCGCAGCGCACCAGCAGGTGCGTTCGCTGGAGAGCTCGGTCTTCAATGCCGAGGCGCAGGTGCACGCGTTGCAGCGCCAGCTCGCACTGCTAGAGGACGAACTCGCGCAACTACGGCCGCTGCGGCAGTCTTCACGCACATCGTCGACCCAAGCTCTCCCCAAGCGCACCGTGGGCCGACCAGCTGGGCACTCCGACGACCTTCGGAGGGCGTCGTTCCAGTCGCACCGCCCTGCGGAGATCTCTCCGCCCGCGACGATATCGGCGTTTGAGGGCCTGTCGCCCGAGACGCGGCACAAACGCAAGGTCTCCCTCAGCATGCTCAAGGCGCGTATCGACAGCGAGGTCGCCGCGTCGAGCCATACGCCAAGACCCGTGTCGAGAAGCTCGCGGAGCTTCGCTTCCTCCCCAGGCAGCAAGCCGGGCGGGCTCCCCGTCGTCGTCGAGCCGCCGTCAGAGTCCTCCAGGCCCCCATCTCGTGTCCACGCCCACCCCGCCAAGCGGCCGGTCTTCATGGACGAGTCGCACATCTTCTGGTGCCACTCATGTCAGGGCGACCTCGTCGTTCTCTGAGCTCGCTCATTCGCTGGGACGGACATTTCCACTCTTAGCTACTACACACCCACATCGTCCTGTATCGTTCATGTCGCAGCGCACTCTGAACGATCACATTCTCTCCTTGCTTGCAAATTCACACAAGGCAGCGGCAGTCAGCTGGTATCGTGAGTTTGAGGCAACGTCAATCACTATAATGTACAGGATAATATAATTAGGAATGCATGGGATGGTGGTGATATAGGCGGCGTGCGAGCGCACTGCACTGGACACGACGACGCCTGGGCCAGCCACCGAACATTACAGAAACGGTGTACTCTATGTGTATATGTAGCGTGGCGTGGGGGGGACGGATAATGTCGTATACAAGAACGTGCCAAAGAAGCACAAGGGGGTAGTCCCATGAGAGTCGTGGTCGTAACAAGACGGCGTCGCAGTAGAGATGTACAGATATGCCAAATGGAAAAGAAGAGGCCGCCGAGCCGCTCAATGGGCGAGACTGATCCGCCTCGTCTTCAATGTCACCAGTTTCTGTTGCAGGTCCTGCAGGGAAGACGAGAAGCGCGCTCAGCATCGTCGTGCGGTGCGAGAAGAAACAAAGAAAGGCTAGGCCGGGCAGGGAACGCACCTTAACCTCGTCCGGCCTCAGGGTGCCCTTGCCGCGCTCCTCCTCGAGCCCCTTCTCGATGCTCTCCAGGACCTCGTTCATGAGGTCGCGATAGTCGACGCCGAAGAAGTGCGTGAGCTTCGCCGCGCGTCGGCGGCGCTGCTGGAACGACGCCTCGGTCGGCGTCGGGGCGATGAGCGCGCTGATCTCGGACGAGAACGAGGCGACGGAGACGCGGGAGGGGAGCGAGCGGCGCCGCTCCGCCTTGGACGGGGACGCGACCGGGGCGTCGTCGCCGAACATTGGCGTCGCGGGCGCGGGCGACGGTACGTTGTTGTTGGCGTTGGACGAGCCCGCGGCGTCGAACTGGTAGTCGTACTGCTCGCCCGTAGAATAGAGCTCTCCGTTCCCGGTCAGGTAGTCGTGCAGCTCCGCAAGAGATTCCTTGTCGTCCTAGGGATCAAAGTACAGCAGGTGAGCGGGTGGGATTCGTACGACATGCGAAGGGGACGACGACGACGTACCCTGTCTATAATGTCGCTTAGGGAGTTCAGCGAATGACGGTAGTGGATGTACACCGAGGAAGAGCCCGCCTCAAGGAGCCCGTCGTGAGCGATGAGCGGCCTCGCCGAGCTCGCCGAGTCGCCCGTGCCCGGACGCTTGCTCTTCTTCGTCTTCGGCGCGTTGCTAGTGGCGAAGCGGAAGGGGGGTGAGGCGGGTGTCTTCGGGGCCGGCTTCGGCGACGGCTGCCGGTGGAGGTCCCTGACGATGTTGGGGGTAGAGACGGTGGGGGCGCGTGTGTGGTAGAGCGTCTGCGGTGGCGCGACGCCGAACATCTGCGGGCGGGTGCGAAAATCCACGATCAGCACGCTAGCCGGTGTCGGTAGGGGGAGAGAGGGAGCTAGCGCACTCACTTTTTCCATCTTGATTGCGCGACGGACGTTGATCGCCTTCTCGCGCTCGTTGAGGCCCTGCTTGAGCCGGTCGATATCGTCGGACCACGTGCGGGAGAACTCGGCGGCGGAGCTGCTTCTGCGCCTCCTCATCTTCACCTTGCGGACGTCTGCGTCCTCGGTCGCGTCGAAGGAGGCCAGCGGGGACGGCGCAGGGGGCGGGAGCGGGGTGCCGTCGAGGGGTCCGAGGACGAGGTCTGGGGGGACGCGGGAGCCAAGGAAGCGATGGAGCTTCGCGAGCTTTTCACGCTTGCGACGGCGCTCTTCCTCGGCGAGCTCGTCGGACGTCAGGCTTTCCGCGAGCGAGGCCGTGGACGGCGAGAAGGGCTGTCCGCGTCCCCGGCCCACCTTCGGCGTCTCCGCCACCGCGCCTTCCTCGTCTGACAGGTCTATGAACGATGTCGGCGACCCTGGCGCGGGCCGGGCGAGGGACTGCCGGGAGCTGGCGGTGCTCGCCCGCTCCGATGCATGGTCGTGCTGGGCGGAGCCGATGTGGATGACGGACGAGCCGGCGGACGTCGTCGACCGGTCGGTGTCGCTCGACAGACGCGTCACGAACGAGAACTCGTCCGGGCTGAGCGGGGCAGAATGGCGGCGGTGCGCGGCGAGGGAGACGTACCGGGTACCGTCCGGCGGGGGCCAGACGATGGCGCCGAAGGCGTCGTGCACGGGCGTGTTGGCGACATCTTCTGACAGCGAATTGACAGGTCTGTGATGCCTGCGCTTCGCATTCAAATTCAGCGCCAACGGCACTGGGACGGGCAAGCACCCGTTGGGCACCTCGACCTCCTGGCCCGGCTCGAGCGCGACGGGCGAGACCCCGGGGGGCTGGCCGAACACCTGGGCGAGCTTGCGGGTGGTCCGGATGCGCTCGGCGCGCTCCTTGGGGGTTAGAGCGTTGGAGGAGGAGAAAACTGGGTCGGCGAGATCGACGTGGTCTGCGGGATAGGCCGACATGGGGCTCGACTTCTTTGTGCGAACGGGGGAGGACCTGTGTGAGGAGCGCGAGCGATGGCTGAAATCAGGCTTCGGAGCTGTGGGAATGGGCGGTTTGTCGTATCCAGTCGAAGGAGGGATGATAGGTGCCAAACGGGGTTTCGTCGATCCGGACTGCGAAGAGGGTGTTGATGACGCACGGACGGGGGACTTGACATGGCTGATCTCGCCGCTGCGGCGAGATGTAGAACTAGGCTGATCTGTGAGCGAACGCTGGGTTGTGGAGGGTATACCAATGTACTGAGAGTCGAGGGCGCGGGGAGAGAGCGTGGGAGATGCGAGGTCGATGAAGGATTCGCGATCGGGAGTCATGGAGGAGGACCTGCCGTGCGGTGGAGACGAAGGATATGAAGGAATGTCGAAGGAGTGGTTATTAGAGGAGGAGGGATATATGGTAGAGGAGATGCTGATGCGGGGCTCGGTGGAGAGAGAAGAAGGTGGCTCGTGCGAGGATTCGGAGGGAGGAGAGAGGCTCGGCCAAGAACGAGAACCAGAAGCAGCCATGGCGGACTGATGGCGCGCGTGGGAAAGCTGGCTGCTAGGTGATGGGCCTCCGTGCGCTGCAACGGGATTGGCCCAACCGCGCATGCCTGTATCCGAACTGGGCCCCGTCCGCGGCCGCGGGGTTCGCATCGACTGCCGCCGTGTCCGTCCATCCTGCGCGGTCCGCTCAGACGTGTACACTCCCTTGCGCCCTGTTGATGAGCTGGATGGCGACGCCGCCGTCGTTGCAGACTGCATCACCCCCGCACCGCCCAGAACGCTGCTGAAACCCGCACGACCCGTTTGAGCTGCCATCAGCCCAGATCCGCCGCGTCCCACTCCGCCATCGCCATCTCCAGGTCCGTCGCCTTCGGGTCCGTCTGCAACAGCAAGCCCAAGCGGCGATCAGTCAGTCCTCTGCTACCCGCACGGAAACGAACGCATCTATGGAAACCACCTACTCTTCACGGCCGCCGAGATTGGCGAGCTGGGCACGCTCGCGCTCCCCGACGCCTTCATCAGCTCCCCGGCCGTCCGCACCCCCCTGTCCAGCATCCGTCTGTACCGCGACGACAGGTCCTCGCTCCCCCCGCCCCCCTTCTTCAAGTTCGTGCTGCTCCCGCTGCTCCGCATGTCGATGTCCGCGTCGCTCATCCGCCGCGAGCTGCGCACGCTCGCGTCCGCGACCGCGACCGAGAACCTACTGCCCGCCGACGACCCCTTCGCCTTCCCGAGCTTCGTGATCTTCTGCAGCCCCGACAGGTACCGGTTCTGTCGCGACGACCGCGGCCCGGACACGTCCGCCGGCGCCGTGGGCAACATCTCAGGCGAAGACGGCAACGACGCCAGAGGAGAAGCGGGGGAGCCCGAGTCGGCCTGGTCAGCGTCGCGGGGCGACCACGGCGCGGTCAGTCCCACCGCTTCCTTAAATTTAATGTCATACTCGTCGCCCTGCCCCTCCAGCGACGCCCGCCGTGTCAAGGTGGACAGAAGCGTGTCTCCCCGCAGGAAGTTGGACAGGCGCGGCGACCTGACCGCTGGGGCGCCCAGGGAGTTCCGGTATGGCGACGACAGCGGTGTGTTCGGGAACGACGCAAGATTGGGGTATTCCCCGCTCGTCGCAGGTGAGGAGGGGGTCGACCGCGGCGGCCTGCCCTTCCGGCTGCTCGGCCGCGGTGGAGGATGGAGGCCTCCGGGCGCGGCGTCGGACTGGTACGTCGGGGACGATACTGGGAAGAATACGCAGCTGTCAGTCTGGACTGGTACATACGCACATGCGTGCGTGTGCCGAGATCTCATAATGTGACATTCAGGATGGCATCCAGACGCACCTGAAGTCCGTCCCACATCAGAATCCAGTGCGGCATTTAACACTTGAGGCTCGACAATAAATCTCGTCTTCGTTGACTCCGGAGACAGAGGTGAGGAGGCTATGTGCAATACATCATCGACAGGTCCCGCGTTCAGCCCGCTTCTCCCGATGGATTCTCCTTCCACGGTCATTATCGTGTGCGTCACAGGTCGTGATAGAAACGTAGGAAGCAAGCAAGAAGCACCAAGTGAGACGAGGAGGTACCGTGAAGATCACAGCGTGTGCGTGAGGGAAGAAAGGCGTCAGTTGCGCCCTCGGGGAACTGGAGGTAGATTATCGGTCAGGTTGTGCGACGCCGCCCAGGCACCCCACTAGAAGAGGTTCACGAGAAGGCTTGTGTGTATGTATGTGTGCACCGCCCCGAAGCCCAAGGACGGCTGACCAAATGAGACGTCGCGAACGCGTTGAGGGTGGAACCGAGACAGGTTCTTGCGAGCTGACACCTATCAGGAGCTGCGTACGCCCGTGGGATGAGCACAAGACCGACTGAGACAATATGCGGGGCTGTGGCTGAAACGCCGCGTCTGAGCTGAGTCGCGGCGACCCGGGGAGTCGAAGGCAAGAGGGGCAAACGGGAAACGGCCGTGGCCCGTTTCACGGAGAGTATAAATCGATGAGCCCTCGCCCAGAGTCTGCGAGTACTTAGCAGGAAGCAGAGCCCCGGTGCGTAATGGGTGGCAGGATGGCTCAATGTCGGCGGCGGGCCCGGCGCGCCGCTGGATCCGCGCCTCTCGGACTCGGAACGGGGCTGTCGTTGTGACAACCGCGGGCGGCCGTGGGAGCCGCCCCCGACCTCGAGGCAGCTTCTGTCCGATCCCGGTTATCGATCCTCCCGTGAACATATTGGATCTCTGCGCGATCCCGTCAGATGGCCAAAACCCTAATAATTTCTATTCCATCTTCCCCACTGCTCCCGATCAGCCATCTCCAATGTACCTTCTTGCGCTGCACGCTCGTCTTCTAAGTGCTCCTTCATCGCTGTTCTCGCTTTCCTCACCGGGTGCAGTGGCACGCCAAGAAGAGAATGCGCCTGAGCGAGTCGCCGGACTCTGATCCCGCACGTCAATCAACACGCCACTCTAGCGGGGCAGGAGAAATAACACGATGCCGTAGATAGCTTGACAGCTCGACAAGCGCCCTCACTTCAGATCAGTCGCTGAGCTTAACATGTTATCAAACCAACTCCTCCCACCACATGTGCCTGACAAACCTTGATTGTGGCGCCGGGTCCGCTCCGAGTAAGTACATAGGAGGTACGCTTACCAGTGACAGAACATAGCAGGGACCTACATGCCAATAATGTCTCGCGACTCCTTTGCTGCAGCTTAGGTCTCGACAGCGTCCGACGCCTTCAAGCTTCTATCCCACGCTGTTTACACCACGACTCCCGCATGCATCCCTGCACGCATTTTTGTACGTGTCGGCTGTTCTCATCACGTCAGAGAGGGGGACACGAGGCTAGAAAGAACCCGCTGCGGTCACCGGAGAAAACCAATTGCAGCATCGGTATACGACACCCGACTCACCACACGAGACCCGTGCGGAACAACACGGCAAGACATCCTTCAAAAGCACCTCATTTGATTCTGATGAAGTCGGTGCAATTGCCAAGAGAACCGAGTAAACGTACAATACGACAGCAGGATAGAGTATATGCAATACAAGATGCCGAAGGGACAGACTGAGACGGGGGATGACGGTTGTGACAGACTCGACAAGCAAAGACGGGGAGGATGCGGATAAGCGAACCCAATTGTCCATGGAGATATACGGGCTATGTACTACGCCGCCGCCCGCAGTCGACGCGGCGGGAGGGCAGGCGGTGGTCCGCGGCCGCTAGGAGGAGGACTTGACGGATGCGATGGCGTGGGTGTGACTAATGCAGACGACGGCGGCGGCGAAGAAAGATCCTGCTCGCTGCGATCAAGTGAGCCGGACTCTTCTGGAGATGGTGTCGATGGATCTGCGCCAGATAAGTCACCGCTGGCACTTCCGTCCCGGTCCTGGGCGGTCGATGGCGGGGTGAGCGAAGCGCGTTTCTCCCTGTCCTTCGAGGCGATCGATTGCAAGGCGGCAGATGCCCGCGACATCGAATTCAAAGACGGAGATGCGTCTAAATCAGGTGAACGCGCGACTTCAGGCTTGCTATGTACGGTCGTCGAGGCGGCACGGGGAGGAAGGGGAGGAGGTACCGGTCGCGGCGGCTGCGGTGATGCCAATGGCGCACCCTCATCTCCCTCCGATATCGATGGCGGCGCAGAGTCCTGATCACGACCCGTAAAGCCTGTTTGAGATACAGGTGCTGGCTCGCTCCGTGTGGATGTTGTGGAATCAGATGCGGGATTCTTCCACAAACGGTATACGCTTTGCAACGGCGCCTTCTTCGGCTCCTGCGGGACCGGTGGTGGCGGCGGCGCGTAGCCCATCGACATAACCTCCCCGCGATGGCTCGCGTGTATGCCCGGGATGGACATTGTCTTGGGGGGAGGAGGTTGTGTGTGTATCGTCGATGGCGGTCGTTGGTCCTCCACAGGAGGAACGCCAAATACTTGACTGGCGCTATGGTGAGATGAAGCCGAGACCTGAGAATCTGTTCTCTCCAGCGCAGTGAGAGCCTCATCATGTGCGCTCACACCCAGTTTCGACGCGCCTGTGGACGCAGGAGAGATGTCACCAGGTGCATTGTCGGACGAGGCGCTCTCCGCTCTATGCTTGCCCTTCGCGCTGGGCGGCACAGGGATGGGGTCTGCAGCACCGTTGCTTCTTGAGGCGTGCTCCTGGACGGGTGCGCGCTCTCTCTCCCGCCTTGTCTCCACCGCAGCGCGGACTTCAGCGTAGCTCGGCCTGACCGTCGAGGTTCGGCTATCCGGACGGCGCTGGTCTCCGTGGCCCGCGTCGGGGACCTCGTCCGCCGAAGCCGCCGATTGCCCGGAGCCATTGCTTCCCATGGTGTCCCGTCGGAAGTTTCCCCAGCTGACACCCCATTTGCGCATCGTCTCCTTGGCCGTGTTGCTGAGCGCTTGCTTGTCACCAGCACGAGACTTGAGCGTCTGCAGGAACGTGGTAGCTGGGCCAGTAGACTGCTGGCGAGGAGAGCTTCCACTGGCAGGGCTCTTCGGTCGGTAGTTGGAAGTCTGTGAGTCTGACGCATCGTCTGAAATGTCGCCTGCATGTGAGGAGGAGAGTGAAGCAGCACGAGACGACGCAGACCGAGAATGCTGTGAAGGGGAACGACGTTCACGAGGTGTAGGGGACAGGAATTGCGCTTCGTCGGCGTCATCGGGCTGCAATTGAGTGTCATCATGAGGCTCCGACGTCTTGTCAAAGTTCGGCAAGCTTGAGCGGCGCGGCGCGACAACATCTGATCCGAGGGTCCTTCCTCTCGAGACGTATTCCTCTGGGAGAGGCGCACTGGTCAAGGCCACCGTAGGCGTATCTGTCCCGTCTTGCCCGTTCGAAAGCCGTGGGCGCCGCCTTGCATCGGGAGAGGTACCGGGGATAGCGGTGGGTGCAATGTCTACAGTGGTGGCCCGGGCCATGGGGGATGCATCTGGCGGAGATGTGCTCGTAGCCGTATGCTCGACTTCCTCCGCTGAGTGTGAACGGTGAACAGGCGGTCGCTGGGTCTCTGCCGCATCTAGTTTAGACGTTTCAGATGATGGTGCAGATGTCGCACTTGTCCCGTCTGTCGACGTAGGTTGCTCGTTGCTGAGGGTTGAGGCCTGCTCTGAACGGGATGCATCTGCCCAAATGCCACCACGGTGCTGATACTGGGAACTCTCAAAGAAGGAGATGTCGTCCATGTTGGGCAGCACGACGGACTCGTTAATCTGCATGATACTTCCGATCAGCAATCCATGCCTAGTGGGGCAACTGGCAGACAACGATGGAACTCACTACTTCTCTGACCTTCGACTCAATTGTACTCAGGATCATGCTCCATGTGATTTGACGGTCGCTCACGACAGGCTCCACGTCCATGACGATCTTAGGCATCTGGGTGAAGGCGTACCAGATACGGCTACTTGGCGGTCGCTTGACCTTGACGAGCAGGTTCCCTTCAATCTCCCGTACGACCAGAGCCAGAACGAGCTTGACGACGTAGGTCTTGAATCGCGCACCCAGATTGATCGTCGCCGTGGCCTCCACGGTAATCCGTACCTCGCCTTTGTACGCCACATGTACTTCTAACGAGGCGTCTCCCTCCTTCGTGAGCTCCTTGAGCATAGGCTTGCTGAGCGTCGGTGCCCTGTTACCGACACTGACCTCCCGGACCTTGATGTCAGTGAGGAATGTAGGCCGCTTCACCTTCGAGATCTTCTTCATGAGCCTCCCGATGATGTACGACTCCAGAGTCTGCGTCCGGTAGTAGCTGAAGAATATCCGACCGAGAAGCGCGTTCAGCCACCGCATAGGGATGACATCCGGCTGCTCGTCCAGCGTCGCGACTAGGTGGGACATATCCTCGGGTTGGTAGACGGGCTTCAGCGGCTCCAGCGTCGAGCTGTTCGCGGGGTTGTCCGACGCGTGCACCAGCGCGAGGTACCAATCCTCCATCTCCACCGCCGACCGGACGAACACGAACCACGGCGTCGACGCGTCCAACGCCTGCTCCCTCGCCTCGTCCCGGGCCTTCTCCGCCTCCGCCAGCTTCTCCCGCACCCGCTGCTTCTGCCGCGGGCCCCCGCCCTTCTCCTCCACGACCTCCTCGACGTCCTCCCCGCCCAGCTGCATCTCCCGTGTCACGCTCGGCATCCCCCTCCCCACGACCGCCTCAGTCTTCGGCTTGAGGCAGATCGCGTTCCGCTTCGCGAACAGCTCGCCGTCCGGCAGGCCCTCGGGGAAGACGACGACGTCGTGGCCGCTCAGCTCGATCGCCGCCTCGCACTCGGTCATGCTCTCGTCCTCGTACAGGTAGAGCACCTTGCCCTTGAGCGCGACGTACCAGGTGTCCTTCGGCCGAGACCGCTTCGGGTCCTTCGAGCGCGCGTCCAGGAAGCCCCTCACCATGTCCACGTACGAAGCGTCCGTAGGCGACTCTTCGAAGGTCCGGCGCACGGTGAGCCAGCCTTTGCGGACTCTGGGGGTGTCATTGAGCTCGGTCGGGGACGGGGCAGAGGTGGTGGATGGGTCATCGGCGTTCTCGTCCGCCTGCGATTGCTCGAGCTCGCGTTTCTTGAGCTTGTCAGGATCAGGGTCTCCAACGGGAACCGAGGTGTAGATGGTGTAAAAGATAGCACCGAATATGACGAGCGGGAGGAATGTAATGCCGCCTAGCACATACGCATAGAGGAGGGCTTTCAGGGACATCTGGTTGTGGGACTGCCTGGCGCGCCGGTAAGATGAGGAGACGACCGAGACAGGATTCAAACGCACGTTTATGTAGGATCAGCGAGCTCTGTGCCGAGCCCGATGGTGAGCGTAGAGCATGGAATACGTGGTCGTGGCGCCGGGGCTCGTGTTAGGTAGCCACACGCGGTGAGGTCACCGCATACAGCCATCAACCAGGCACGTGCGTACTGCCCGGTTGGGAGGGCGAACGGGCGCATCCCGCTCAGCCTGCGCGCGCGACTTCGCATCGGACGCAATTCTGATATGTCGCGTGCTCACAGATAGCATTGCCAGATACCCGAATACATATGTGCGCAGGTGGTAGAATGAGAGACAGCGAGGGTCATGTACATGAAGCAGACGGAATAAGGATGCGTCGAATGCGAAATATGCAAGTAGATGATGCAGGGGTGGGAATGCGGCGTATCGCCATATGTAATGCTCGCGACGACGGGGATGTACCAACGTTTCAGCCTTCTCTATGGCTGCTTCGTGGGTAACAATTCCGTCCGCGGGAGGGGTGCATGCGCTCGACGGCCCTCTGCCGTCTCGTCGACAGGGGCCTTGAGAACATGCCTTTTGACATCTGCTCCTGCACTGGCGGCAGCTGTGCATACCAGTGTCCGTCTTCGTACCTCCAGCGTTCCACAAGTGGGAATGGCTTGGCCAGAAGGGGCGGGAAGACGTCGTTGAGGGCAGGATGCGTCGGGACGGGCAGCCGGTTGCCGAATGCAGCATCCTGGTACGGGATCAGACACGTATCCTGCCGCGGTAATGAGGGACAAGGTGTAATGACAATGGTCGGTATGGAGGGGTCGTCATTAGTCGTCACCAATGGGATGTCATGTACCTGAAGTAGAATGTTCATTCAATGTTTCTACAAGACGGACGACAACACCTGAAACATACCCTAGCACAGATTCGCCGCCTGCCCCGCGGCCGCGGCGACGGCATTGAGGGCAGGGCTGTTAAATCTACCGTGCTCTGGCAGCGTTTCAAGCTTGTGGGTAGCACGTCCCGCTCCGCAGGCTTGTACGCGCGTCGGTATAAGCTCACAGCCGCCGGCAGATGACGTTCAAGCGCACATACTTACCTCAAAATATGCTGTCTCCCGTTCAGAGGCCAGCGCGACCTCCATGTCCACAAAGAGCTGCGCGAGATGTTCCACATCATCTTGCAAGGTAGAAGAGAATATCTTGTATACGGGCACGACGGTACGCGTGCAGATGTCGGACACCCTATTCCATGCAAGCTGGGGGATGGGCGACACGAGTTGATAGAGTTCCTCGACGTTCAAGTTCTGTGTGGAAGCAATTAATGAACATCCTCAATCTCCTCTATTGTAAGATGCACTCACCAGAACCTCTCTGTCGTTGTCCGCCTGTGAGCACCGCACTCCAACCTCAATTGTCGACGTCAACGTTCTCGAAGCCGCTTGAGACAAGCGCGACAGCATACTAGTCGCACAAATTAACAATGGGGTGTGGGCAGGGGATTGTTGCTAGCTGTGAAGGGACGCAAGATGACCAGTCATCCGCAGGTCAGGCAGTACGTACATGAGGACGGCGCGGAAGGGCAAGTAGGAAAGGGCAAGCCTGAACAAAGCCTAAGTACAGTGTGTGGGGTGATTCCCCACCTGATCATTGGTCCGCTTGTCCTGAATTCCCGGTGCCGGGTCCAGGCGCCTCAGGGTCTCTTGCCCGAATCGGTCACCTGAGACGCCCCCAGATTACGATCTGCGCTCCTCCCCTGTGTCCGCTTCCTGCCCCTGACTCAGACCGGTCCAGAGTCTACCCTCGCTGTCCGCGACACACTCTAAAGTTCACCGGACACGTCCCAAAATGACCCATGATATAATATGAATACGAACATAAACGTGAGATCTATGCGGGGCGAACGAATGCGGTAGTGCTACAGTGGACCGAACGACCGGATATACAGTGCGAGCAATATGTATGTAGAGGCTACAGCGTGCAGTGAGTGATGCGATGATATCAATGCGAAAGAGCGTGTGCTATGCGAGAAAGAGCCTAGGATTCCCAGTCCGATTAATACGCGTTCCAGTTCACCGTCCCAAAATTTGTACTAGGCGAGACAGCAGTGGGGGACATGGCACCGGCTCCGAAGTCAAAGCTGGCCGGCAGAGCCAGCTGCATCTCAGCCGAGACTGATTGAAGCCAAGACCAGTCCGAATCCATCAGCGTGTCGCCCAGCTGCATGCCCGCCAAGGAACCATCGTCTCCGAATAGGTTAGCAGGTTGTTCGTCGCAACCATCCTCGGAGATGTCCTCCAACGAGCTGGCATCCTCCACCTCCATTGAGCCGTCCTCGTCGTCTTCGGGCACAACGTCAAGGAAGACGTGGCTTGCGACGTCCAGCTCAGGTAAGGGGAGGATAGGTTCCGATCGCCGCCTGACGAAGTCTTTGGGGTCGTATTGATGCCCCGACAGTAGGATCTGCGGCTTGAAGGCACGGACCGGTCGCGGATGTTGGATCTCTACTGGGCGCGGCAGCTGGATTTGATGAGGGGCGATCGATGAAATAACAGCGGAATGAGAACCCGAAGCCGGGCTCGACGAAGGAAGATTATCTGCGATCGAGTGCGTCATTGGGTCAGCGGGGGCGGGCACGATTGGCGGGATGGCCTCGTGGCTAGGAACGAAAAATGATGGGAAGTGGCAGGCAGCTAGGCTTGCAGGTTCACTATGCCGCCTGATCGCTGAGGCAGCAGCAGCGTTGCTGACAGGAGGGAAGGTGATCGCTTGGGGAGCGGAGAAGTCGAACGAGAAGTTGAAAGGAGAATGGGGCGCAGATCCTGGGACGTAAGCGATCTCGTGCTCCCCCTTCTTCGCTTCCATGCCGAAGGAGAAGTCCAGTCCTATTAGAACTTGAGGGTGCTCGGAAGGCGAGCCGAAACATGCTTCACTGGGCGCAGGCGTCGTAACAGCTGTCGTGTCGGACGCTGGCGTTGGGAAGTCTTCGGCATAGGGTGAATATGCTTCCGCATACGGATTCGAGCCGAAGCTCGACCGTGACATAGAGCGCGAGAAGAATGAGGGGGACTGGGGTTGCGACATGTCGGAGCTGTAGTCATCCAGCGACAAAGGGTCGACAGCTTCAAACAAGCTAGACGTCAGAAGTAGGTCCTGAGGGAATTCTGGCAGGTGAACAGTCAGACAACACCGTATATTGCAACGTCTGATGACTACCCACCAATGCCATCAAACCCATTCCAAAGGAACTCCGGGAAGCCGGTGCCGCATGTGGGTACCTCCGGTCGAAGTGCAACGCCCTTGTCGCAGGGAGCGGCGCATACATCGCTAGATGATAGGGGGTCTGCGTCCGGCCCGAAGTTGAAAATCATTTGAATAGCTGGTCGGGAGAGCGAAGGGGAAGAAGGATTGGAGAACGACGAGGCCAAGGCCTCGTCTGGAGGTATATAATCCTCTGCTTCGGTGGCGCTGGGGCTTGGACGAGCGATGGCATTGCCAAAGGAACTGGCATAATCGAGAGCCCCGTGCGGCAGACGACGATCGAGAGGGTGCGCAAGCATGCTTTGGAAGTTACTGGGCGCCTGTACGCATCGGGAATGATCAGCCCATCGTTCTGGCGTATGAATTACTTGGAACAAAAGACGTTTAGACACAAAGCACTTGGGTGATGCACGAGGCGGAGTGGCGAGGCATACAAGCCATATTGTCGCGATGAAGCCTTCGCGCTGATTGTGCGGTTGCGGCGTTGGGTGAAGAGGGTGCTCACTTGGGTCATCTGAGGCTCAGCAGCCTCGTTAAGGTTCGGCGCCCAGTTGGTCAAAGGGTGCGGGCTCCGATCACCATTTGGCGGAGGAGCGACTGCGGCACACCTGCGCTTGTCGCCGCGAAGTTGGTGGTCGCGTGGATGGCTCATCTTCATTCGCTTGTAGGGTGGCTCACAGACATCGGGGCGATAGGCATCGTGGGACGGAGCAACACGTTTGGGAGAAGGGAATGTCATGGGGAGGACGGAGTGGGGGGCGGGGGGGAGGGGGAGACAGGCGGGTATTTGTATGATTGGGAGACGGCATGGCGCAGGGACGATGGACGAGGTTGTGAACGGAAGCTGTGAAATCGGTGAGAGACCGTAAGCGAGAAGCGTTCCAAGAGAGCTCCAAGTCACCCCGAAAAGGAAGCACGACCACAATCATCCTCCGGCCGCGGACACCTATTTTCGCCGCTTCTCCGAGTATCAACCCATCTCAAGACCCAGCCTGATACCCATCATCTTCCGAACCCGCCCCTCATGAGAACTTTCCGAGTCTCCCAACGCCATTTGCCCCTTTACAACTCCCGGCCTTCCTCATACTACACCCAGTCCACGCTTGTCAGTGTCACCAATAGACTGCTCGCTGTCCGCCTCTGTCGTAATGATGACTGCACGCACATATCCGCACTTCCATACCCACTGCGCCCATCATAGACACGTCCCTGTCCAGTCCTCGTATCTCAATTGCCCGCTCGTAGATCACACCATAGCACAACACGATCACTGATGCCCCAGCTGCACAGTTAGAACCTACTTACAGAGGCACTGCCGTCGCCGTGCTCCCTCTGATACGCCCGTCGCCGCACATCGCCCGCAGCGCCGCTGGATGGCGTTCTGCGGTTATGCGATTCCCGCCCTTCCTCGGCTGCGGCGTGCGCTATTGCCTCCTCGCCTGCGTAAGTAGCCTAGGCAGAAGCTAGTGTTCCATATGTTATGTAGGGCACTGTCCCTGGACGTTCCTAAGTGATCCCACCAAGCAAACTCTTGTTGGCATGACGTGCGGGCGTGTGTACGATTCTCCTCGTTCCTCCGTCATCGCACCCCCCAGCGCCCGATCTCGCCGGTTGCGGTATGAGTCCATACGATCAGGGCAGTGCCTTTCCCTCGCTCCGCCGCTTGCGCCCGGATCGCATTGAGTCAAACAACACGTGCTTGTCTTTGGGAAGATTGTTATGCTCCTTGAGCATGATAGAGCGGAATGCGGGCGAATGAAGATGCGAAGCCGTCGACTCATATCGAAAAGAAGAGCCAATATGACACAACCACCGCCACTAGCTTGTACCCTGGCGGAAGTGGACGCACCAGAGGCAGCGACGTTCGCACCGATGTATTCCACATCATATCCACCAGCACGGTGGCGTCCGGAAGTGCCGCTCAACTCATTCCTTCCGCACCCCCCGGGAGTAACGCGGCTGCGGCTGCCCAACTGTGTCGTAAAGATATCACTCGCTGGTTGTTTTTATCACACCGGTGTCGCGATTCAGCGTAAAAGACGCGGATGGCAGATACGTCTCATAGGCCCCGCTCGCTCCTGGTCCCACAGTCGTGCCCTGCTTCTGCCAAACCTCGCCAGGCGGTGGGGCGGCCACGGCCATCTGCGAGCTCAGTTGCATGGAACAGCATAAACTTCAGAGTTCTGTCCGGAAGGCGGAATTATATCGCCGCCAAGCGAGCTGTCATTCCTTCATGGAGGGGAGGTCCCGCCGGCGATCCCGCCTACAATTTGATTGGACTCAGACCGATGACATCTCCTGCACCAATGCCAAAGCGCGCTCGCTTCAGCGGCGGGAAGACCTAGGGTGGATGAGAGGCGGCTTCTAGCCACTATTCACTTCCACTGTGGCGAGTAGCGGATGCATTAGTCCTCGTCTCGTCCCTTGCAGGAACAGCCGACATAACCGCGCGTCAGCAGAATCCAAGATGCGAAACTCAGGAACTCCATGCCCGCAGGATTGGGAAATGTAAGAATAGGAGAGCTTGTACCATCGATATTCTTTGACATTCTCGATCACTACCAGATATCCAGATATTTGGACAACCATCGGACGACTAGGATTGTGGCACATGCACGATGTGACATCGTCAGTAGACAGGCTTCGCAGACACATGGATGCCAACGTACCTGCCACAGGTGAGCTTTCATGATCTAGCTCCCTACGTGTGTAAAAGCGAGAATGCGCACGGATATCGTAGGCCAGAGGAAGCGCTGACTGAGAGAACAGGAAGTTTCAACCAATCATGATTGAATATCAAACCTAGAACATGATCAGAAGATGCCCTAAACATTGCGACCGCAGCATCATGGATGGTGCCAACAAATGTCCTGACAAGTATATGTACATCCTACTGCAACATCTTCCGCTGACGTTAGTTCATTAGAATGTCGGACTGCAGGCACAGTTGCGTCAGCCTTGATTATAACCTGATTGGATGGAAGGCTCACCGACGGCGTGTTCATCGTGTACTTCTCTTCCAGAAGACCCGTATATGCCCGCGTTTCGAACTCGTCCAGCTGGTGGATATGCGGCTGCAGCTTGTCCGCAGGATTGAACTCCCAGATCTTGGCCACCGCAGGCAACGCCTTGCGAATCCGGTCGCACAAGAGCAAGGTCTCCGAGAGCGGACGTCCACGGTGCCAATCCGCCTCAAACGCTATCTTGAGGAAGACTGCAGCACGAAATAAGGTGAGCGTTCTCGCGCGTAACTCCACCGCGTAGCGAGCGATACGTACAGGGGAAGTTCTCGTCGTCTGGCGGATACATTTCCGCAGCTTTCTTGTAGAACTTCGCTGCTGCAGCGAGCATGCTCTCGGCTTCCTCGGCATCCCCCTCCTGCTTTGCGCTAAGCCCTTGCTGCATGAAGATCGCACCCAGTGTGCTGCGGGTCGATGCCCTGGTCACCATGCACTGGTTCGCGAAAACGACTCAAAGAGACATACGCATGGGCATCCGCGATCGGGAAGACATGGAAGGAGTACCAAGCGCCCTTGTCCAAAGGCGTGCCGTCTCCTGCCTTTGGAGGGTTGCTCGTCGTTTCCTCAACCATGCTGTTGGCCATTTCGATCAGCTCCTCAACGCTGAACTCAGGTTTCTCGTTCTCGGGACCTGCTTCGTACTCCACCAGTGCCTGGCAGAGCTGTTGTTCACACAATCGTCTAGGGATTGAGCGTTGCTGGAACTCACCGTGAGATACGCCTCCATCCGGATACGCTTAATTGCGCGGATGAACGTTTTCAAGAAGATTACGCCACGATCAGAAGTCGGCACGTCATGCCAGGTGCTTGCTCCCCACTCCAGCACGTCGACGATGCTGTTGTAATATTGCATGGCTACGGGTTTGCTCTGCCCGCTGCGATCCGCAAAGTATGCCCTTAGGAACCATGCTCTGAGCGTAACGTAGATCAACCAGTGTGTTCACACAACGGCCAGGGAGCTGTTAGTTGCGTACCGGATAGTAGCAGCCAATGCATTGCGTGTCGCCTTCCAACCCTTTTCCTTCAGGAGCTTGACAGCCTCCTCCTTGATCGTCTCTGGTCCACCTTCTGGCCAACCGTCAAATGCGGCAAGTTCGAATTCCACTGCGCAGAGCAAATCATAAGTAGCCGATCGTTCGGGCCCGTGGTTGACCGGCAACGAAGCACAACGCGAGCATGGTCAAGGGCATGGCGGACCTTGCAGTTGGAGATTCTCGATCCAATCGGGAGAGTCCATATGAAAAACGCGTTGGTCGCGCAGCAATCCGTTGACAATTAAATTCAGAGCCTGAAGAGACCGTTGTCACTCATATGTCGCCAGCCGAGGGCAGTGGCAGGAAGGCATTACGTTCAAGTTGCCCTCGGCACCTGTATCGGTCCTCTTGAGCTGCTTCATGTACTTCACGCCGTCCGAGAAGTCCTGCGCGAACGTTGTCAACCAGGGTTCTGCACCCGAAATCCCCGCGGGTCGATATCCTCACCTTGTATGCGTTCATCAGCGGCCATGCCTACATCGTATGGACCGTTAGACGGATGGGACAGATCTTCGACCGCATAGGCTACTGACACAAGTGTTCAGAACGTTGTTGGCTGTGAGGACGCCTTCCATCGACAACGCTCTCATCCAGGGAAGTTTCTCTGAGAGGTTAGGGACTGAGAACAACCGGTCGTCTGGCATGGACCGATCTTTGACTGCGGCTAGGCCCTGTTCAGCGAGTCTCAATCCTTCCTCGAAGTGCTGCTTGAGCTGATCCTCCTGTGGGGAGAGCCCTTCAGCCGGCAGGGTACCGAGAGCCTTCTTCCACGCGTCGATGCTGAGCTCGTGGAGACGTAATTCCTGCAGTCACTCTGGGGTCGGTCTCACATCTTGCAGGGGCGACAATGTGCGACCCACATACGCAGCCTTCCCAAGCCGTGCCCATGCCTTTCCGTTCTTGGGGTCCAAAGTGACGGCCTGCAGTGCCCCGATGAGACGCATACAGCCAGCTGTCAAGCGTTGACCATCCGCACCTTTCGAGCATCTTTGGCAGCATCAAGATATCTGCATACGATGAGCAAGCACCGCCAGCCGATACATTGTGTCCGCTCACTGTTTGAGAGCAATGTAGGTGGCTGCACGATTCGCGTACAAGACAGCGTTGTCGCCATCTAAATTGATAGCTTGCGTGTACTTGGATCGTGCGGCGAGGTGGTCGCCTCTGATGTACAAGGCGTTTCCATCGGCTTTGAGCTGCTCAGCCCGTGGTTTGTCATCGTCTGATGCCATGTCGATCCTTCCTTGATAGACAGGTTGGCGACATATACGAGTGTGGGACAGAGCAGATGTCTTAAGCTCATAAGACTCCTTCCAGGCTCTTCCGAAGATCACTTCCGAAAGAGGAAAGTATTTACGTATTGGTGGAAACTTCGGCTACCCGCCAACTCCTGTCCCTTGCTCAGTGCAAAGAAACTTCGCCAGACAGCAACAAAGTAGAGAAAACCTGCGATGTATTGTTGAGAGGCAGGAACGGAAGTGAACTAACTGGTAGGACAATACTACAAAGGTATGCGCATCACGGCGACTCACGGCGACGACCATGAATGTGCTCAAGCGAACCATCACTGCTACGCGAGCATTCGGAAGATGCAAGAGCGTGGCACAGAAAAGACAGAGCGATCAACACCGAGATGCTGCGCAGTTACAGGCTAAGAGAACATCATGAACAGAATGCTGGGAACATAACCTCCACCCCTGACTGAGTGCACGCCGATTCCGATTCCAGACCACCTTCCGCGACTGTTTCATCCAGCCTCCGCCTATACTACAACATCATTTCAAACAAACAGCGCTCACTCGCTGACCACCAGCCCTGCCATCGCTCGCTGCACCTCCGGAACTCCGTTGCCAGCACCGCCGACAACGCGAGGAGGAAGACCTGGGTGCCTGACTCCAAGTGCCGCGCCGAGCATCCTCTTGCCCGGATCGCCGATACGCGGGGCGCCGTGTTCAGGTTGCGCGGCAAGAACGGCAGGGTCTGAGGTCGTCGGATCGACGGGGGAGACGTCCGGCCCGAGAGAGGAGGAGATGAGTGCGTTGAGCGTAGGGTGGGACGGGATGTTAGGAAGTGTAGGCGACGGCTCACGGTCGCGGTCGCGACCAGCTTGGTCTAGCAAGCTGCCGTTCGCTTGGGCGCTGCCATTGGAAGTGTTGTTGTTACGGTAGGAGTGGCTGATGGAGACGCCCCGCGCGTGCGAGACAGAGTTACGGACATTGTGGCCGCGCCCGGAGTTGTTGTGCGTCCTAGAATTAACGGACAGGATAACGTCCTGGGCGTCGGGGCCATCGTACGGCTTGATGGTAGCGGTGCCCGACGAGTTTGGGGAGGTGAAGATGGAAGGAGGGAATGCAAGAGCGTGCAGGTAGGCTCGCTTCGCTGTCAGGTGGCCGCCATGTGCATGTTAGCAACCGAAGAACCAGGAAGAACACTCCAACTGTGGTATTCAGCAGCATATACACGGACTCACCTACGGTAGCATCATTGAAAACAATCAGAAGGCTAGTATCGTTAATCCACTTGATCTTGAAGCCACCGTTAACATTCTCCCATTCGGAGAAAGCGGCTTGGATGTCCCTGGTTTTGAGCTCCTTCGGGAAGCCGGTGAGAGACAGGATGCGAGTGACGCAGGCGGAGAGCTGGGATAGGGCTGCTGCCATCGTAGCACGCGAGATTGTGGTGTGATGAGGATGGGGGGACTGGGCAACGGACGTGCAGTTGTTGCTGTGCGAGCGGCGGGTGGATGATATTGAAAACGAGTTAAAGGATGATAGAGCTATACGTTAAGCGGGACAAGACGGTGTACGAGGAGGAAAGAGCGAGGAGATGGTATACAGAATCGAGCAGAGCCAAGAAGCGCACCAGCCTCTGAGGCGCCGGTGCGCATCAGGCGCGGCCCCGCCTATTGCCACGCCCACGGAATCTTCCATCATCGTTCTGACGGTCAGCGCTCCAAAGCACTGTAACCATCCGCAGTAGCCGGGACAACCGTCGTACTCGTGGACGACATCCAACCCTCAGACCGTCCAAGAGCACGTAAACTACGCCCTCGCTGTCCAGGAAACTGCACTTATATTGCGGGCAAGCGGACGCTAGCAACATACAGGCGATACGAACAGCGAAGACCGACAGCAGCCAGCTCGGCTGCGCTGATTTGATAGGGCACCTCTTTCCAGGTAGAAGGTATCAAACGCAGTCAGCTTCAAGGAACATCCAAAGGAAAGGTGTAGATATTCCAAGTCATGGTCAGAGTGCCAACGACGAGCGCTGGCATGACGATTATGTACAAGGCGTCTGAGCGAAAGCAAGAATACCTCGGCTACCAAATATGCACGCAGGACATACCTAGACATGGCATAGGTAACACAACTATCTCCTGAAGCCACGGAGGTATTTGAAGCACGTATACGCACTCTCGAAATGTCGACTACCAGGAAGGTGTCTGATTCAATGAACCAACCCAACAGAGCCTGGAAGCGTCTTCTTGCAACAGGGTACAGACATCATGAGCGTACTACAACCTCTGTCATTGCTGTGAACAATTGATAAGCCACAGGCAAAGAATTTTCTTAGACTGATATTATGGGATGGCACGCAAACTTAGACAGACGGATGAAGCTGGATACAAGCAGCTTTGTCCAGCCGCGAGTCAAGACGAACTCGCCTTCGGCTTGGATGGAAGAAATAGTGTGACGCGTCACGCAGGGACCCCGAACATCCCGCGCCCAAAATAAGCCGCCAGGCAGAACGGCCGCGAGCACCGAGACCTCATCTCACCAGGCGCGTCGAGACCGCGATGGCCGACCTCACCAACTTGTATCCCTCTTCAACACCTCTGGACTTGCCTGCTCCGTACGCTATGTACCATGACCTAGATGGAGACCTCATACGCGCATGGCAAATACTCCACGAGCTATCTGAACAAAATGCGCTCAACCAGAAGATGGCCGCGACTCTTGCGTCGCAGGCACATGCTCTCAAAGTATGCACCCATTGCGATTTCGTTGTTCCAGAGCGTTCATGCATGTAGAGTGTTGTAGGATGAAGCAGCGAACGTTGCGAGTGCCTGCTCACTTAGGCGCGTAAATCTCGACATTTCGAAAGGTGCGTGTATTTCTCGTACTGCGTGCTGCAAGACACAGAACAATGTAATGTTTGCATTCCTCGTATCAGAGGTGTTCGAGTCGGAACTTGAACGCCAAAATGCACAAGTCATCATTGAGAATCATACGCTGCTTCAGGAGAACAAGCAGCTCTCTGCCCTCTTGAAAGAGTATGAGGAGACAATGGAGAACGTCATGACAAAGTTCCGCAACCATGCAGTACGTCAGACCATTCTCATACACGCTTCTCCATTCCCAAACTCACAAGCTATGAAGATCGCCGCACAGCAGCACGAGCTCACCCTGACCCGACAT
This sequence comes from Dichomitus squalens LYAD-421 SS1, assembly GCF_000275845.1. Classification (NCBI taxonomy): domain Eukaryota; kingdom Fungi; phylum Basidiomycota; class Agaricomycetes; order Polyporales; family Polyporaceae; genus Dichomitus; species Dichomitus squalens. Next base: position 2,138,864 of record NW_006766883.1, read on the forward strand.
TACGAGACCCTCATCCAGAACCTCGACAACTCCCTCGCCCACAACGACCTCTCCACCAACACGTCCGCGACCCTCTCCCTCCACCGCCTCGCCCAGTCCCTCCGCGCCCTCCTCTACTCCATAAGCGGCGAGCACCCCGCAGACTCCCCGTCCCAAGACGACCCCCACGGCCAGCACGGCCAGCACCACGCCCTCCCCTCCTCCGTCCCCACCCCCGAAGAGCTCGACGCGCTCCTCCAGTCGCGCGACGACTGGGCCATCGAGCGCGAGGCCGAGATCGCGCGCCTCGAGCGCGAGAACGAGCAGCTCCGCCGCACGCTCGGCATCGACCGCGCCTCCGCCGAGGCGAACGGCTGGCTCGAGGACGAGGCCCGCGAGCTCACCTTCCGCCGGCACGTCGCCGCGCCCGCGCCCTACCGCTCCGGGAGCCCTGGCCAGGCGGGCGTCGTGCGGGGGAACATACCCTTGTTCGACGGCCCGGGCCAGATAGGCATGGGCATGGGTCCTGCTCCGGGACAGGGCTCGGGGCCTGCGCCGGGGCCGAGCATGGGACCACCGGGGCAGGGGCCCGGGGCGGGGCCTGGGGGACCAGTGGGGATGCCTGGAGGGAGCGTGATCCAGCCTGGGATGAGGGGCGTGCAGGGACGCAGGCCAGCTATGTTCGGCCGCGGGCGGGGCGGTCCTCCTTTCTGGGACGGGATGAACCAGCCCGCTCAGGAGCGTCCGTGGCAGATCCAAGGAGGGTTCGACATGAATCGGTGATGTTGTCATAGGTTCGCTCTGTCGCACTCGTTCGCTTTCGTGGATTAGATATTATTGGCCACATTCCATTCCGACGTGTGCACCTGCCCTTCATCCGTAGACTCGAACTCCACGATCGTTATGAAAAGGCGTAAGTCATGATCATTGTAAAGGTTCGTGTAGGATGCGAGTAAGTACAGCGTGAAGGGCGTGATATCACCGAGACCGGGTATGGTATGGATGAGCTACTGGTACAACAACGCACACAGCGCACTGTGTATGCGCGTCTACTCCTGCGCGAGGCATGCATATGTACAGCGAGTGAGATGCAAAGATGGTACAGTGCGAAGAGGACAGGCAAATAAACACTAACGGCGCATTATAGGGGAAAAGGTCCTAGACATATACGAGAGGCGAGGCGAGGCGCGCCGCAGCAGAGGCTCTACCCTCCAAAGGACAGCCACAAATACACTGCCCCACTGCGACGACGCCCTCCACGCGAGTTGTAAGAGAGGAAACGGGGAGATAGCAAGGAGGGCGTGTGGTATTAGTGGGAGTCATGACGTGTCCGAACAGCCGAGAGACATGGAGCGCAGAAAGCAAGCGGAAAGCGATTTGCGGACGCACAGCTCGTTGACAAGCGAGAGAGACCGAGGTCGAGGCGGACAGGTATCGCACGAAGGGAGGTCGACACACCGGCAGCTAGTAGACGGTGCCGGTCCCTACCTCCCAACTGAGGCTGCTCCGCCCGATACCCTCCCAGGCGATGCCGACCATCTTCTCCTTGCCCGCTGCGAGGGTGCCGTCGCGCGCGCGCTGCCATGCGATGGCGTGCGCCTGGCAGATATTGTGCAGGGCTTGCAGGCGGAGAAGGATGGGGTTCGCAACCGGACGCATGCGAGAGATGCGCGCGTTCGGCTGGTAGGGAGGGCGGAACGGGGAGCGGGGAAGCGGGGGAGGGATGGGAAAGACGCGCTCGTGCGCAGGGGCCGAGTCGGAGGAGGGGGCGAATAGAGGGATGAGGGTACGCTGGTATTGGGGGGCCGAGTCGTCCCGGTACATGTCGAGGTCGGCGAAGAGCTGGACATCTAATGAGGAGGCGCGGTAGCCCTCTGGCTTGAGGCCGCTCTCCAGGCGACGAGACGAAGAGGCATAGCGCACCCGACCCACAGGAGACCGCGAGCGTGATCCAGAAGTAGATCGGGAGCGCTCGCCGTAGAGGTCGACGCCCGCGGAGAACATCGTCGCCCTGACATATGCGCGTTGGAATTGCGCTGCGAGATCTATGATGGTGTAGACAGAGCGACTGACGTGGTGCACTAGCATCGTCGTCGGGCTCGGCGGCGGCGACTGCTCGTCTACTTGACCAGACAAGCTCACGCGCCTGGTGAGAGGCCGACCGCGGCCGACTGCGAGAGGCTCCTTACGCTTGGGTCGAGGCGGAGGAGGAAGCGCAAGCGGGTGCTCAGAAGCCGGAACAGTCGGCGCACTCGGCGGTGGTTTGGAAGACCGCCTACGGGTGTGGATGGGAGAGTCGGACGGCGGCGACGTCGACAGAGGCGAGGAGAGAATGGTGAGTTTGCTCGAAGTGAGGGGCGAAGAAGAGGGTGTGGTAAGGGTGGTGGATGTGGAACGGAAGGAGCTCTTGCTGCCGAACGAGAACCAAGAACCAGAGCGGGTGACGGTGGAGATAGAAGACGAACCGGCGGACGACGTACTCGAGATCGAGTCGGCCGTCGACGCCCGCAAGGCTCTGGCGGTTACGGACTTCTTCGCTTGCATCACCGGCTCTGGAATGGTATCCTGGCCTGTTTTGCCCTTCTCGGCCAGCTTGACTGGCTCTAGGAGAATGGCAAGCAGCTCTGCCTGCTGCTTATCGCGTCGTACATACATCCGGTTATCTTCCTCCTCGCCGAACAGGGGGCCATGCATGGCGGTGAGAACGTCGGAGAAGGCGACAGACCGCGAGACACTCTTTGCATGCTTGAGAGCAAGCTCCCGCTGAGCTCGCGGGAGGGTCAGCGAGTCCTTGTCCGTGGGCGAGCGGCTGGTGGGAGGAGAGAGCGACATGGGGCGAGACGGTGGGGACGGCATGATGTCGTACAGGAACTTGCCGCTATCGTCCGCCCTCCTCTCCACGCGCGTGGCCTTGGGAAAGCGCGAGTCGGCGTTCCGGAGGGAGTCGTAGCAGACGAGTTGCCGAGGCTGGGCACTCGCTATCCTTAGCTGCGAACCCCGTGCGGCCCGGGATGCCTCGGCCTTGCGCTGGCGTTCGCGCTCACGCTCCTTCGCGAGGCGCTCGGCCTCCCGCCGCTCGCGCTGCGCCTCCTCCTTCTTGCGCGCGATGCGGGCCTTCTCACCTCTGAACCGCTGCATGCTGCGCTCCCAGACCTGTTCGCACCGCCGCAGCCGCTCCTCGCGCAACCGCCTCTGCCGTGCTTCGCGTGCACGTCGCTCGGCCTCCTGCACACGCGCTTCTGCATCGGCGTCGAGGCGGAGACCGCCTTCGGGAACGAAGGAACTCGAAAAGTCTTCGTCGCGCACGGCTGCGATGCGCGGGTCGTCGTCGCCACTGACGTCGATACCGCGGAGTTTGAGCAGAAGGATCTTGGCGAGGTGCATGTTGTCCAACGCGTAAGCGACATGCATCTGGTCCTGGAGCGACCGCGGCGGAGACGGAGGGGAGTCATAGTAGTCAAGGGGGCGGTCGAGGCCGTAGTCCTGGAACTCGTCCGGAGGTGTCAACGGACCGAGGGGCGTTGCTTCGGAGGCGTCGGACAAGACGCTGCTCGACGAACCGGTGCGCGGAATGGTGTCCGACGGTGACGAGGACAGGGAAGAAGTATGGTGTAGTGGTGAGGGGGGTGGAGGAAGGCGTGACGAGGACGCGACGGGTTGGACGGCCGGGCGCGCGCTGTCGCGTGAGTTGAGGTAGGTGGTTCTGGATGACGATGAGGAGAGCGGGCGGGTCAGTATGTGAGCTGGGGCTTACCTGGGTGGAGAGCTGTGGTAGGACTGCGAGCGCAAGGCCAAGGCCTGCTGCTGGGCCTTGCGCGCGAAGGCAATGGGGGACACGTCTCGCGAGCGACCTCTGTCCATGGGGGAGACCGCTGGGGAGCGTGACTAGGAGGGATGTGGGAAGGAGATCAGACAAGTGACGACAAGAAAGGGCTTATACGTACGCACGACCGGTGGCCTGGCGGATGGGAAAGTGAGAGCACAGTGCGACCACGCCGGCAGATATGCGATGCCTCGAGGCGGCGTCTTCCAATGCAACGAGTTCACCGTGATATCAGAGATCTATGTAGCCCAGCGTCAGATCCACACCGACCAGATCTGTCTCCTCTTCTCGACAATAATGCACAACTGCTCCCCACAGAATGCTGCAGCCACACAATGCAGCCAGCAGTTCTTCAGCCGGTCCGTGCAGCTTAGGGGCTCGTCGCGACCGTCGGCGGACAATGTTGTGGACGAAACCAGGGGCCGGGCGTCTAAGATACCGCTTCGCCTTATGAAACAATCAATCATCCCGCATTGGCCCAAGCCCAACCGCTTTTATGCACTTCGCTGTCCACCACTCTCTTCTTGCATTGTACTGGGCAGACATCCGGAAACGCATTGTCCATTAGACAACCCAAGCCAACGTACGACGTCTGCCCAAAGTGCATTCACGCGATCAACACCATCAAGAACATTATCCTGCCCGCTCGCGGCGTGTTTGCAGAGGATGCTAGTCTCCTCCTAGCTCTCCTTGGGAGTGCTCGCTGAGCCACTTGTCTCCAATAACACACTAACGTTCTAGTCGAGCTGCCGCTCCTGCTGGCAAGTGCTGCTCAACGAGCGCCGCTGACTTCCAATCGTGTCCAAAGACACAACTGCAGCTGCACATATCCCTTCTCAGTTCGTGGGAACTTCGCCCTCCAAAGGAGCAGCGTCGGTCAATACTTGGAATGTCACTGCGTAGATGATGGCAAAGGCTCGCGCAGATTCCCGTTGCCGCCGTCTACCGCGCCACCGGTTTGGTAGCATGTGCTTCCATAGGGTGCGTGTCTCGCTCATCAGGCATTCACCGACTTGTTCCCGCCATCTGCCTCCAGGGACGTCGGCATCCCAGCAACGTCCCAGGATCGTCTGCGCTGTTTGCGGACAACGACCTACGGTTCAGGACCGGTCACTATCCTTGGCCCTCTGCCCAGCTCAAACAGGCTCCCGCCTCCTTCTAGGCCGCTCCGAACGCCACCACTTCCCCATGCTATATACTTTGAATACAGGGTTAAGCTTTTATCCTGGATTTCCCATAACACTGCGCGCATCCTCTGAATGCGTCGCCTGCTCCCAGCACGACATACCGCATATAGCGCGTTCGCTCTGCACGCTGCAAGAAGCCACAGCGTTCCCCGTCCCGCACAGGCCGATATGGGTGTTCGACAAGCTCTCCCGCTCGACCGCGACTCCGCGACGTCCGGACGCGCCTTCTCGCTCGCCTGCGAGCCCGCACCGGGACCGCCTTCCGGGAAGCTCACGTACGGATGTCGTCGCACGTACGTACGATACGCGGAATCCAAGCCGTTCTCGCACCACGCTTTCGAGAATAGCGTATTCAAACTTAAGCCGCGGAAGTGAGCATGGTTTGTTCCCGAGCTCTCGATGTTCGCGCGCTCGTTATCTAGTAAGTCATATCTCGTGCAAGCTCCGAAAGCCTATCCATATCTCGCGCTTGAAGCCCGCCCTCTCTACCGCAGGAGCCAGTTGCCAGTTGCCACCCGAGTTCAGCGGCCAGAGTGGTTTCGCGGCGGCTGTGTGCTGCACCGTGTTGCCCGGATGGTGCCGAACGCACTGCGGCGCCCAAACCATATGCGGACAGAGACAGGGCGGCAACTGGCATCCTTCCCCAATTTGTCAGACAGGAATAATTGCCTCCGGTGTCAAGCCATGGGTCTCGAACGGTGGGTAGGGCCTGGCCGCTAGCAGCAGCCTCGCAGCGGGGGACGACCTTCCTTTGCCGCGGGGCTCAGGACGACTGCCCGCCGCGGCAAGGCGTCGCACGCGCACGTGTTCTGCGGGGTGACGTCTTGCTGGGAATCCGGCAAGGGCTGCAGCGCGCGTGCGCTCCACAACGCCTGGGCTAGTGCCCCTCGTCTGCACTTCGCTGCCCGCATAGAAAGGCCGTCTCTCCTGCCACGCCGCAAATCCATCACGCCCGGCCACGCTGCTCGCTGTGTGCCACAAACATGAGGCTGCTCGTCGCTCGCCCATCGAGATCGCCTCCAGCACCCCACTCTCCCAGGCCGCTTCTTCCGCCTTGCCCCAAGGGAATCTTGATGGCTGCGCCCTGACGTGCTCTTCTCGAAGGGGGAATGCGAGCCGGCGACATATCCAGCTAGGACACACGCTAGCGCCTCGTACCGCTAGGCGTAGGGGACGCGTAAGCGAGTCACTGCAGTGCGTTGTCCCGAGGTGTACGATATAGGCTGACGTATCTGGATAGACAGCAAATGCATCTGTCATTGTGGGTACTTAGCAGCGTAGATCGGACCCAACCGGCGGCAGTATCGCGGCCATTATGCTGGCGCTTCGTTGCTGTAATGTCCGGCGTTGAGTCGACGAACAGCGACAAGCCACTCCTTGAAACTGATCCGAGGCGCAGATTACCTTGCAAGCCCCGCCGCAGTCGTTCAGCATGTGGGTGCCCCTTCCGCACTTGTCAGCGTTGACCCCAACACATTATGCCGTCACACAGTCTTCTGGACGTCGTCTGTTTGTCATAGAGGAGCCACATTCCGACCGACGGCGCTTATGCACGTGCAACAACGACGTGTATTTCCAGATATGCCACAACAGGGTACCCCTTCGCGTCCTCGCCAAGCTCTCGAGAAGCCACCTCATTTCGTGTGGGGACGACGTGAGTAACATATAGTCGCCTTCTCGCGCGTTCTCGTCTTGTGACTTATTCTTGAGTCTCGAACAATTTTTCGCGCTCTGTGAAAGTTGACATATGCGCCGTGTCGAGCTACTCCGCACAGGGAAACGTCCAGACGTACTCGGAGCGCGCACGACAGAGTCGACTCGTCGTCGGCCGAACCTGATATATGCTGGGAAAGAAGGGGCCTCGGCACGTCCTTCAAGCAGCGTCTTGTGACACCACGGAAAGTCCCCCATCGCGCTGCCAAGTGCACGAAGGGCGTGTTCCTTGAGTAAGTACGTGTATGGTTGCTTCTCGAGGTACGCGCATCAGCCTGCCGCTTCGCGACGTCGAACTAGGCCTTGGTCAACTACGATGCGCGAATGATCAGATGAACTTGTGGGGTACATTTCCTCGCAGTGGGCGTTGGAGGAAGATCTCGGGATGTTGTTCTCGTACGCCCACTGTGTCATGACCGTCCGCTGTCACGCGTAAGGTTGCGCTCGTGATCTTACTTGAACGTGCACGAAGGTAGAGACTACCATGCTCGTTGAAGCGCCTGGTGGGTAACTTTCTCTTCCCCTAAGCGTAGCAGAGAAGTGCGTCAAATGACACCTGTGCTGCGCTCAGGGTTAGCGAGGGAAATTGGCCACTCGTCAGTATTGCCGTCGATGACGGAGCCCGACTTGTCGTAAGCGCGACAGTCGCGTTGCCTGCATGCGCGGTAGTGCATTCGTTCCCCGGTCGTCTTCACAAGTACAACTTAACAACTTCCATAGCTCTGCCCACGAGGACTGGACTGTGCGAGCCGACGTGAGCAGTCATATGACCTCTTCATAGACTCCTGCATGCCTTTTCGTCTTGAGAAAATTCTCCAATGGAAGCGCACGAGGTATTCTCTGTCCTGCGTGCTTTACCAGGGCCCCCTATTCCCCGAAGCCTAGTGTTTCGTTCCGTCTCCGACGTCCGTCCCGTGGTACGTTGCTCAATTCCAGGGCTTCTCTGAGAGGACGCGAATAGAATCGTTTGACTTCCATCGCTAATGCCGTACATCCATCTAGTCTCGCACATGCGAAGGTCCCCTGTTATGTTGCTACTCATCGCCGCGGGAGTCAAGAAGAGCTCCTGTGACTATTGTTGTACCAGCCGCGTTCTTGCCAGCATCAGGGGGCACTCATTTCTCCAGCCTGGCCTTCGATCACCGATCTTGGGCGTCGAGGATGGCACCATGATATACTCTGTGTACTCAGCCACCTTTCTCGGAAGGTCACGCTACTGGGCACCATGGGCCGCTCCATGAGCTGCAGCCCCAGAAACTTTATGACCACTCATGTGCCAACCTCCTACCATGGTTGTGGGTTTCTGTGGTTGACAGCTACTGAATGCCATCCACAGAGACCGCTCTCGATCGACTCCGCGACTGCTTCCAAGCATTTGTACCGCACTTTTTGGGTGGCGAAGTCGTCTATTAACAGCACCAGCACTAGCACCTTCTTGCCGCAGCCCCCGTGACCACCATTGCATTTCTACTGGCGCGCACGCAGCATTGATGCTGGTCGGAGGAGATGGATCGTGCTTTCGCTTGAGATGAGCACCGCACGATCGTATGTGAATGTGTCTCGCTTAGATCACTGATCAATCTCCTTGTCCCTCATTAGAACGAGAGATGCCGTGCCGACGCTTCTTCCGTGAAGCTACTCCAGTTCAATTTGAAGGCAGCTGCAGCGTGTAGGATGCGTAGCACTACCTCTCGTCGATCATCGATCGATACGAGCTGCGTGCTGCCTTGTGGGGTCGACATTGCCATCGCTCGCAAGCTCCGGCGACGACGCCTATGGCGTCGTGTGGCACTCGAGCGACTGGGTATGTCCTTCTCTTTGGAGTCAACTGGAATCTCACCCGCTCTTTCCAGCAACCCTTCATCTCCATACAATCGATCGTATGCTGGACACGCAAGAGGGACCCACCGTATTGGCGTGCAAGGAACGCTGGAGCACCACGGAGCTCGAACGTCGCTCATGTGCCCTTGCATGTGCATCCGTGCATCTCTCGTGCCTCCTCCGAACCATCGAGAGCCTCAGTGTCTGAATGCGAGCCAATCCACATCTTCTCGCCGAGCGAGGATCCGGAGTGGCATGATGCACTGCGGCACGCAAAGCTCTGCGCGATCGTCCCTCGCTCCCGCTGAGCACTCCTCATGCCGTTAGGTCGTGTGCTCATGCATTGCATCATTCTGCACTCTATGTATACGTAGCTCGCCCCCGTCCGCCTTCGCAACTATTCTCTTCTCGTCTACGATGCTGCTTGCCTGGGACTTTTGCGCTAGGCGCTCTTGGGGCCAATACAGTCCCCTGCAGTCGCCGGCGTCCCGAGTTCCCACCGCGCCTACAACCGCACCCGTACATCAGGCCCTTCTCCCTCTCCTCGCCGATCCGCCGTTCCAGCAAGTCCGCATTCGCTATTCATATCGATATAATGCCGCCAGCGCGCGCAGGCCCAGACCCTGCCGAAGTCCCAGGGAGCAATTGCTCGTTTCCCACTTCTCCCCGACGTTATCTCAGCTCAGCCTCCTGTCATGCAGGCCATAGCCCGGGACCTCGGACGACGCTGAATGAACGCGTTGCACATCCCACCAAACCGCGACCGTCATGACGTCGCCGATGGCTCATAGACAGCCCAGCCGACTGTCAGGAGAATTGACTGCGTGCTTGCCATCAGGAATCTCGCTGCCGTTTGAGGACGCGAATATACTCCTCCATCGTAGAGTGGCCGGATCAGTGACTGCGAGAACCCCTTGCTCAGGGTTTCACCGATATTGCGGTCGCGACGTCGACATGCGCTCGTAGCTGATGTAGCTCCATCTCAACACGCGCTGACGAACCCAGCAATGGCAGTCTTATCTGTTCAAATCATGCCTCGTGCAGCCCGGATCCGCCAGACCGTGGACTAGGCAGTGGCACAGCCAGAGGGTGAAAGCCTGTGGAAGCCGTTCTGACTGCGACAGGCGGTGTGCGTTGAAGAATAGATTCTTGACATGCGACATTGATGTAAACGTCGGAAGTACTAGTGGAAGGACTCAACATATCATTGACAACATAACAATATTCAACAGCCTTTCCAAAAGGAATGCTAGCATCCATGAGGCCTCGAGGTACCGCGAGGACGTCAGAAGATAAGATAGCTAGCGGGACCGGTAGGGGTAGAACCTGAGAACTTCGGGGGACAGCCTCCGCACATCCGGAGGGAAGTGCCTGGGGGGAATAAAGTGTCTTAATGACGGGGGATGAATGGCGCAGGTGTGGTCGGGACGTGGAGGGTATCGCGAAGAGGCGAATGACAATGAGACATATGGAAAACGACAGGTGGCACGATGGGACAGGGGAAGCTTGAATGGCACGTCCACAGTGAGGAGTAGCCTAACCGTAACACCACACGGGAATGTCGATGACGGCGGGCGTTTTGTGCAGGCCTAACGACTGTTATCAGACTAGGACACATGACGGAAGATTTTTGCTACAACACACACTCACAAAAGATAGAGAGGGTATGTTCGAAGAAGAAGGCGGGAAGGACCAACTGGCGCACTGGTACGCTGCTTGACGAGAGGTTGAATGATATCCTGTACAGTGAAACCCGGGGCAGGCGGACGTGTTGCGAAGACTGTTAGATCCCTCCTCCGCCAGAGTATGCTCGAGCCCGGCCCATGCGCGGTCGAACCCAGTCCTTACTTTTCCTTTTCGTTTCTTGCACGAACCCAGAAGAAAGTGGGAGCTCGTCGAGAGCGCCAGCAAGAGAACTCGAAGAGCTGTTGAAGATGGGACCAGTGAACTGCGAAAACGAGCATGTGGGAAAGAAGATGTCCGAGTTGTTGTTGAGCGCGAAAGAAACCGCCTTCGAACGTGGCTGCTGGATGGAAGGCTGGATAGAGGGCTGGTCCTGCACTGTCTCAGTACTCGAGAACTCGCAGAAGTCCGGGAATGCATCAGATATTAGTGTAGCCAGATCCTCAGGTCGCCAAGTCCCGTAGTCGTCAGTGGAACAAGCTGCCAGGTCCGAAGAGCTCCCACGAGAAGCAGAGGCGCTAACCAGATCGTCAGATGATTGACTGAGCTCCGAAACGGACGTGAAACCGCCGCTAGAGTCTGTGAGCTGAGGACATGTGTCGACGTTGGTAGCTGTTCCCGGCTGGTAGCATTCTGTAGACGTGGACAAGCTGTAGCAAGGGAAGACGCGTTCATAATAGATGGCCATCTGTCGTTCCATGTGTGCCTTGTAAGACCCTACCTCCTCTTGAATGCCATCGGCGGGTCCCAGGATACGAGACAGGGTGTTGTAGTAAGCCTCGCGTTGTTTCCGGTCGAGGACGGTATGGTCAAAGATAGGACGAATGTTGTCAATCTGAGAGTCTCCATAGGTCCGAGAGGTTCCCGGCGGAGGACGAGGAGGCAAGTCGAGCGTTGAATTAACCAGTCTGATGACGTGATTGGCAGGTGCAGATATCCAAGGACGAGGAGACTCGGGTTTGGGCTCGGTGGAGGCAGGGGTTGTCGCAGAGAGCGCGGCGGTAGAAGGCAAGTCGGGATTTGACTGAGCCTTGTTGATGGTAGCCGTGTTGGGGGGAGAACCGGATGTTTGAAGCACGGGTGCGATGCTCCGACGGATGCGACGCTAGGCAAACAAAAACAGTCAGCTATATACGCATATAGTTACGTTTTGGAAGAGCTCACATGCATGCGCATCGCATCCGTCTTTTGCTCGACAGTGGCACGCTTGTCCTCTTTGGTGACGCGGAGACCCTTGCTATGGAACCAGTCGTATATGTGCCTGCGGTCGACGTTGAAGCGCATCTGAATCTCTTGCCGGATGGCAAAGGAGGGCATCTCGACGGCGCCTGGCTCCACGTAGCGTTCGAGTTCGGCCACGAGCTCCGGTCCAAGGCGAATTGCAAGGCTTTCAGGATTGACTCGTCGCCTTGTCGATGCTTGCATCGCAGGAGGTGATAAGTTGTCCAAAAGTAGATGTTTGTTAGTCGGGTGGTCTGCAGTCATGCTCCTGCTGAGGCGGTAAGGTTCGGTATCCGGCGGTGCTGGACGCTTGGCAGGAATCATGCTATCGCAGCGCGACATTGCGTGAGCCATGACAGCGGAGGTCTCAATGATGAAGGCGACTGAGTATGTGGTAGTGAGTAAGAGACCCAACGCTCGGAACTCATGAACCTCGGGGTTTTGAGAGGGTCGGACTTCGGACACCGCGTTACCATATGGGTATGTCACGCCACAGAGGAAGGGAGAGTTCAGATCATGCATGTCTGCGGATGAAGAGTGTCCCAAGCAAGTGGCACATCGTCTATGGTGCATGTGATTACTATGATATATGTAGAGTTGGGTGCATCAGTGGGTCCGCTTCACCACCCTCTCTGTCAACGCCTCTAGCGCGCCCTTCGCATCGCTGTCGGGCAGCGGAGCCAGCACCTCCCGAGCCTTATCCGCATGCGCACGCGCAAGCTCACGCGTCCGCTCTACGCCAGATGACCTGCGAACAAGATCTCTTGCCTGGAAGACGGCGGAGAAGGGAGGCGTAGGCGTGTGAGGGCTTGGTGCGCAATCATGTATAGAACTCCACGTACCAAGTCAACGTCACCAGGCTGTCCGAACTTGCGCATGATGAGAGGGCCCATCTCTGGATGCTCTTCCCAAGCGAACAAGGCAGGTCCTGTGGCGAGACCCAGCTGCAAATCGGCGCCCCCAGGCTTACCCAGCGTGGCGTCTCCGGCCTCGTAATCGAGGATATCGTCGACGAGCTGCAAGAAGAGTATATAACAAATGCAGACATGCATGGGACACAGAAAGCACGCACCTGGAATGCAATACCCAGATTGCGACCGTAGGCGTACGCTACCTCCTTCCACACCTCGCCTTCCTTGCACCCACCCAGGACGACCGCTGCCCGAGCACCCTTCGCCATCAGACTCGCCGTCTTCAGGTAGGTCTTCTGGAGATAGATGTTCCAGTTCTCCTGTCCTACCGTGGGCGACAGTCCCGCCACGCCAAGTTCGTCCGCATGGACCGCCTTCAGCTGGAGGATCTCCCCCTCCACGAGGTTGGCGATGACGCTCGCAATAAGCTCGACGACCTCGTTCTCACCTAACCGTGAGAGCGCGGCGCTCGTCCGGCCGAGGAGGAAGTCGCCCGCCAGCACGGACAGCTTGTTCCCAAAGGCTGCAGGCGCGGACGCTACCCCCCTCCTTAGCGGCGACTTGTCAATCACGTCGTCATGCAGGAGCGACGCGACGTGTATCATCTCCACAATTTGCGCTAGCCGTACCTGCGTCGGAAGCAGGGCAAGCGGCTCGGCCACCGTAGGCACGAACATCGCAGGTGTGAACGGCGGGGGAGTTGGCGGCTGGTGAGGCAGGCGTGGAGGACGAACGGAGAACGACGTCTGGAACGATGCGGTATGGTCTGGCATGCTCGGATTCCAGTCGTTGAGCACGTCCGGACGCGTCAGTGGACGGTCGAGTTCCTCCGCGCGTCCGCCCGCGCCTTCGCACTCCGCCGCCCATTTCTTCAGATGCCAGCCAGAGCCCAAACCATTCGTTGCCTGCGAAAAGAGGAGGACGAGGAGAGGCCGGAGCTGCTTTGACGGATGCAAGAAATAATATTGGGCGATCTCGGTCAGAGAGGGGTGTGACGAGCCAAGCAGGTTGAGCAGAGTTTCGCGTAGCTGCTGGAGTTGAGGCGCAACCAGCTTGTACGGGTCCGGACGCGTTGGCAATTTTGGGGGGTTCGGGGCGTGAAGGAGTGGATCATTGGGCGGTAGCGTCTGTGGTTGTGCGGAATGGGTCGTCTTTTTCTGTTGCTGTGCGTGAATGCTGTAATTTCTGCGTGTCCTTGGCCGCGTGACCAACGCGTAGGACGAAGGCAGGTGGGGAAGGCGCACTCCGGCGACAGCACATCGTCGCATGACCAGCAAGGACGCTACCGGAGGCGTCGAGAGGTAGAAAGAATAGGGTGATGAGGAGACCGGGTCGGGAGAGTCGGGAAGGAGGGGCAGGCCAACAGTTCAACCTAGACGCGCTCCCGCCTCGGCGTTCGCTCTCACCGCGCGGGCATGACGTCCTCACGCCTTTCGCTGCCAATCACGATTGCCAATTTCCCCTCCACTGTGTGCATGACGCTTGTGACCGGTCCAGCAGATATCCGTCCGTCTAGCACCTATATTCTCATCCCGCTACGCATTAATACAAAAAGGCAACCAACTACTGCAAACAGCACCAAGGAGGGCCAGGTACGACAGAACGCGCGAAAGAAGTCCGCCGTTGCTGGCGCGTGTGAGCGCGTCAGGATGCGCAGCTACGTTGCCAGAAGTCCATTTTGCCACTCACACGCCACAGAGCAAGGCGGCCGCAGGACCGGACGTCCAGGAGCAAACTGTGCCCGAAAGGGGAGGGCATAAGATTCACGATAGCATCCGAGTCGTCACTTGCGGGGGCCCAGCGGACAGGTCACAGTTTCAGCAGTTGATGATGTCCAGAGATGTCCAGAGATGCTATACATACATGAGCATAGTTAACGTGCTCCTCTATCACCGCGTTGAGGACTGGTAGGAGGCGCGAGTGCTGGAGCGGATGCCCCATTAAGCTGAGCGGCTGGCTTCTCGAGATATTCTGCCAGCTTCCGCCCCTATAGGGCGAGACATACTCAAAATCTGTGATCTGTGATGTGTAGAGAACTAGGTACTAACCTTGACCTCAAGCTCTTCCCATGGTACGCTCGTCTCAGAGTTCAGCGTCAGGAGCAAGGGAGGATCATCGTCGTCGTCCTTCTTTTGCGCTTCTACTGGCAGCACTAGGAGATGTCCAAGCTATTCTCCCCACTCAGCAATGGTCCGATACAGTGAGTCATTGAGACACACCTGTGAATCGACCCTACCGACACCCTGCTCTCGCGTCTCCTGCCATATCTCTGTGCTGAGGCCTACTATCACGCGCACGCGATCCTTCGGCCTATCAGGTATAGAAACGTAGGATACCAGTTCGCCTTCTGGTGTAAACAGGACAACAGTGTGCAGCTTCGGGAGGTCAAGAACGCGGGACAGAAGGGTGCGCAAGTTGGGCAAGTTGAGCATGCTGAGAGCGGACCGTTAAGCTAGTCTTCGGGTTGTAGACGCCCAGTAGCAGCAGCGTGGACCCCGGTCACCGAAATCAAGGGCAGTTGAGCCGGTGGATGTATTCGAACGGAACGCAAGGATCTACAGCGAAACAACTAGCAATAAGATAGGAGCCAGGATGCACGAAACATATCATAGTCCCGTATGCACAAAGACGGGCACTCATTAATTCATAAATCACAGCTACTGACGAACTACTCAACGCTTCTGAGCCTAATGAGTCTCAGTTAGGTCGAAATCCTCGCGATGTAAGGATGAGCACGTACTAGATAGGCCATCAATTGCTGATACCCAGGCTGATTCGTATTGACAGGGGGCACGCCAGGCATGGAACCGTGCGAGTGCGCTCCAATCATCGCCGAAGCAGGAGGCATACTGTACGGTGGCATCGGCGGTGCAGCGGATTGTGGTGGCTGGCCCTGCCCTCCCTGCTGTAACAAAGCAAGAATGTTAGCGGGCAGCCCTTGCATCTGAGGGGTAGCTCCTGGTGGAGGCGGAGGTGCTGGGGTCGAGGGCTGAGAAGACATAGAGTACGGATTTGAAGGAGGCGCGGAGGGGGTTGCAGTGGCGTATGAAGGGGCATGTGGGGGTGGCATCGGCGGCTGGTGGTTGTAGTATGCATTTGCAGCAGGCGCAGGGGGCATTGGTGGCATAGTCGGTGGGGGTGGTGGAGGAGCACTTGCGGAGGGCGCTGGAGGCGGCGGAGGGCCACCTCCGCCTCCCGGTTGCTTGAGTGCTGCGAGAAGCTGCTGAACCTTCTTGGCCTGCTCAAGACGCTCGCGCTCGTCTGCAGCCTGCTTAGGGAGGTCAGATACCATCCTGTGACCTCCTGTAGATGAAACTCACTTCTGCAGGGGCCGGCGCAGGCTGAGGTGGGGGTCGGTTGTATGCACCACCCGGAGGGGCACCATAACCCGGACCAGCAGGACCTCCATACCCGCCCTGGCTAGCTCTGTTGAAGTCGTCCAGACGCTGTTCACGCCCAAACTCGTCCTCAATCTGACGATTGTTTTGGTTATTACGATCGCGATATTCTCGGCGGTCCTCCCAGTCACTGTTGTTGTGGAAACCTCGTCCTCTCCCGCGACCGCCTCGACCGCCTCGACCTCCACGTCTTCCGCCGTGATGACCACCTTCATCCCAGTCTCGCTGTGGACGTTCAAGTCCGTCGCCTCCGTGCTCTCTGTAAGTCTTGGGTTAGTATCAATTCTGTTTCGCAAACATCATGTGACAGACCGAGACTCAGCGACACGGGGATCATCGCTGGGAGAAGCATAGACGATCTCCATTACTCCATCCTGAAGGCCCTGATGACGGAGACGGTCGTGGGCCTCCTCGCACGCCTAAAGCCCGCTGTCAGTAGGTATGATTAACCTACGAATGCAAATTCACTGACCCGTGTATCATAAAACTCTACGTATCGTTGGCTAAGTTGCGTGGTCGGCGCACCGTTCTGAGCATGTGTGATAGGCGACAGGAAAAGTAGTACGTACTCCGGACGTTCGCCGTAAGGCCTGACCGACTTAACGTCGCCAAATTGCTGGAATTTGCGGCGGACCTCATTATCGTCAATGGGTTGATTGGTGGGGGAGTTCCGGAGCGTGACTATCAGATTCCCTTGCAGCTCCTGCGGAGTCACATCGTTCAATATCGGGAATGGCCGATCATCAAAATCGTGACTGACCTGGTCCTTTTGCCTGTCCGCGCCCCGTTGGTCATCGCGAGGTAACGAGTAGTGCACATCGATCTATCGGAATTGAGCATCCTTCGAAATGTTTTGTATCAGATGACGCACAGGACGGCCACTGATCTCAGACCCTTGTAGCCTATCCCTTGCTCTTTCCGCGGCACGGAGATCGTACTGGAACCCGAATCATGATCAGATTTATATGCTGCGCCACCCTGCGATGAAAGCACTCACGTATGTGACGAAGACCATCCCACGATTGGCGATAAGGTCGAAGAATGTTTTGATCTCGCCATGTTCCTCGAAAAGCTGTCTTACGTCTTCACTGCTCGTCTCATACTGGAAATACATCGGAGCTCAAGTCAGTACGGCAATTGGGCCGGGTACGTTCCCCACTTATGAGGTTTGAACTCGCCTTGATGTTACGTATGAAAAGAGTACGACAGGGTCGCTCTCGCTGAATGCGTTCCTCAATGATAGAGTCATGCACCTTGTCGTCTCGTTCGCGGCGTTGAGGGCGTTTCTGCTGGAAGCGATTGTTATAACCTCCCCTGCCCCCCTGATTGTAGTTTTGTCCAGAGCCATCTACCGAACCGATGAATCAACGTGAGAACGATGTGTGATTGAGATTGTAGTCATCAACATGGAGAACGGCGGCGAAAGCATGTTAAGAAGACGCCGTTCTCGAACACGACTTCTCAATTCAAGCAAAACTGGAGCTGTTCCTGCCATGGGGCTCAAATGGCTAATTGGGGACCCAGAGAACCTTGAAACTTATACGCTTCGGAATCCAGATGTCCTTGGCTGCGCACTCGCCACCAACTCTCACCAAGACGGGCCCATAAACACGATCACAGTAATGAACAGCCTCAAGACTGACTTCCACGACGCCTCGCGATCACTAAGGCCCTTTGTTTCGATCTCAAAAAGCTCAAATGTGATTCTCAAGCGTACCTTCGTAACCGTAGCCCTGATCGTAACCACCAGAGGCATCTGATTGGTACTGTCCTGGACCTGGCGCAGTGTACGTGTTGCCGTTCTGGTAGTACTGCCCTTGAGGTGGGCCGGAATCGTAGTAATTGTAACCTCCCACGTCGCCTTGCGGAGGACCTTGATCATATGGGGCTGCATTGCCATAGCCGCCGTAATGGCCGCCGCCTTGTTGGCCACCCCCACCTCCACGGCCACGACCACGACCGAATCCTCTTCCTCTAGGAGCACCGCCCCTATCAAAGTGGTGGGATCTGTCAGGCCCGGGCCCATAGTTTCCGGAAGGGCCGCCTCCTCTACGTGGCCCATCATAGGGCCCGCCATACGGATGGTGTCGGTTCATGTCTCAACGTTCTTCGAATGCGTATAGGACTCTTCCAACTCTCGCGATGCGTTGCAAACCGAGGCGCGCTTAGTGACGTGTCGAGTTGGTGAGGCAGATGGCTTAGTAGATTCACGGAGGAGAAACGTTGCGGCGCGTTCGAGTTCAGAGTGCGTCGGAAGCAAACGAGATGCAACTCAGGTGTCCAGGAGTAGGAGAAACGAAACGACGATTGAGCTGGAGGTGGTGGTCGGGGAGTACAAGAGAAGAATCAATTTTTCAGGGCATTGTGGATACCAGCCCGTGGGAAAACCAGCCCAGTTGGGCGAGCGCCTGGAGGCACCCTGCAACGCCGGCGTCGGGGTACCTGCTGCGCGATAGCACTCTCCCCTTCTCCCGCCACATCCCCGCTCTCCCGACGTCATGTCCAAACAATTCCAGTTTAAACTTGTTCTTCTGGGTGCGTCTCCTGGCGTGGCTCATGCTTGTCGGTACTAATATATACTTTTCTCAGGCGAATCCGCGGTGGGGAAGTCCAGGTAGACATTGCCGCTTTCGCCCGTCTTCAATGCATGTGCTGAGTGGCTTACTCTCCCAGTCTGGTATTGCGTTTCGTGAAGGACCAGTTTGATGATTACCGAGAGAGTACTATTGGAGGTATGTGATTTGCATCTCGCCAGGTTTGCGGTCCCTGAACTACGTCAAGCCGCCTTCCTGACACAGACTGTGACACTCGAGGACCAGACGACCGTCAAGTTCGAGATATGGTGAGTACGCCGATTGTCAGGCCCCAATCCATGGTTATACATAGCTATGCAGGGATACGGCAGGACAGGAACGCTACAAGGTATGTTCCCCGCTTCGTTCCGTAGATGCCATGCTGACTGGGCCCGCCAGTCCCTTGTATGTGAAGTTTCTCGTCGGCATACACTTCAGTTCTCACAGCAGGCACACGCAAGGCTCCCATGTACTACCGCAACGCCAACTGCGCTGTCGTAGTGTATGATATCACGCAGTCCACGTCATTAGAGAAGGCCAAGTCCTGGATCCGGGAACTCCAGCGGCAGGCCGATCCTAACATTGTCATCGCTCTCTGCGGCAACAAGCTCGACCTTTCGGCCCGACGCCAAGTGTCTCAGGAAGAGGCCAAGAAGTACGCCGAAGAGGAGGGCCTCATGTGGGGCGAGACGAGTGCTAAGACTGGCGAGGGCGTATCAGACATTTTCACCTCTATCGGTGCGTTCCATTCACATACCCATTTGTACTCGTCTAACAATCAACGACACGCAGCCAAGAAGCTCCCGCTTACTGCACCACCTTCCGCACGGGGAGGCACACGCCCCGGTGTACCGGGCGGCAGAACAGGGGTCGATTTGAACAAGCAGGCGAACGCTGGCCAGGGCCAAGGCGACCAGTGCAATTGCTGAACATATTGTCGTCTGTCATCACTACCGTTTCCGTCGCCTAGTGTTCATCTGTACATTGGCTCCCTCCTGGATTCTCGGTCCCATATGGTCTGTTTCTACTTCGCTCCCGCTCTTCATTGTAGTCTACCTGCCATTAGCTCGCTTTTATATATGGACTTGCCCATGCGGATCCTTGGACATGAACGCTCAAAACACTCGATTATCAAACTGAAGAATGACAGGCGAGAGACCGACGACCATTACAAGATGTAGTACCGAAGGACCGTGGGATCCGCTGTCCGCAGGAATTACGTGAGTAAAGCATACAAGGATTAACCAACGATAACAAGTGGAAGCCTGTAATGAATGAGGAGTTGTACAATGAGTGACGCAGGGCACCAGCCCGTTAGCAGCAGTAGCATATACGACGAAGCAATAACGATAACGGCAAAAAGCGAATACCAATAAATAGATCCCAAGAACGAACGACGAAACCCTACCCAGCACGCATCGAGCGTGCTCAAAACCCTGCAAGCTCGAGCCCCTTGCGGATGTCCGCGTGTTGCATTTCAGCCTGCTGAATCTCCTGGCTCTTCACCCAGAACGAGCTCTGATCCTTCTCCCCGGCGAGCGTCGCGTTCGCGTCGATGAACATCATCGTCGCCGCGTCCTCCGCGAACGCGTACGGCTTGTGCTGATGGCGGAGCATCGCGTCGATCGCCTCCCACCACTTCTCGCGCTTCGCGAAGTGGATGAGCGACGCCGTCGTCCCCAGCGGCGACGACGCGGGCGAGACGAGGACGGTGTCCTGGTACTGCTCGTTCGCGAGCTGCATGTCCGTGAGGTACATGCCGATATAAGGGATGCAGGGACCCTCGACGGACCGCTGGAAGAGGCGGTACGCGGAGAAGTTGCCCGCCGCCTCGTGGTACTTGGCGAGCTGCTCGAGCTGCGCCCGCTTGTTGACGTGCGCCCAGGTGAGATGCAGGCGGTTCACGACTGGGCTTGACAGCGCGGTCACGATGGCGTGCATAGACGCGTAGTTGTGGAGAGATTTGCATTTCTGTTACATGAGACGGAGACGGAGATAGTTAGCACGATTTTGAGAGACGCGCCGGGTGGCTGTATCATGCTCACCTCCGCCACCTTGATCCACAAGTCGATCGTCTCCGCCCGCTTGCCCAGTCCCTCCATATTCAGGATGCTCATCTTGACCCAGGAGCCGAGCTTGTCGTGGAACGCATTGAAGGCCACGAGGTTCTTCACGCCGTTCCCGGTCTGCGACTTTACCCAGCTCATGCACTCTTGCGGCCGGACTTTTGAGTACTGCCGCTGCTCATACATGCACAGGTGCTCCGCGAAGAAGAGCGGGTCCATGCGCAACAGCTCTCCCTTGGCATCCTTTCCTTTCTTAGACCGCTTGGCGGCAGCTGAAACAGGCGTCGGAGGAATGACAGATATCTGGCAGGACGTGAGACACTACGCGTATATGCGACATAAGTCGACACTCACATATCGTTCAAGCGACTTGAGAACGTCGCGCGCGATGGCAGCAAGTGGAGGAGGGGACGTGATGGAGGAAACGAAATCGACGACACGGCGGGCGAGGTGGGGGTCGTCGACAAGCAGTCCAAACTGCTCGCTCCAGACTTGGAGGACGGTCAGGACACGGCGACGCGTAGGCTTCAGCTTCTTCTCCTTCCACTGCTCAAGCTCCTTGAAAGTGAGTGTACTGGGATGAGTGACGCTGAACTGCGCGATTAGGAGGTCGAGGACCTCCTCGGCGCTAGCGAAGGACTTGTAGGTCGTCAAAAAGGCTTGGCGATACCTCGTCTCTTGGATTGGTTCTAACCAGAAGTTGAGGTTTTCGATGCGGAAGATATAGAGGATAGATTGCTTACTGGGGAAATCTACGGTCAACCGCTCCACCAGTGCCCGCAGCGTTCCCGCCGATACACTTCCGTCAGATAGGATCTGGATCTCGTGCTCGCCACTGTACATTGGCCGCAAGTACCAGATACCCTCGGAGAGTTTGGCATCATGGAAAGCCTGGGCCTCGTCGTCGCCGGTGATCTGGCGAATCTTATCTGTACGGGGGACGGGCATCTTGTTCGTGCGCGTGAAAGCATCGAAGCTCTCGGCAACGACGGGACTCGCGATAAGATGGTCAAGCTCCTCGACATTCTGCGCTTCGAAAAGAGTCGTCAGACGGGTCAACGACGACTGGTCGTCGATCAACAGAGGCCTGCGGCGCAGATGTCGCATGGCCACAGGTTTCGCGGACTCAGAGCGGGTACGCTGATGTTCGGATGATGGCGTCTCTACATTGGGGAGGGACATGCTGCGCCTGCGTGATGGAGTCCTAGGAGTGTTAGGGAGCGACTTATCTCCTGGCGCCGCGGGCGGAACAGTGAGGACTTGGTCTGTTGCAGATGTGGGTCCCTCCATGGCTGAGGGGGACTGGACCTGCATAGGGAATGAGGGGAGCACGGGAGACAAGAGGGGCGGCGGACGTGAACGAGAACCCTTGCGCGACAGAAGAGCCTCTGTCGGAGAGAGCTCTGACTCTACATCGAGGAAATTGGCATCGATCCCTTCATGGGGTGGAACAAGAGGGCTGAATATGTTAGCCACGCCAGGAGGGCTAGGTTCCGCTCCTAGCTGCATGATAGGAACCTAGCATACGGTTGGTTTCATCGGTCGTCATAGAATAATTAGACGTACCTTGTCCCCATTGACCAATGGCATCCAGTCATACCCGCGGTGTTCTGCTTCAGTACCGACCACGAAGGGGTCCGTGAGCGGCTCTGGGGACCCATAGAGTCTGTCAGCATCGTCGTGATAGACGGCGACATTGTTTCCAGCCTTCTTCAGCTTTTCAGCATAGGCGTCAGAGATAGGGCGGACAAATGCGCTTGGGATCCAGCCGACTCTGTTGTCGTCTAAACGGATGGCAGCCCACCAGCCCTGGAAGACATCAGCCCACGTCCAGCCATGCATATTCATCTAGTATAGGCGCCTCACCGTATCCTCTCTCTTGACGACGTCCAATATGTCATTTCTTCGGAAGGACAGCTGGTCGCTGTCTTCCGCGTCGTAGTCAAACAAGCATAATACGTAGAAGAGCTCCGTGGAAGACGTCGGAGTTGCGGTGTCAGGAGCCGCCAGACTTGCTTCCAGGTCAGCAGATGCAGAAGAAGTAGGTGTTGGGAGGGATTTCTCTGCGGCAGATGGATTTGGGTCTATCCAGAGTTGAGGACGATGACCTCCACGCCTCGACGGCTTGTGGTGCAAGACGGCCATGCGGGAAGATGCAGCTGTCACCGCATATAACGAGGCGTTGGCGGCCTTCCAATGCGGAAGGATGTGAAGGGCAAGGAAGATGTCCCTAGGCAACGAGCGGAACAGAGGCTCTATACGTTCAAGGCACACTGCGCATACCCCACGGCCCGTATCTACATCGCGCTCAGCCCCGGGCGTTGCCCTCCCCGGGGTAACCCGATGCACACGGGCTCGAGCTCGACGTTCATTGACAGCGACCATCACCATCGTGATTGCACACAAGTGCCATCTCCTGCCCAGCAACCCAATACAGCATTCGCTCAGAGCTGCGGACCGGTGCCATGTCCTCCATGCTCGCTGTAGGCTCTCTGGCAGAAACACTGTTGCAGGGCTACTCGGCTGTCTACGCGGCGTACAGTAGCATTTGACCCCACTAAGTAAGCGACAGCGGACAGGCACGAGGCGAGCTCAGATTAGCCGACCGCCCAAATTGACGAGGACCTATCTTGGGATCCAGGGCCTTCCCGGGCCCGCCGGTCCAACGTGCGAACAAGCTTCTATCAATGTGATGCATCTAAGCGAGGGCCCAGATATGACGTGCTGTATTTGAGACCAGCCTCCGGAGATAATCGACCACGATGGTCAGTTCGCCGGTGCAGCTGCAACAGACTACCAGAATTTCGAGCAATGTCTATACGCCTGGTCATCTCCTGATTCTGGTGCATCGTTTCGACTAGTCAAGGGTTAGAGAGTTTGCTGAGGATGGCGGGCCCGGTGCAGTGTACATGCCGTACTCGTGGGACTGGCTAGTAGTAGCCAGCACGCCCGTCTCGGTCGGTGAGGCGATGGTAACGGTCAATCACTCACTCGCCGTGCGTGAAGACTTGCTGGGGTCTCGGGTGCTGTTACTTACTCGCATAGAAACGTGTTCCAGACAAGTGCAATCGACCCTCCTGCGGAATTCTCATGCCGTTGCTGACCATTTCAGAGGCTGTGTTCAACGTGTACCACAGGGGTTCACGGACAGCAACGTCCTCCTGGAAGGTGTCCCATACTTGTAGCTCAACTAACGCAGGAATGCAAAGCTGGACAGACATGAGTGATTGTTACCAGCACGTTCGTGGTCGATCGCTTGAGAAATGGTTGACGCAGGTTGCGATGCCGAGAGAGCCAGAGGCTGTCAAGAGATACTTCATTTCGCAGCTTCAGCTCCGGCATACTTCCAAAGGTTGCCAAGTGATCGTGTATTGTAACAGAGGGTGCAACGTTAACGTCCAAAGCAGCTGGGAAGGGAGTGGACGCGGGAGCAATACAGCGGGCCGCAAGGCCGCGATCAGATCTGTCCTTGGATGCGGGCGCCCATCCCCCGCCCTACCCGTACTCGGCCACAGATTCCTTCAAGCTTTCGAGATGGTCCCTTGGAATTCAGCCAAAGCAAAGGTGGGATTAGCACTTACTTAGCATTCCTTGCTGGTACTGAACTGCCCTGCTCCAGGTTCAACTTCGGTATCCCCGTTCGCCGTTCGGCTCTAGGCTCATTCTTATCCTCCCACTCCCAGGTTAGGCGTCCAGAGGCTTCGCACCCTCCAGGAGAAGAAGAATGCGCAGGCCAAGGCTGCACGACGTGACATCGCCTTTTTGCTGGAGAAGGGGAGGATTGAGACCGCCCGAATAAAGACTGAGAACAGTGCGTGCATCCTATATTCCCGCCGTCTGGAACAACACCGCGAACACGCCGCAGTCATCAACGAGGACATCTACGTCGAGCTACTCGAGCTGTTAGAGCTCTACTGCGAGCTTCTCATCGCACGTTTCGGCCTTTTGGACCAGAAGTGAGTGAGTATCCCACATCTCCGCGTCCCCGTTTACACAGCCCTCCTTCTGCGCTCCCTCGCAGCGCGCGCGAGCCGGATCCCGGAGTTAGCGAGGGCGTCTGTGCAATTATCTACGCTGCTCCGCGGACGGAAGTGAAGGGTAAGCTGACGTTCGCGCATGGCACGGATTGCCATACTAAGCAATGATCGCAGAGCTGCACGTCCTCCGGGACATCCTCATGCACAAATACGGGCGTGAGTTTGCCGTAGCAGTCATGGAGAACCGGGACGGCTGCGTTAGCGAGCGGGTATGCGAAACCTTCTACGCCCGTGCAACCTACGCTGACGTGCCACGAGGTCACCCGGAAAGTGGAGGTTGCGACTCCTCCCTCCACCCTCGTCGATGCGTATCTTGCGGAGATCGCAAAGGGGTACGGCGTACCGTGGTCCCCCCCTAAACCGGCCGACGCCGCGGACGATGTCAATGATGACGGTGCAGAAGGAGGCGTAAAAGTTTGTCTTCCAAGTATGCGTTCATACGTCATGTACACGTCTGACGGCATCCTGTACCTCTCGGGACGCGCGCTCTACCTCAGGCGGCAGCAGGTGGGAAGGAGAAGGTCGCGGCCGAGGTTCCCGCGTCGCCTCGCCTGCTTAACGCAGCAGCGATATCGGCGGAAGCAAGGAGCGCGGGAGTGCGGACGCCCAAGCTTCCGGAAATTCCGGCGGACGAAGACGCGCCACCTTATAGCGAAGAGAACGCACAGAAGGAGCAGAGGGAGGGCACTCTGAAGGCCTCGCCCGTGGATCCCCCGAAGAAGAAGGACGCGGAAGAAGACGAGTTTGAGGCTCTCGCTAAACGATTTGAGGCGCTCAAGAACAGGTAGTGCGGAGGCTGCGGCGTCTGGAATTTGATTGCCACGAGAAGTCGTGCTGTACGTACAAGTACAAATGTAGGATACCACGTACACTTCGAATCCTTGCGCCCGCGCTGCAGCTCCTCACGCTATATAGACATAACTATCCCCAAGTTAAGCTTCAAGAAGAGCACCGTGGTTTCGGCCGACCACGCTAACCGACCTCAGCTTGGGAAGCCCTTCTCTATAGCCGTGCTTCGCACGAATATGTCCGTCGGTCCACACCGAAGTGGTGTAGCGATGGTCAACTTTAAGAACAACGTATAAAGTCCACATCCGGAAAAGATGGTCAGAAGTCGTACATTCTCGATCCAAACCATGCCTCTGACGTCCAAGTTTCGCTCGAGAATTAGTTAATCGAGGACAATACCTTCATTTCCTCACGTACGTATCTGGAGCATGTCGCCGAATGTGACCCTGTCTGTTTTGGGAGCGGCCCGGCTTCGTGGTTCCGCCAGAAGTCTCCCACACGTGAGCGAATTCACGGGCGGGAAGCAGCAGATACGCGACGCCGAAGAGGACAGATCACGCGTAGGATCAAGATCGTATAGGACCCCTGAATAGTCTCAGGATTGTTTCAGCACATGCTGCACCGAACTCCACATGGAAGCACGGACAGTACTTAAGAAGAATTACCGCAGGTGCGCATATGCGGATGCGGGCGAGAAACTCGACCTGACACCGTTAAATTAGCAGACAGGTTCATGAAACGCCTGAACACTAAGTATGCACATACTGCAGGCTCGCAGGAGGCGTGAATCTCCGCGGGCTGGGTGCGGTGGCACTTGACAACCGTGGTAAGAACAGGAACAGGTCCCTGAAGCACGTCATATGTCCGCCGGAGCAATGGCGAAGCAAGTTTTGAACGGGCAAATTATCGCATTGAGAACCTGGGGGCGGACATGCGCATAGTGCTGTGGGCACGCTCGGTACCGTTCAATATAAGGTCCGCACGGGTCTTGTCTAGCCCGAACAGAAGGAGCTGCCAACCTTACGAAGTGCTAGCCGGAAGGGCAGTCAGATGCCCTGCCGGATGTTGTGCGGATGCGCGTAAGCAATATGCGGCCCCGTTAGAGCTGAGCTCGCTCTCCCGGGTTGACAGCGCCATCAACAGAAGCCGAGCACTCACCATGAGAAAAAGCAAGGATGGGACTGTGATCAAGTGCATGCATTGACAGCGCATGGCTGAAGTACGGCTGAATAGGGAAGCTTCCCTGCAGATGACGCGCATGATGGGATGTGCATACCGAGACGCCCTCGCAGAAGGAATATATGGATGACAGGGTGAACGCTGAGCCCATGAGCGACGATGGGGCTGTGTTCTTGGAGGGAGCCTGATGTACGTCGGCCTTGTTAAGTTGTCTTGTTTATTCACATAACGCATCAAACCACACTCACCATGGTCTCCCCAGGCGGCAGAGCAAGATTCTCCAGCGTCGTCCTCAGATCCGTACCAGCGGTATTCACATACCGGATCGGCAGAGGAGAGGGCGAGGCGACCGGACGGATGTTGGGAAAGAACGTCAGGAACATTGCTCTCAATCCGTGGGCGGCATGTCGGACAGAGACAGACGCTCCGCGCTCAGTTGATAACGTGAGCGGGGGTGCCGCCCGGAGCCTGTACGTTGAGCATCAATATCCGCCGACGTCCCAGCGCGTGTCGTCACAACAAACCTAGTCAGCGGGCAGTCCTGTAACCTTGCTGGATTACCTCCGACTGGCGGAAGTGGGGGTCCTCGAATCGTATTGCAAGGGGCCATTAGAGCGCAAGCAGTTCGAATGCACAAGCTAAGACAAGTGAACCACGCGTGATTCTGCGTAGAATGGCGGGAAGTGAGCGGCGCTGACACGACTTCCAATCCTGTCTCCGTGCCGGGCTGGAACACCACGGCGCGCGAATATTCCTCAGCATGAATGGATTTGGCGTACCGTACTCATCTGTATATTACCCCAGACGAAGCAATCGATGGTGTCGAGCCACAGAAGATCCAGCGGAAGAGGACGCGTGGCGACTCGCGACGACCGCAGGTCAGCTGTTATCAGCCCAGATCAATATGGAAGAGACATTGCAAGTTCAATCGTGCGACAGAAAGTGAGGTGAGAGGATGCTCGGCATGAATTGGCACGCGATGGAGGGAAAATGAAGACAGCATATGTGCTGGTACACGCCGCTGACGACCATACATATATTTCCGCCTCACGAATTGGAGGCATGGGTGCACAATGAAAACCTCCGACCACGAGGCAGCTGAAGCTCCGGGCCCCGCCGAAGACTCTGACGCGAGGGATACCTATGGCTCGGTTGGTGAAAGACTAACAAAGTGAAGATAACAATCGCCGAACCGCTATAATAAAATGGTGAAAGGGCCGTTGCATCCAAGCTGGGATCAGCGGATGGCATGCGGCCCATCATGACATTCGAAGAGCTCTCGCCAAGAAACCTCTCGAGGAAATGCTGTAAGCGGGCAACTGGGAACAAGGAATGGCGTCCGACGGTGGTGAGTCGGATGTTTCCCTGTTTTACATCGGAATGGAGATCGAGCAGGATTGATCGGGCGAGGGCCGCATGCGAGCGAAGAAATGATGGGTGAACGGGCAGGAGGACTGCCGGGGTAAGCAGGGCGTGGCTCGGCCAGGCTGTCGGAAGGACTGGGGACCCGCCATAGATGGCAATCGGTGCAGACTGTCACACTAGCCGTCACACGTCGGGGAACGGAGATGGTCGATGGCACCAATGGGAAAGCGGCACGTGAGAGTCCGATTGGTGCGGGATTTCGGTCTTCGCTCATGTCCTCCGCCGTTGAACAGCGTCGCTCGGTGGCCGTTATATATACCATCTTTCGCTCCGTCCGCTCACAGCCTTTCATGCTCCCCCCTCGTTGTGCCGCCCATGTCTCGTCTTGACCCCGTCCAGTACGCCATGCACCAACCATACGAGCACACGCAAGACAACGATATGGACGACGATGTCTACTCGGTTGTCTCCGCCGACTCGACTGGAAGCATGCGCTTCTCTAGCTCCTCTTCATCTGCAACCTCACACGACTGGGAGATGCGGTCCGCTTCTCCGGCGCCCTCAACATACTCGATGACAAGTTCATTGCGTGCAGCATCATACGTTCACGAATTTGGGCGCGGAATCAACAATTATTCCGAAGTATATCGCCTCCCGGCCGATGAGGAAGAGTTTGACCGCTTGGGTGCGCGCCTCTCTAGCTTTCTCACTTCGCAGTGTTCATATTCCCCACAGACCAGCAACATATCATGTTCATGGAGGTCATGGGCAGATATGCACCACCAATACCAGAAATCCTTGCAGATGACACACCGGGTGTCACGAAGACGTGCGTTGATCTCGGATGTGGAAGCGGCAGCTGGTACGTGTGCTCTATGCCCACATGGGGTCGTACCTAATCTCCCTGTCTCCAGGATACTGGATGTCGCGCGAGATTTCCCACATTGCAGCGCGGTCGCAGTCGATCTAGTTCCCATGCAAGACGTGTGAGTACTTCGCGCGTATCGATTGAAAGCGCTTATTGACGCGTATTCCCAGACATATGCCTCCAAATTGCAGGTACGCATAGTGCACGATTTTCAGTCGATGACAATCTCTCATATAACGGTGCAGGAGCGAAGTGGACGACATCAACCTGGGGTTGCAACACTTCTATGGGGCGTTCAACGTTGCGCATGCACGCCTTGTCTCGTCTGGGGTACGTGTTTGCTTCGCTTGTGTTCCCGGGTCCCACCCACCGTCGGCTCCGGAGACGCTCTCAGATCTGATGGAATCTGACTTGCAATCTCCGTTGTTCTTGTTTTCCATGTTTGGCATGCGCTGACCTGGATCTTAGATTCGCGATTACAGGGGCCTGATCGACGAGATGGCGCAGACACTGCGTCCCCGGGGTCTCCTCGAAGTCATGGAGTTCGACTTCCGTGTATATGACGAGCATCGACAGCCCATTATGCCCACGCGCTTGGATGAGGAGATGCCTGCCATCGCTCGCTGGATGAATCTTGTTCATATCGCTGTTGAGCAGCGCGGGGGCGAGCCTGATGCCGCCAACCAACTCAACCGATGGGCATCAGCACATCCAGACCTCGAGGACGTCGTTTATCGGGAATTCTGGTTCCAGACGTGTCCCTGGAAGCCGGGTAGCGATCCCGAATCCGGGTTTGACAACCACGTAGGCGCAATGATGCGAGACGATATCCTGGTAGGTACCGCTGCTAGACCAGAGAATGTTCCCTCTGATTCCCGTCACAGGCATTCATCAAATCAGGGCGTCCCCTTTTACTCGGCAGCGATCTCGACGTCTCTATCGTCGATGAACTCGAACTAAATGCCGAACGCGAGCTTCTGGAAGCTAAAACACGTTCGTACATACGAGTACAAGACGTGTATGCTCGCCGGAAAGATTCATAACACGGACTCCCTACCGCCCGCTGATTATCAAGGCGGTAGCTATCTCTATTGTATTTTAATAGTGTGTAATCATTCATTCGCATCGTAGTCTAGCATCACGTACTTCGTCGCTGTCGTTGCATAGCTTTGGGAATTGCCGTCGCGTACAATGTTCATTGTTCCTCACTCTGCGAAGGATACGATGCCGAAACACTCTGACATTGCGCCTGGGACAAAGAATTCATTGTTAGCACCCGTGTACTTATATCCACCGATACACACGACGCATCAAAACAAAGTTTTAGAACACCATGGACCAGAACGGGCGAACGAAAGTGGCACTGGGACAATACCGAGCACTGCCCATGGCGAACACGCGTGGTGTCAACTAGCTAAACGTTAAGACAATTGAAATACAACCTCTCTTCAATCACGATAGGCGGCTACTGACAGGTTGTCGGACCTTGTAGGTTAACTGCCGAGCTGACTTAGCACGTAGCCGCACTCATCCTGTGTCTGTTTGAGGCGATGCCGAGCTCAGCCTGGACTCGGAGTTCGGTTCGGGCCGCCGACTTCGAGGTCCGGCCGTGTGTAAAAAACTTGCCCAGGGGTATATCGTTATGAGAACGTCTGAAAAACGCACATTGCGGCGAAAGTGCCCGGTAATTGCACTCAAATGGAATACTTCATCATGAATGTGCAAACGTAGCGGAGGGAGACATTCGAATTGACTACCTAATCACGCGCTACACACGGGACGCGAGTGATCTGGTCGGATTTCCGCCGGGCTGTGATCAGACCGATGCGCGGACCCTCGGCCTACGAAGAATTCTATCCACGATCATTTGAATCAGCTGGTCCCTCGCCGCCTCAGAGCCCGGCTCGCTCGACGTTGTCAGTGAGACATTTGCAACAGGTGTACTCGTGATGAGGGCGTTGGGCCCAATGACGCTGACCGAGTATCCGCTGAACGACGTCTGGAGTTGCATGCTACTACCGGACGTGACAGAGCTCTCGCCTGCGGGAGCCGGGGCATGTTCCTAAAGATGTGATTCAATGGGGTGAGGGTTCATGCGCGTTGCTGCGGCGATCTGTTCCGTCGCGAGCTTCGAGGGCAGTGGTGACAACGGAGAAGCGTCAACGCTGACGTTACCAGGGTGTGTGGTGGATGCTCTCACGGAGGTCGGGACGGCTGTGGCCTCGAGTCGGCGAACCTGGAAGGGGCTATGGGCGGCTCGCGCGCGGCGGCCGCAGCGCGTTCCCTACAAAGGTAGCAGACGAACGCGCCTGCGATAATTGTCAAGCCGGCGATTGCACAGACGACCCCGGCGACCATCTTGCCCGTGTAGGATTGATGCGCCGGGGAGCCTATTTCCAACCCAGGCCCGCTGGCAACGCGCGAGCTAGTGAAGCGAAATGAGTAGAAAGATGGCCTGGGATTGTTGGGTTAGGGTGGAGCAGTTAGACTGAATGCGGAAGTACCTGCCTGATGGCACACTGGAACTTGTATTCGTACTGGCGACATTGGGATTAGCGAAGACCGTGGTAGAGTTGAGGCAGAATTTGAGTCCACCGACATTGGGATCATTGGCACTGATGTTGACCGTGTACGAGGTGGTAGCCACGAGACCATCCTGATTGTATAGCAAGGCGTCGCAGACTAACCACATCGTGCTCGCCTTGTACAGTGTAGTGTCCCCACTAACAGTCCATCGTTGTCCTTCAAGGTTGACAGCACCGTAGAACATCCTGGGAGACTTACGACTTAGTAGGTATACGCCCTCTAGCTCCTCGACCCAATTACGGCAGCTTGAGAGCCTTGAAGAGGAATGCTGGTGAGCGCTGGGTGATATTTGCTCGGAATATGGCCATTTCAATATGTCTGCTGTGTCCAATTTCCGATGTATTTAAGAAAGTTTGTGTTTGTATTAGGGATGACTTGAGAAAATGGAATGCTTGTCCTCAACCACTTGTCAGCAAGGAGGAGTGGCGCGAGCAGACAGGAAACATACTTTCATACCGGCCGGGTAACGCTAGTCCCATCAAAAGATAATCTTAACCCATTAGAAGTGTGGGCGATGAGGGTTACGTTATACATCTTCTCGTCCACATTGGCAGTGTGGAACAGTTGACCGTTTCCCGCCTGGAACGAGTCCAGAGCCCCGTCGACCAGAACGTTGTATGCGCAGTTGGCATCACCATACAGTGCGACTTCAGTGCCTACACTTTGTTCTATGTCGAGAACGAATTAGCGAGCGAACTCACCATAGAACACGAAGTCAAGGCTCGCGTTGATGAAACCTGTGTTGTGCGACGTTTCGCCTGTGCCAAGCTCACCGCCGGTTTTACTGAACCATTCGCATGGCTGCCATCCAGTACCCGTCCAATCAACTGTGCCGCCGCCTGTTTTCGACTAGGGAGAATTTGGTGCAAAGGGCACGCAGTAGGCAGCCACCTGCCATCTTTCAATGACTTTTGTCCAGTGAGGGCACGTTTCCACAAAGAGTGTATCTTGTGCGTCCCCTCTTCATCGACTTTTCGTCGATCGAACACGTCCGATTGCCTGCCGTGCAATATGTCGGTCCGTCTCTCCAGGGCGGCATCAAGCTCGGTCCGAGATTCTGGGCGATTGTAGCGTGTCAATGGAAGCTATGTCCGCTCTAACAGAGGCCTATTTCCTCTGAAGTTTTCTCGGGCGCTATCATGAGTGGGACAGGTTAGGTCAGGAAAGTTAATAAGAAGATGATAGGATTTAGCTTCGGCCCTGG
Organism: Dichomitus squalens LYAD-421 SS1; assembly: GCF_000275845.1. Lineage (NCBI taxonomy): Eukaryota > Fungi > Basidiomycota > Agaricomycetes > Polyporales > Polyporaceae > Dichomitus > Dichomitus squalens. The sequence goes on from NW_006766883.1 coordinate 2,171,267, forward strand.
GGCGCATCACCAATTCGTCCACGGCGCTTAGTATTCCCTTTTTGGCCTCCCAATAGACGCCTTTCGTAACTCCGCTCCGCCGCAAGTGGGCCGAAGCCGCCATTCTACTTCCGTCGTCGTCCCAATCTCCTGCCGGCCAAGTATATGGGCACTCATCCGCCGCACAATGTCTACACAACATGAAGACCTGATGAGCCAGATCTTGAACCGTGAACCTGGAAATGCTGATATAATTCTTGCCAATCTGGGCCTTGCTAGTTTGCCATCGAGAGACGAGGTCCATACACAAATCGAACAGAACCTCCTTCTTCCAAAGTCAAGTCTCCCAGATCATTGGCTGCCCGCATATCAGCTGTGAGACTGCTACCATTCTGACGCATGATCATCCAGGCACTGACGATTTCTTGTAGGCATTGGGAAACAAAATTCTCCGTCCCATCTCTGCTCAATCTCGAGCCATCTCCACCTCCTACAAGCCTAGCGTTCACTCGTACAGGTCTAAAAGGACGCGTATCAGGATATACGGAAGTATGTGAAAAGTGGACTGCTGATCAAGCCATAGTTCATAGCTATCTCTAGGTGTCTAATCCTCGTCTGGCGACGGGATTATCTTCTACTGCTATTGATCGAGCTCCTGGTCCGAGTCGTAACTTCGTTAGAGGAAAATCTGGTTACGTGCCTTTCTGGCCTGGGGGACTGGATAACCTCAAGACGTCAAAGGACGTTGCTGAATTCGAAGAAGGGTCGTCAAAGCTCAGGACTATTGCTCCCGGATTGTCGCGCGGCTTCAGGCTTCCCGGGGATACCGCTAACGATGTCGATGCCGATGTCGTCGGTTTGACCACTCCCGATAATACCAGAGGCAATCCTGATGACTCGGTATATGCATCACTTTGATACGTGAATCGCGCTGTGAGCTCATTTTCGTGACTAGGACGGACATGCATATGGTCGTTCGGACGAAGAAACCGACGGCAGAATGCCACTAGTGAATGACATGACAGATATCGACGAGCTTCTACCCACTAGCGTGAGGTTTGATCCGAGCGCATAACTTTTGCGGAGATTAACGACCTAACGGCAGAGGAGCCACCTGAACCCAGTCCCCACTGCCCGACGACAGCTACGACGCGCGAATGTGCAGAAACGCGATTGGGCTCATGAGGTGGATGTCAATAAGCCAATGACTAACTTCCACGAATTAGTGCCGGAAATGGCGCACAAGGTCAGTATAGCGTGAAGAGAGAAGATAATATTTCGAGTCCTGATGATCATGTCTCAGTATCCATTCGAGCTCGATACTTTCCAGAAGGAAGCGGTATATCATCTTGAGATGGGCGATTCTGTCTTCGTCGCAGCGCACACATCGGCGGGGAAGACGGTCGTGGCTGAGTACGCCATCGCGCTTGCGGCAAAGCATATGACCAGGTTACCGCGTCTGCTCGTCTTCTACCCATTCATGCCCGCTCACGACTTTTCAGAGCCATCTACACGTCCCCAATCAAGGCGCTTTCCAATCAGAAGTACCGCGATTTCAAGCAAACGTTTGGCGCAGCATCGGTCGGTATCCTGACAGGCGATGTGCAAATAAACCCGGAGGCCAACTGCTTGATCATGACGACGGAAATCTTGCGTAGTATGCTTTACAAGGGCGCCGATCTGATCCGAGACGTCGAGTTCGTCATCTTCGATGAGGTGCATTATGTCAATGACGCAGAGGTGAGTGTTTCGCTGTTGGGCTCCTTGATCGTCTGCTAACATTCTACAGCGCGGAGTAGTATGGGAAGAAGTCATTATCATGTTACCGGATCATGTGAACATCATTCTCCTATCTGCTACGGTACCAAACACCAAAGAATTCGCCGACTGGGTAGGGTACGTCCGTGAATGCCCTTCATCAGTCAATCCAGTCTTGATTGCGCATGTAGGAGGACAAAGAAGAAGGACATCTACGTTATTTCCACCGCTAAGCGACCTGTCCCGCTTGAGCACTATCTCTACGCTGGCAGAGACTTGCACAAGATAGTTGACGCTGACCGGAACTTCATTTCCGCAGGGTATGAGTCCTCGTGCGCTCGCGCCATTATCTCCCTTTGTCTTATGACATGTCTCGCAGGTACAAAGACGCTCAGGATGCCTTGCGTCGGAAGCAGGATAAGGAACGCGAGGCTCAAGGCTTGCCGCCGGTCCAGAGGATGGGGGCCCGTGCTGCGGCCCCACAGCGTGGTCAGCGGGGCGGGCCCCAGGCTCGTGGAGGTGGACAAAGGGGCGGTCCACCTCTTAGAGGAGCACCTGCCCGCGGCGCCACCCCCTCACGAGGTGGAGGTTCCGGAAGGACGTTCCATCAGCCGGACAAGAATCTCTATGTGCACCTGCTTGGCAATCTGAAGAAACGAGCACTGCTCCCTGTCGTCGTGTTCACATTTTCCAAGAAGCGTTGTGAAGAGAACGCTGGAACGCTGACGAATCTGGACCTTTCCACATCGGTGGAGAAGAGCGAAATCCATGTCGCTGTTGAGAAGGCCCTTTCGCGGCTGAAAGGTTCGTGTCATACACTTCGCGTGCTTTAATTGGACCCGTGGCGTCCTCATGTATGCTTCGTGTCGGGTGCAGGGTCAGACAGACAGCTGCCGCAGATTCGCCGGATGCGCGAGCTTCTTTCTCGCGGCATTGGCGTCCATCACGGCGGCCTGCTGCCTATTGTAAAGGAGGTGAGTGGCAGAAGTATCACGGTGGGATCTTACCATGCTGAGTTGAACCTGCAGGTGGTCGAGATCCTCTTCGCGCGCGGCCTCGTTAAAGTCCTCTTTGCAACAGAGACCTTCGCCATGGTGCGCGTCATTTCCCAATCGTTGATTATGCCCACTCATACGTGATCAGGGTGTCAACATGCCCGCCAAATGTGTGGTGTTCTCCCACATCAGGAAGCACGATGGGCGCAGCTTCAGAGATATTCTCCCTGGTGAATACACGCAGATGGCCGGACGAGCGGGCCGCCGTGGATTGGATGCGACTGGGACAGTCATCATTGTCGCGAATGACGAGTGTCCTGAAGTGGGCGAAAACACGTTTTGCACTATTCGTTTCATTTACTGACGGCCGCGCACGGTAGCAAACAACTTTGTCCCATATGATCCTCGGAACGCCTTCCAAGCTACAGTCACAGTTCCGGCTAACATACAACATGATTTTGAACCTGCTCAGAGTGGAGGCTCTGCGCGTCGAAGAAATGATCAAGCGAAGCTTCTCGGAGAACGCCTCCCAACGGCTTCTACCCGAGAACCAGAAGAAGGTAGTCCAGGTGCGGCATGCCATGATTTCCGTCCAGTGTACTCTATCTGACAGCAAGGTCCTCATGTGTAGGTCGAGCTGGAGCTGGCGCAGATGCCCCAGCTGGAGTGCGAAGTGTGCGCTCCTGACATTGAACGGTTCTATGACATTACATACGATATCGTCGAGTCGAACCAGAACTTGCTGAAGCTGGCCGGCTCCTCTGGCGGGCGATACCTGGAACCTGGAAGAGTGGTAGTGCTACGAGACGGGGTAGGCTCTCGATGCTCTTCAGCTACTCGCCAAGTGAAGTCTCCATCTGATGGCCTCATAGCACTTCAAATCAAATATCGGCGTACTCCTCAGGAAGGTTTCTCTTGCTAATACCGAGGACAATACTAAGCCCTACTACGCCCTTGTAATGGTCTCTGAGGACACAAAGAGCAAGAAGCACGGTGCGTTAGGCGACTACGATTGCGTGGCTATTGTACTGACGTACATTCCATCAGACACCCGATCAGTCCCACCGCGCTGGCCACTCAAACCCGAGTCCTTGCTAGTCGACGAGCCGGTGTATGAGTTGACAGCTATCAAGTATGAAAGCATCGCACTTGTCACATCAGACGTCATCAAGGTCTGTTCGCGACCCAGTTTTGTTGTCGTTTGGTACCTAAGAGCCTCGCGGCTAGGTGGACGTCGGGAAGATATTAGAGAAACTCAGGATCTCAGCGATGAACGCTACGATCCAGCAGCTCCAAGGCGTCCTCAACGGCTGGCTGCAGAAGAATTTCATTCCTGAGCCGGTATGGGCAAGGAGAAGATTCCTGGAATTCCAAGAGCTTTTGAGGCATAGGGATGCCCTTGCAGCTAAGCTCGGAGAGTTCACTTGCACGTCGTGTCCAGATTTCGATGATCATGTGAGCCGACCTGTGTGATGTCGATCTGGGATACTCGTAACCGGAGCTGACTCTTTCTACTTGTCTGCAGTACAACTTCATCCACGCAAGGAAGGTTCTTGAGGCAAACATCGCCAAGTTGAAGCTCTCTATCTCAGAACAGAACCTCGAACTCATTCCTGATTACGAACAACGGATCGAGGTCCTCAAAGAGCTCAAGTTCATTGATGACAATTCGACTGTATTACTCAAGGGTCGTGTAGCGTGCGAGGTCAGCTTACTAGCTTCCTTGCGTTCTCGGCAATCTGACTGACCTGCCTAAAGATTAATTCCGCGAACGAACTTGTCCTCACGGAGCTCATCCTCGAGAATACGCTCGCAGCCTACGAGCCCGAGGAAGTCGTCGCGCTCCTCTCTTGCTTTGTCTTCCAGGAGAAGACCGACGTTGAGCCTGTAATCCCGCCGAAGCTCCAGGAAGGGCTTGCAGCCATCGTGGCGATCGCCGACCGGGTCGAACGGGTACAAGATCGGCACAAGGTCCCCGGCGAGGAGTTCCGTACCTTGAAGCCCGGTCTTGTTGAGGTTGTCTATGAATGGGCGAAGGGGATGGTAAGCGGTGCTTGCTCGACTTACTTTCCCTGAATGCGCGTCCTGAAGGCCTCGTGCAGCCGTTCGAGCAGATCACAGATCTTACAGATGTCGCGGAAGGTACCATCGTGCGCGTCATCACACGATTGGATGAGACATGTCGAGAGGTCAGGGATGCAGCGCGGGTCATTGGCGATGCCGAGTTGTTCAAGAAGATGGAGGAAGCGCAGATCAAGATCAAGAGAGACAGTACGTCGTTGAAGTTGATTGTCATCATTACCGGACGTTACTGACCAGTTCCATTCAGTTGTATTCGCTGCCAGTCTGTATTTCTAGATACGATTGCACCACTGTAGCCGCAACACGCATACATCACACTGAACGATCTGAGAAATGAAGAAAATCATGATGATATCTCGTATGCACGCACGTCACATAATGACGCATAAGAATTTCCTCATAAGCCCAATATATTAAAGTATGCATTGACTTTCCAAACAGCATGCAACAATGTGATAAACGACGCGAAAAAGCGACGAAAGGACCGGGTATCCCATATCCCTTTTACTTCCGCTTCTTGACAGTCGTCTCCTGCTTCTCGCCACCAGCGGGCGCAACAGGTGCCGTCTCCGTCTTCTTGTCGTCGGGCGTGGGTACGTCCGTCTTCTTGGCGGACTTGGGAGACTGTGGGAACGCTGTGAACAACTGCACGACGTGCAGAAGACGATAACAGATTACATACCTTGGTGATGGGCTTCTGCTGCGCGCCAACGAAGCCGAAGAGGACGCCGAGCATACCAAAGAGAGTGACAACCGAAAGCGCAAGACCTGCACCAGTCTCGGGGTGGGTCTTGAACGCAAGGATGGGGTCGATCTTCGCGAGGTCGATGAACTTGAAGACCTTGCTGCGGATGAACTCGACGGGGTCAGCAGCGAAGTCGACAGGGGTTTCCTCGTCCTCCTCGTCGAGCTTGCTCGAGGCCTTCTCGACAGCTTCCTCGACGGACTTCTTAACAAAGTAGGTCTCCTCGGCGAATTTATGAGCATCCTCGATGGAGTGACCGACGTAGATGTTGTCGAAAAGGATGTCCTCGGTCATAGACCAGAGCTCAATGCCAACACCGCCAATGGGGATGAGGGACTTGACCGGGGTGAGGTCCTCGAAGTAGTCGGGGTTGGCGATCTTGCGAGGAGCCCACTCGCCCTTGTACTCGGGGTTGTCGATCATCGGAGCGTACCACTTGCCCTTGTAGGCGGGGTTGGCCTTGAATGGGCGCTTCCACTCGCCGCAGCCAGGAGCCTCGTCGCACTTGGGGTTCCGGACGGTGGGCGCAATCCAGTCACCGTCCTCCTCATCATCCCACTCTTCAGGCTTCTCAGCATCTGCAACACAGCGTCAAAAACCGCACAGGAGATTGCGTCGAAGAGTGAAGACATACCAGGGTCGGGAACGAATTCAGGTTCGTCGTCCAACCAGCCCTCAGGCTTCACAGCGTCCTCGTCAGGGATCTCGTAAGGAGCGTCCTCGTCCCAGTCCTCAGGCTATAGAACGAGGGTAAGGAAGTAGCTCATATACAGGCATCAAGGTCACGAACCTTCTTCGCATCAGGATCAGGGATTCTCTTAGTGTCAACCCAGTCCTCAGGCTTCTTGTCATCGGGATCGTCAATCTCCTTTTCGGGGTTGACGGGAGGGTTGAAGTCCTCGAGGAGGCTGCCAAGGTTTTGGCTCTCGCCGTTGAACAACACATCGTATGTGTTGTTCGGGAACACATGGAGTGTGTAGAGGTTCGTGGACTTGCCAAAGGTAGGTTTGGGAGGCGTCTTGAGGTGCTTCTCCTCAAATTCGCCAGTGATGGGGTTCTTGTGGCGGAAGATGAAGTGAATCTATTGCAACAAGCGAGCGGGCACCCGCATGCCACGTGAGTACGCGTCTCACACACGCAGTCCGAATCCGATACTACGCACTTTGGTGCCGGGGCAAGTCAAGTCCGGGCCAAACATGATGGTCCAAGGAGTCTTGTCGTCGAACTCCTTACCCGCAGTTTGGAAGCCGTTCTCGAGGAGCTTGAGGTATCCACCACCGCAGTTGCCGCCCTTCTGGTACTTGACCTCATACTGGACAACCAGGGGCTTGTCGGCGAACTCGATGGGCTTGGGGAAAGGAGCGGAAATGGCATGGTGGGCAGCCTTGGTCTTGGCGACGAGGCCCTTGTCGCCCAGGATGACAGGCTCAGTGGGTTCCTCGACCTCCCACTTGCCAACGTAGCTGAACGTCTCGGTACCAACGGGAGTCTTCTTGGTCGCCTCGGAGGGCGTCCACCGCTCCGACCAGTCGTCAGTAAACTGCTCGAGGAAGGGGGCCTTGAGAGTCGTAGGCTGGCGGGCGCATCCATGTCAATACACTGGGTGTATGCAGGAGAAGTACGAGCATGCGGGGTAAATAAACGAACCTGGAAACTGGGCTTGGATACATCATCCGCTGCCGACACGGACGAGACCGCGACGGCGAGCAGGGCAGAAAGCGCTACACTTCGCATTGTGTACGAAGGACCGAGACGGAAGGAAAGCAAATGCTTGGGCGGAGGAAAAGAAGGAGGGAGACAGTAAGAGTGAGTGTTAGCTGGCATTAAACAAGCGCCCTCTAATATCCACGCGTCGGCTATTCCCCGGCCACGTCTGCCACGTAGACCGTCCCAGCCATCGCGCGCCTCCTGCATTCCAGCGCGTTCCATGGTCTCACGCTGCGTTCCATTCCCTCCCCTACAGGCACCGCCGTAGCGCACGCTGAGACAGATCTGAGCAGCTTCATAGCACTCTACATACATACATGCGAAACGTACACTACCCGAGCAGGTCTGCGTGCCCCGACGCCGATAGCGCAAGCTGGAACGATACCGCGGTTGGTAAGCGCGCTTTCTATTTCAAGCATGGCGGAACAAGTGACACGTACGATGAATTCGTCGTCCAAGTACTTCGAAACTGAGATCTGGTCTCCCAGGCCCTTCCGTCGCCTCGTCTTCAACACAAGGTCCCGTGCGAGTGCCTGTCCGGACGCCGGCTCCAGTGGGCGGAGCTTGATACTCGTGTCAGTAGGATCACCTGCGTCCCGTCATCATGCTCAGCCACCGAATATTCCGCGATGGTAAGAGTCGCACTCACCCGGCACTATAGACCAGTGGTCGAACACCTGCAGGCAGAACGCCTGACCCTGTGTTGCTGTGCGCAGGTCTGTCTCAAAGCCGTTCGCGTCGATGACGGGGATGAGGGCCTTGACGGTGTAGAGAGGCGACCCAGCCTTGGGGATATCCTGAGTAACGTGACCGCGGCGTCGCGCAAGCACAGTGTACACCGCAGATATACAGTCAGCGGGAGCCTGCACCTCCACATAGTATATAGGCTCCATCAACCGGGGAGTTGCCTAACAAGGCAAGATCAGAACAAGATCGTTCAATCTACGGCATGCAACGTGATCCCTCACCATCAAGAATGAAGAGTAGCAGACGCGACGGGCAGTCGGGACGATCTGACCTCCACCACGGTAAATTGGCTCCTGCGCTAAGCTAGCATCGAGTATTCGGAACTTGACATTGCGCATCGCTACATTCCTCTGAGTTTGCGTCATGGAGAGGTGCGCATAGCGAGACTCACGTTCATCGCACAGAGGCCCTTCACGGGTACCCCACTGGAAGCCCTGCTTGATGTGCTCCTTGACAGTGCCGAGAAGCTTCTTGTCCACCTGCGATGGAAGCGTGTCGTCGAGCAAGATGTTTGGCCCGCTGTCGTCTGGGCCGAACGCCCATATTGACCGTGAAGCGAGCAGGTCCCACTGGTACTTCTCCTCGAAGAACTTGCCGCGCTCCTTCGCCGTCATGCGCATGTTCACTCGCCCAGTCTCGATGTCCTCCGCAATTCCACGCTCCAGCGGCTCCGCAATCATTGTGAGACGGTTCCTGTAAAGGCGACCATCAGTCGGTGTCGCACGACCTCGCACTTTCAGATGTGGACCCACTTTTTGTTGGGCGTATCGGCATAACACTTGAGTGCACTTGTCTCGAGCACTGTCTCCGCAAACTTCGTAACCGGATCCGACACTTTGATCTCGATCTCGGAGAAGAGTCTCCTCAGATCATGCATGACGCAGTCGAGATACAATTCGCCCGTGCCAATCACGACGTGCTCGCCACTCTCCTCGACTTTGGTCGTAACGAGAGGATACGATTTATTGATACTTCGGAGACCAGAGAGCATCTTCGGCAGCTCAGAGGGAGCGATGGGTTCAATAGCAATCTTGAGCACCGACTGCGTCATGTGCTTGACCGGACGGAAGATGTGCAGGTCGTCTTCAATGTCGACGCCAGCTATCGTTGCCGTCTTGAAGATGGACGCGTCAACGCCACCGAGCAAAACCAGGTTCCCTGCTGGTGCTTCCTCTGCGGGAATGAAATACCTACGCGAGGGTAAGAACACAATAGCAGCCGAGCCAACGACGGAGCTTACCGGGCTTCGCTGATCCAGATGTCCTCAACGACAGCCTTGGCCATGTCTTCCTCGTCCTCTGGTGAGTAGCCCTCTCCGAGCACCTTGACGTCCATGCCCTTCCTAACAGTCCCGCTGATGACACGACCAAAGGCGCGGAAGGTCTGCGCGTCAGTGGTGTGGTGTAGCTTGGCGATCTGTACCATGACGGGTCCCTCCGGATTGCACTCCTGCATGGTCTGCGCGAGCTCCGACGACATGGGTCCTAGATACGTCCTCTCGACCTTGGTACGAGTCGCCTCCAATGGTGATGGGATGTGCTCAGATATCACATCTACCAGCCCAACGGATGGGCCGAAGAACTGGTCGAGGATAACCTTCAGCAGAGGCCGCACGTCCATCTTATACATGATCGGCTTAAGCTGGATGCCCAGGCTCGCCAGAGTCTCCTTGAGGGGTTCAGTTTCCTCGCTGAGCACTTGGCTGTAGAGCTTGTATAGCGGCTCGAGGATGAAATGCACGAAGGAGCGATTGGTCTCTGGATCTGCGGGTTTCCGCGTGAATTTCCGGTTCTCGCGATTGTAGTAGATATCGCCCCATAGTCGGTCAGCGAAAGCATTGACGTCCACAGAGCCTAGGGAAGCGGTGCTGCGTCAGTACGTATAATTTCTCAGGCGCATGGTGGATGTCTGCGCACCGTAAGTATCCGCATACATTTGCGCGAAGGAACGCAGGGTGAAGCACCAATGCATATCAGTGCTCGCGAACGCGACGTTACCATTTTCTGGGCTGAGTCTCAAATCTGGATCGGGGTTGATGCCACTGCGTGCCCATTTATGAGACAAATCCTTTTAGAAGACAGCAGGTCACATACCTGATGAATGTGTTGACCTCCTCAATAGTATGCTTGATTTTATAGTAGGCGTCAGCCGGCTTGATGCGCAGCTCAAGAATCAGTCGGTCAATCTTGTTTACAACAAGAGTGATTTTGACACCTTCTTGGAGCGCGTGGCGGATGATCGCCTCTGTGTTGCACATCACCTAGGGTCACTGTTTAGCCGGCGAGACTTCTAAGCATATATGTGCAATTCTCACCCCCTCCACGACGTCGACCACAAGGAGGATACCATCTACCAACCGAATGGCGCTGGCTACCTCATCAACAAAGTTGACGTGGCCAGGAGTGTCGATCAGATGGACGAGGTGCGATTTTCCATAGCTGTTCTGGAGAATTAGGGACATGGGACAAGACTTTATGGAGATCGCGCGGTCGCGGGACAGGATGTGGGTGTCAGTGTAACGGGTCTATCACAACTATTTCAGCCCGATCCGGTGATAACACACTGACTGATTGCGTACCGGGTGGTCAGAATCCCATGTCAGCTTGTGAGTTTCGAAGACGAGCATGTCCATGAGGGCTGTTTTGCCGTGATGAAGGTGCCCGACGACCGCGACGTTTCGTACGAACTCAGGAAGTGCCATCATGTTCAACAAGAAGCTGACGCAGCCTATTCAGCACATTAGTATGCCGCTCGAAGAGGAGACACTCACCCCTTGTCGAACCGCGTCTCCGGCATGTCCTTTTCCTCCACAGTCCATTTCCGCACCTTCACTGGAGCAACAATGGGTTCCGTAAGGGGTTGCGCGTCCTCCTCCTGAACTAGCGTCTCGACCTCCTCTCCGTACACTTGGGACGCAGACGGATAGTACTGCTTGTCTTCATGCAATACAACTGCGTTATGTACGGGCTCTATGGCAGTTTACCATCAGCCATAGCTACGGAGAATAGGATTCAATAACTCACCGTCTACTTCCATGAGGGCCATCTCATCATTCGCAGCGGGCTCCTCTTCGAAACCCTCCAAAGGCTGAACCTGTGGCTGGGGCACGAACTGGTTCTGCTCCTCTTCTTCCTCGTCTGACTCAAGATCAGCACCAATGTAGTTTCCAAATTCATCGTAATCTTCGAAGGAGGCCATTTTGGAGGGTCAAGGACAAGGAGTGATTTGACGAGCACGCGGGGGTCTTAGTCACAGCAAGCAGAAGTACTAGGCCAGCAAGAGCGAATACGTTGAGCTGATGTAGCCCACAGAAAGCGTTGCGCGTTTTTCTTACAGACGTAGGCAGGACGAGAGGATAGGAAGAGTCGAAGACGCGAAGGATGGATTTTGAAGAGTAGCCACCGTCGCGGTCGAAGGGAACGCGTCGAACTTGGCGCCTACAGATTACAGGGCCTTGATCTCATCCTCCTTGACCTGCCGTCCGGTAGCCCCAAGCCATGGCCACCCTCTCGGATGACACTCTCCGCAAGGTACGTTGCACAGCGAGTACCTTTACATGCTGATACTCATTTGTTGCTGCAGATCCTAGTACAGATCCAGCAGACTGCTGTGCAGTCGCAGCGGGCTTTGAACGTCTCGAAGCAGCAGATCGCGGCTAAGGAGCGCGAGCGCAGGATTCTACAGCTGACTATCGAGGAGATCACGTCACTACAGGGTGATGTGAACTTGTACAAGGGTGTCGGGAAAATGTAAGTCTTCTGACAGTGTTAATCTTTGTCAAGTCTAACTCGCTCTCCGGCCAGGTTCATGAACGTACCACGCCCGACGATGGAAAAGGAACTTAAGGCTGAGGAAAAGGAGCTCACGGACGACATCAAGAACCTCGAGAAGAAGGTGTGTGGACCCGTCTCATCGAGGCTGTTTTGTAGTTTCATGGACATTCGGCACTGTAGAGTAAGTACCTCGAGAAACAGTTCAACGATGCTCAAGCACAGTTGCGAGACATTGTGAGTAATTCCACTTCACCATCACGCGCTTCGGTTTTCTGATCGCCTTGAAGTTCCAAAGTGCGCCAAACCAGTGATGACCACAAGCTCAAACCATGTACCGTTCGGACACTGCTATCGTCCATGTATTTTTAAGCAGTCTTTCCTTTGGCCCCATACCTACCCCAAGGAGCAAATCTTACGCCGGTCGCAAAGTGTTAGCGTGATGATATTCTATTACTTCGGAGCTTCGACAGCTGATAAGCTACAAGCTACATGGGGTCCCAGACAAAACATGTGCACGGAATACAAACCAAAGGATGATTACGATGTTGTCTAGGTCATGACTAGTACGTGGAAAAGGAGTATTGCGTGAAGTCTAACGTGAATGCGAGGAGTCCGTAGGAAGAGTAGACTGAGATCAGTTCTCAACGCTTAGCATAACGGAGGTAGCGAGATGCGATGATAGTAGCAGCGACGTTGAAAACTACAGCGCATCAACGAGTGAGTCGATACTCAACAAGCAACGAGCAGAAGAGACGTACCTGAGAAAGCAAACAGGATCCAAGCATCGCGCCACCTGTTCGAGTACTTGATGTTGAGAGGCTCGAAGAAGTCGTCTCCAACCGAGTACTGGCAGTATTGGCACGTATCGGTGGCGTTGGGATTCTGGAGGTACCCGCGGAAGGCGGTCACGAACTCGCCGGCCCACTGCTGGCACGTCTGACCAGCAGGCGGAGTGAAACTAACCAACTCATCAGCTTTGCACCGAATGACCAGACCACTGTGCAGAGATTATAGTCAGAACAACTTGTTCGGGTACTCTGAACGATACAACTTACTGAAGTTCGGTGGATAGCATGGCGCTGAGGGTACGAGTAAACGGACTAAGCTGGTACAGCCAGCGCCAGTACCCAGCCAAAGACGGATAAGGTATAGTCACACCGCAGAAAGTGCCCAACACGAGCGAGATGGGCGGATTGAAGAGCGGGGCAATCTGCATGCTAGGCGACAAGGCACCTATGAGCTGACCAAGGCTGACGCCGAAGAACTCCACGAAGATGATGAGGAGCAGCTGGAAGAATTCACCACCGACACCAGCGGAGCCTTGACCGAAGCCCATAGGGAAGACCTGTTAGAAACGATGTAAGCTGTAGCTCGAGTCAGAGTCATAAAATATCGCATACCATGAGAACCCAGTAAACAATGCCGCACAGGACAGAATATGGAATCTCGCCCAAGAGCTGGCCGATGGCGAAAACATACGGCGAGTAGATTCGACTTGACGCCTCTGCACAATAATAGGCTGTTGAACAAAGTAACATGTACCGCGCTAATGTCTTACTTACCTCGGATAAAGACACGCCTGTTAAGAATCCACATAGGCTCGAGCTGACTCATAACGATGGCAGGAAGAATCGTAGTCCAGAAGCTACCAGCAGACATCAGAGATGGTCGAGGTTCAGTATGGCAGAAGCCGACTCACATGCCGAACACACGGTACTGCAAGTCGCGCGTGCCTTTGCCTAGCTGCAAAAACGAGAGCGACACCCATAGCGAGATGAACGCATGGACGAACAGCCGGGTGAAGACGTAGTCGGGCGACCGCCAGAGCTTCGCGTTGTTGCGCTGGAGGACGTAGCGCAGCTGCTGCCAGAAGGGAGTGGCATCTGATGGCCGAAGACGTTCAGCGGAATATTGTACAGTGGGCAATTGATGACACTCACACATCGTAACCTTCTTCGGCTTGCCGTCGTCCTTGGAGTCCGTATCGCGCTTGATCTTTTCAATCTCCACCAGGACGTCCTGATACTCAGGTGAATCGAGCCAGTGGTCCTTCCAGTCACGGTCACCAATGCGAGGCGCAAGACCAGCACCGATGGCGTCAAGCATGAACTCGGCCGGGTTGACGTTGGGCGGGCAGTGGGCGCCGTGCCGAGCGAAGTACTCGCGCAGAATGTGACAATCTGGACCAACGTCGCCGAAGTAGACCGTTTCACCGCCACGCTCGAGCAGCAAGAGCTTGTCGAAGGTTTGGATGAGGAGCGAGGAGGGCTGGTGAATCGTGCACAGGATGGCCTGCCCGTTATCGGCGAGTTTGCGAAGGAAACGGACCAGGTTCCACGCGCTCTGACCGTCTAAACCAGACGTGGGCTCGTCGAGGAACAGAAGCGAAGGACGACTAGCTAGCTCGACGCCAATGGTGAGGCGCTTGCGAGCCTCGACGCCGAGGGTGAAGACGAGAGCATCGGCGAGATCCTGCAGCTCGAGCACCTCGATCATCTCCTCGACGTACTGGTCCTTCTCCTCCTTCGAGACCTCGACGGGCTGACGGAGATAAGCGGAGAAACGCATGGCCTCGCGAACGGTGGCAGTACCCTCGTGGACGTCCATCTGCTCAGCGTAAGCTGTATTGCGAGCGAAGTCCAAGTCGAGAGGCTCGCCGTCAAGAAGGAGCGTGCCGGAAACGACGCCGATGTTCTTACGCTGAGCAAGAACGTCGAGACAAGTGGTCTTGCCGGCGCCAGACGCACCCATCAGGGCAGTCATTGTACCAGGTTTGACATAACCGAAGACATCATGAAGGAGGCGACGAGTACCACCGGGGACCGGGACATAGTAGTTGATGTTCTCCCAGGTGAAAGGTTTGCCGTAGAACTTCGTCGTGTTGCTGATTCTCGAGGTCAGCAGGGATCGCGCAAGATGGTCTGGTTCGACACATACCCTCCGTTGAGATCCTCGTCGACCTGCTCGCTCAGGCCCTTCCTCTTACGAGCGGCCCTGGCCTCCTTCCGCTCCCGCAAGACAGCGTTCCGCTTCTTGGTGTCAGAGTCCTCAGGGGCGAAGATGGTCACCGCAGAGCCTCCACCAAAGGTTGGGAACCACTCGATCAAAAATACTTGAGTGAGCTGGAAGACGATCACAAAGCCGCAAAGAACGAGGAAGTTGCGTCGCCATAGGTCAGATACGTTGAGTCCATAGCCGACGTTGAGGTAGTTCCTGCCTTGCACGATCTGCTGGCCAGGGATTGCACCGAAGAGAGTACAGATTTGATTGGGACCTATATCCGTCGGGTACTTGTTCAAGCCGGGAGGGTTACGTGGCACGACAGAACTACCGTCACAAGTAAACTAGGGAACGCCGATTAGCTCATGCACAACGACTGGCGATCTGTTGAAACACTCACGCCGACGCGCATGAACTCGTTCTCCAAACATCCGCCGAAAGCTGCGGAGAAAATCAATGTATGGCAGACAAGCGAGATTCCGCAGACCATACGTACCATAGGCCACGGGGTTGATGTAGTAGATCCAGAACAGCCATCGCTTCATTTGCGGGACAGGAATCATGTAGCCACCGTATTGGACCATGTTCGGGATGAAGAACGTCGCAAGGCGGAATGCTGAGTCGAAGTTTGTACAGATGATACCCAACGTCCGGAAGAAACCTTGCATCGTCAAGAACGCGATGTAAATCTACAGCGGAGTTAGACAAGCACTCGGTGTGCGTAACAAACGGAGAACGTACGAAGAGGTGGTACGTGAAGAACCCGCCTGCGTTTCGCGCGAGATCCGACATGAAGTAGATAATCAAGTTGTAGACGAAGACGCGGACTGCAGAGAAGGGTATGTCCGAAAGCGTATTGGCGATCACCACGGCGGCTGGCCTATAGAGAGCGTAATTCGTCTGCTTTTTGAGGATGGGACGGCCGAGCATTTGAACGGGCATCTGCGCGAGGGAGCAATGTAAGCTGAAAGGGACAATAACGCATAAACGGCCTACTCACTTCACCGAACGTATCCAGAGTACACGTAAGAAGACCAGCGAAGACGACAGAGCCGCGAGTGAACGCGCCCTGAGAGGTCAACTGGAGGTTGTAGTACGCTGCGCCGATAACCAAAGCCAAAGCCTACATGCCACCACAGTCACCCACTACCCCAGTTGTCCGATACCAAGTGCAACCCACTCACCCATGACAAGGTGAAGCTCGTGATCAGCTGGAACCGGTCCTGAAGCCTCATCCTGAACTGCCGAATGAACAGCGACCTGACCTGGCCGGTGAAGCCAAGCGTGTACGGGCTCTTCTTTGACACGCCCTTCTTCTTATCCGCGATGACAGCCGTGCGGAACGCCTCCTGGTCGGACTTGTCGTGCTCCATCTTGAGCTTGTACTTCTGGAGGTCGTCAAGCATGTCGCCAGCGAAGCGGGACCGAAGGAACGCCTCCTCCATCTGCTCTGGGGTCGTAGGCACATCGTTTTCGGAGCGGCCAGGAGCGAATTGCCGCTCGTTGGGGTCCGTACAACCGGTGAGGTAGTCAGCAGTGCTCTGGCGAGGGAGGGACTTGAAGCCGAGGCTTTCGAAGTACGCACGCGCCTGGGAGGAAGGACCACAGTAAACTTGACGGCCCTTGTTCAAGACGATGACCTTGTCGAAAAGCTCGTAGATACCTTCGCCGGCTTGGTAGCTGAGGTCCCACGCGAGCTCGTTAGGCTACCGCTCATCTCATGAAAATCCACCGGCTACTCACAGTGTCGCGAAAGTCGTCTGACCTAGGATGTCCGTCATAACTCTCATGGCCTTGACAAAGTCCAGCGCGGTACTCGCATCGAGCCCACGGGTAGAGTTGTCGAAGCACAATACGTGCGCACGGGTGGCCATCATCTCCGCAATGGAGACACGCTTCCGCTCACCACCGGAAACACCACGGACGAACTCGTCGCCGACATAGGTGTTCGCCGTGTGCGAGATGTTGAGCATGCGGAGAAGAGTATTCCGGACTTCGTCGTTGAACTGTGCTCGGGTCATGCCTGGCAGGCGACCCTTCGGCCCTGGAGCCTTTAGCGACAGTGCGAAGTCCAGCGTCTGGGCGACGGTCAAAGTAGCAATATGCCGGTCGTCTATCAGTGATCGGAACGGAGAGATTAGCGGGCGAACTACAATCTGCGAGGTCAGTGACGCTTACCCTCTTCATTGTATACAACTTCACCCTTGTAATGCTTGGCCATCGTCTCCGCATCAATGCCAGCGTAACGGACGTCGCCATGGATCGCTGCGTACTCCGACCGCTGGTTGGCGATAGCCTTCAGAAAAGTGGTGCAGCCTGATCCAGGGCAGCCAAGAACCAGACACATCTCCCCGGGCTTCAAGACACCTGATTGTCTGCGAAAGAAGTGTATTCAGCCTATCGTCAGGGGGCAGGAAGTGGACTTGGCGTACGGGTGGAGGATCGTCGAGAGTGGCATCTTTGGACGGACAGCGGGGATGAATGTCTCAACAAGCCGCCGCGCAATGTTGAACGGCGTGAGCCAAAAGCTGAGGACATCCTCTAGAAGTGACACAATCAGTCTGCGGATTCTCCACCAGTAACTGTCTCGACATACGCCCGAAGGTCCTTATATAGATCTGCGCAGTGTACGGTTAACTAGTGGCACAGCAGGCGAGCGCCTAACCGCCTCACCTTGTGACCGATGCCACCAAACCCCTCCACTTCGAGGTTTTCCCAGGTGACGCCCACATGTTTGTGCGCGAGGCCCGCCGCCTGGCTTTGTTCGTTGGAAGAAGTGAGATACGCGCGGAGGTCGAACACCTCTCCATCATGCTCGCGTCCGCCTTTCTCTGGATCTTTTTCGTTCGCGGATCGCGTGCTTTCTGAGTTGGCGCGCTGAGACCGGATTGACAGTGTACGCTGGAGCTCATTGAACTGGGCGGTCGCCTGTGCAATGTCGACGTGATGAGCGTCGGGGAGGGGCGTCGCATCGCCGCGCAAAGTACGATCGTCTCCTGGCGTGTCCGCCATGACCTAGAGCGGCTACAAAGGAGCAGACAAAGGGTACCCGGGAGGATGGGAAGGAGCAGCCGAGGCTTGGTCACACCGAAGACTCTAGTTTTATATACTGCGATTCCCGGAGATGGTCAGCGTCTTTACAAGCCATGGCGCGCGCTTGTGCATGTCGTATCTTAGCAAGCAAAGCGGCGCTCCGGGGATCTCACGTACATAGAACCCCCTTGCGCCATCGACATTACCTACGTGTGTATTTCATGAGCGAGGAAGAACACGACTTGCCTCGCGATTCGCTACGAACCAGCTCGAACTGTCCACATCCCGCACGTTCATGTCACCGATCATTACGACGATCTGCTGGCCGTTCTTCCGAACGTCAGACATACTTATCATGTAGAAGCACATATTCCGGCTCGCCTGACAGCCCAATAGCAACCTGCTGCCGGTCGGCATGGATGTTATCAGAGCCTGCGGAGATGAGGCCGCCGAATCACATTGGAGAACGGGACCGAATATTTCTTCGCGAGTCGAGCGTTGGCGGGACCGATAGCGGTTGAGTCGGATTTGCAATACCCCGATCGGCTTTCACGTCGCGGTCGTTCCACGACGAGAGCTGTCACATAGAGGGCATTCAATCGCCTTGTACAGCACATTTCCCTCTGGCCATATGACCCGACAAGCTTTAGTGGGAAACATAGTAACCGAGGATGCAGATGAGCGACTGCGGGCAGCGAGGACGACTGGATCGGGACGCAACTGCTATGTATCGCCTGTCACACATTGAGCGTCTGAACGTTGTACACAACGCCAAGCGAGTCGTCCAAGAATTGGAAGCGCTCAACCAGGCCTAGGTCGGAGTACGATGGACGCATTGTCGCTGCCACCACACAACAGGACTGTGCCGGCGTATCGTTCACACAGGACGTCCAAGAGGGGTATTCGTCGGCATCGCTCTCCCATTGCACGAACGATCTATTTTGATAACTCATCACATACTGGTTGGTTCCATTAAATATCAATGCTTCACGTAGAAGCTCGTAGAACCGATGCCGTCGCAACGCCGTACGCATGAACACCACGGGGTAGATTAGGAGCTTCTGTGTGTAGCTGCTCGACCGCAATGAGGCTCGTTCGAGGGGTACGGAGGTGAGGTGGGTCGTAGAAGCACGAAGGGGGTTATTGGAGGCCTCGACTCGTGGGAGCGGGCAGGGATCTCAGATGAGCCCTCGAGGAAGCGCGGGAGCAAGCTGCCATACCGGGCCGCAACGTCAACTATCAGTAGCCCCGGAGACATCAGCGTCTATTACTCTGGATTGTGTTGTTGGCCATCCGTCTCTGAACACATACGCCTCCCTCTCCATCAGTCACTTGTGGCATGTACCTGCTAGCCGGCCTCGCCTTCTTTGCCTACCTGCGTGCCACTGCTGCTCACAGTGGACACGAGCATGATGGCCCCCAGCCAGGAGAAACGGTTGCCCAGTACGCGGCAAGACACGTAAGTCTTGTACTGTCGGTCTCACCCCATCACGCCCCCTAATACTGGCATGCGCCCTCCAGATGGCCTCGGAACACCACATGTATGGCTCACATATGCCGAAGGCTGAATAGGGCAACTCATCTTCCTACGCAGCGACTCGTTCGATGTACCCAGCTTCTTCCAGCTTCATGACTTGAACCGGTGCGTCTCACCCACCCCGAACCTTTCACATCCTTGCCGACTCGACGCTTGCTCTAGCGACAACCGCTGGGACAAGGAGGAGATCGAGGCTGTCTACGGTGTTCACCACGTGTACTCCCAAAAGAAGTCCAAGGTGCGATCCGAACATGCCCGTACTTACCCCTACGAGTCGTGTGCTCAGCCCGAGACATTCCCGCAGGATGATGTGGAGCACCAGAAGAAGGCCGAATACATTGTTAGCACAGTCCTCAAGCGCCTGGATAAGAACGGAGACGAGACCATCACGCTTGACGAGCTCGAAGCCGTTGGCCTCGATGGGTTGCCCAGTTTCGACGAGCTCGGTGCCGAGGGCCACCATTACGACGTCGAAAGTGGTGCGTCTTATCCATCTGTGCTTCCCCGTCTAGTCCCTTAACCCTGCACTTTGCAGAGTTCTTCTTGCACCACGAAGGTAGAGCATTCCTCGTCCCTAGGCGCGCCACCTTATGTTAATGCGGGCCTTTCCAAATCATCCAGAACAGTTCCACTCTACCCCCGAGACGCAAACGGACGAGGCGTATACCCACCCGGAGGACATCGAGCACTTTGCGCACCACGAGCAGATCGAGCAGGTCGAGGCGGAGCGCGAGGCCAAGTTCCAGGGCATCTCTGTTGAAGAGGTCATCGCGCAGCACGAACCCCACGACCACCCCGAGCCACAACAACACGGCGACGAGCCGCAACTCGTGGTTCAGGACCCCCACAACGACCAGCTCCAAACCCCGGAACTGAGAGAGCCCTCGGTGAAGAAGCCGCAGCGTCCCATTCCGCCCGAGCAACAAGATCCAGTGGTGCGCTTTGCGAGTGCAAAGGCCGAGGCTGAGAGCCACGGCGAGTGGGGACAGGGTCAGGGGGGCTACAAGCCGCCCAAGTCCCCAGGGGAGAAGATGAGGAAGAACGTCCCGTACAAGGTGCGTCCTGACTCACTTCCTCCCTGTTACGTACCCTTCCAACCTGGATACTGATGGTAGGAAAAAATACAGTACAAGTTCCGCAGGACCTGGGGCGACTTCTGAACATGACTCGACATGTTTTGTATTGGATTATGGTTGACGCGAGTCAAGGAGTGGAAAAAGCGGTGGCCGGTGTCTCGTAAGAGGTGATCGTCCGGTCCCGGATACCGCGCCCGTGGACCTGGGCGCATCTCAGATACCGATCGTCCAGCATGGCCCCTGGTGTTGTTGTATTTATCATCTCATCCATACTACTGGATCTATCGCCTTGCTCCATCGTGGCTGGATCTCGGCCTGCTGTCTGTATGTCAGCTGTCCCAAGACCAAATACACCGATTGCTCGGCTGCTCGATGTACTGACTAAGAGCCCGGTGTTCGCGTCGACGTTCCGCTCCGTCGTCGCTGGCTTACACAATTACACGCTGACATGTGCCCCCGGAATCCCGAAGTCGCACAAGTCTTGTACCTGTGCGTCTGAGAACTGCTAGCGAGCATCAGGCAAGTTTCGTCCCGCGTCGTTCGCCGCGGTACATACTACATTCGTTAAGTCCGAGTTTCTACGTCACCTTCCACTATACTGATATCGGGCGAGTCCATGGGGGTTTTGAGGTCGGGCATAGTCTTGTCTCAACCCCTTGAAGAATGAGGCTGAGACTCGCCTCCATCATCACCGTTGCGCCAGCTGGACCAGACTGACTTGAAGGTTAAAGCAGCCGCAGCTTCGGGAACCGGGGAAACAACAGGGGCAGACGCAATGGTTCTCACGACAACGGCAATGGCAATGCAGACGTATCGTATTAGCAGTGGTATCAGGGCTACAACAGCGGGGTCCGAGCGTAGGGACGCATTACAGCATGACAGTAAGCAAATGTGAAGGGGGGGATTATGACTGTTCAGAATACCCATGCCATGAGTGGGAGAGGAAGCGGGGGGAGGGGCACAGTTGCAGGATTCCAGACGTGATCATCAGTACTGTCGTCACCTGCCCTCAAAGAGGTCTTCGAGCAGGCCGCGTTCTACCGCAGGCCAGTCGACCACCCCTCCACTGTTGTATACGCTCTCGTACGAGGATATGCTCGCCGCAGAGAAGAACGGTACCAGGTCACGGACACTATCAATTTGCCGAAGGGACTGGAGAAGTGGTCGGCGCATCTGTGCCGCGGTCGCGGAAGGCGTCGGCAGGTGCGATACGGGTGGTCGAGCGTCGCTCTGTACGATGATTGAGTAGTGAAGTCTTGACGGAATGCCCATTAGTCCCTACCTCTGGAATCGGAAGAGCCCCCACAACTTCAGCCAGCTGGTCTAGCAAGGCTTCCGGTGACCAGTCTTCAGGGCGGTAGACGGCGTCCACAGTGTCTGTGATGAAAATCCATTGATGTCTAAGGTGAATGTTAGTTCAAGGTCGAAGATTGTGTGCGTCCTGGCATGCTTACACCTGGAACTCCTCGGTTTGAAGCACGAGCAGTACGTCCAGCAGCTTGCTTGCGGAAAGTATGAGGCCGAGTTCTTCGGAGCCGTCGCTTGGTGGGCTGACGAGTATGCCGTCGAAAATACGGTACTGAAGATAGGCGGTCACGATATTGCCCTATAATCGAACTGGTTTCCGCTTACCAGCTCCGTCAAGATGACCGGCCAGAAGCTCGACAGATTGTGCGGGGAGAGCCGACATAGCAGCACGCGTACACAGAGGAACACTTCGCTCTGGACGATCGGCGCGGTAACATTGCGGAGGGTGTCTACCAGCTTCTCCTGGATGCTAGGCAGCGAAGTCAGGAAGTGATTCTTCTCTGCCGACAGAATCACGTAGGATAGCCGCCGCAGGTTCAACGAACGCAACAGCATCTCGTATTCACGGTTTGTGAAGATGTTTGCCGACGCCGCTGTGGTAATTTTGCCTTGAAGAGCTGTCAGGACGCATCACATGTGCATTGGACGAGAGAAATTGTCATACCAAGCAGTTCGGCTAAGGCAGTCCTGTCGGTGTCAAAGAGTGCCTTAATCATCGGCATCCACTTCTCTCCTGCATCCGCTGTCGAATTGAAGCATCTGTTGTCGTTGAGACAGTCCGTGACTGGTGCGCGCCATGCTTTCACCGCAACGTTGATCTTTGTCATCTCCCGAATGATAGCGACAAGGTCTTCCTCAACATCCAGTGGCCTCCGGGTAATGGTCATCATCAAGAAACTCACAATCATGAACCACCATACCTTGCTTTACCCTTAAGAGCGGGGGTTATGATGTTGTAAATGATCTGATTGCAGGCCGCCAGAATCTTGTCCGGATCGATCAGGAATTTGCGCAAACTAGGGAGTGCGTCTGAAGCAATGTACGAGTTGACCTTGAATATGTCAGCACTTAATGAGGGACAGGGAGACCTCGACTAAATGACATACTTGCTGAACGACATCTGTGCTGTACGTGGGCCTGACAGAATCGGGTAGCGGTAGCGAAGTTGAGCTTGCGCTTTTCTCGTCCAGTCCCGTTCCCGTGACTGTGAGATGATATGAGGTTCCGACACCAGTTGCATATTGATTGACAACCTACCGCGAAGGGTAGGCGTAGGCGAATCTCTGCCATTAGCGACGAGGTTGTCACGCTGTGTCCTTCGAATCCACGATCCGGACTCGACGGCACGACCAGACAAAACGCAGATATCGAGAAGCTTGCCGTATGTCTCCTGCATATCCTTGCGTACGCGCTTGTCATCCAATGCTGTTGTCTGGGAAACTTTGTCCGCCAGAACGGTGAAGCATCTGAGGTCGTTTGGTTAAACCTGCAAAAGGCTGGCACGGATGAGGGATAACATACTTCAGTGCAGCGAAGGCTTGTGGTCGGAAGTCGCGCATAGAGACGAGCAGATCCTTCGCCAGCTGTAGGAACCGATTCCATACTTGCAAGGCCAACGGTCCTTCCAAGCGCTTCATGTACTGCTCAAGGAAATCGAACAACGTTATCTCGAGCCTGCGATCATCGTGACGATTAGTGATATGGGTAACCGGTCGTGTACATCACTTACAAATCCGCGAATGCCACAGTTTTCTTAGTTCTTTCTGACAGCCCCGGTGTACGACATGAAATGCTCTCGCATAACATGTGCACTGCATTCTGCGCACTGGAAGTGAGCACGTCGACGAGATCGTAAGCCGCTGACGTCTCAGCTGTCTCCGGCCGGGCCTTACGAAAGGTCAGACAAAGCGCAGTCAAGTCATGGACCACACGCACCGCAACCTGCTCCTGCCAGCAATCAATCACAGCCTCCAAGACCTCGGTAGAGTGAGCGCGGAACAGATGCTCCAGAACACGCCTACTCCGGTTCCGTGCGCGGGTGTAGATGAGAGCCAGTGATTCCTCTCTCGAAGCCCATTGATTATCCTGAGGAATCACAAGCCTATCCCACATAGCATATAGCACCCGCACGGCATTATGGAGACACCGGTTATCAGAAGACCTTGCCTATAAGAGAATTTGTCAGAGAGCAGATTCATTCCCCCATACAAACGAACTGACCAAGGAGGCATCGTCGGTCGCGGGAGAAGCGCCATCGGAGCTAAAGACATTAGAGACATAGCCCAGCAAGCCACTGGACTCCTGTGCAACCTTATCTGCTCCCTGTTGATCGTCTTCAACGAGCTGCTCTCCGGCCGTACGCGTCATACTGAGTAGCGATAGCCGCTCCAACGCAGTCAGAAGCATCATGAAGTCAGCGTCCGTAGTGTATGAAAAGATGTCGTCATCTCGAGGACCATCAGCTGAAGCATCCAGTATCTCCGTAAGCGCTAACCGCAGTTGCCTGCATACGCAGTCTGTCAAGGGTGAGACGACAGCTTTCAACGTCTCCTTGAAGTGCGGTACAGTCATTAGGATGAAGTCTAGCCAATGCTGCAGAAGCGACCTGTTGGAGGGGATAGATATGCCATCGACCAGCGTCTGGACCAGTAGCGGATGCACGGCATGCGCCTGTTTGCTGTACGCAGTGGGCGCATCTTGAAGGCTGATGGTGTCGGCCGCTCGCTCAATTTGCGCCGCCGAGTTACGGCCCTCGGAACCCGCGATGGAAGCGACGATGACGGAATGCAGGAGGTGAAGCAATTTGTTCTGCAGGTCTAACCTCCCGGTGTGGACGCAGAAGAATAGCTTCTGCACTACCGCGGACTCCAAAGACTGGAGCGTCACGAGATCGACCTCGCCGCGGGCTACAAGCGCTTGCAAGAGTTCCACTGCGAGATTTTGCGCAACCATGTGATACGGTTGCATGGTGGGTACTAGGGACGCCTTTGGCTCCGATTGCAAGATCCTGTGACGCCGATGAGTGGCAACGGTCAAAGAAAACGTCGTAAAACATACCTGATCAGCAGTTGAGACACGATGATATCCATATAGGTCGCATCGGGAAAGGTCGCGCTGACTTGAATCGCATGGGGTTTAGGCACGTCAACTATGAATTGAACCCGTGTTGAACGTACCAGTCTGCAGTCGTTGGAGCAGTGCGCCGTGTAACGAGCGGCTGATCGGTGTAGTACGGGCAACTCTGCTGAAACCGAGGCCGCCGAATTTGACGACGGAAAGGAGCGTCTCGAGGACGTAGTTCACATAATGCTGGTCGAACGGTCGCTCGTAGGTGTATCCCTGCAATTGCTTGCCCTTCAGCTCTGTAGTCGATGGTGCGTACCGGACATTAGGGTCAAACAGGTCGAACAACATTGGGTCTAGCACGCTGTGAGAAAATGAGAGATCACGTTCACACTTGCGCACAAGAGCGTACCGTAGGTAGGACTTCAGGCTGCAACGCATCCACGTCTCGCCTATCCGTCTCAGCTTGGGATCCTCACTTCGAAGTGTCTCCAACACGCTCATCATTGGCACCTTTAGGTGAACACCGGGCAGCATATTGTCGTCTAGATTGACATTTCAGTGACAGAGTACACGGTAAGGACAGCAGAGTTGTACCCGTTAGCCTCCACAGGACTCCGAACGCTTCGCAAGCATCCTGAAGCTCGTCGGCTGGACGGGCGGACAGGCTCTGAGCAATCGCAGACTCCACGTGGGGTTGACTGCTCAATCGCTCTAGCGACCAAATGAGATTGACGACACGGGCGTGGTAGGCCGTATATGAGGGGCGCAGGTACCGGAGGAGCTGAGACCCAGTCAGTGAAAATACAGAGCGACCACGGGACTCCTAGAGACATACCACATTGACTACCGTCTCGATATGAGATCGCCTACTCAGGGAGAACGCGGGCTCTAATCGCTCCGTCTGGTGGATCTTGATCGCCGCCGTAAGAAAGCGATCCACGATGGTGAAACTGACATTCTATCGCTCAAATATTAGAGACCATGCGTGTGAAACATGGCAAGACAAGCGAACCTTTTCTTGGAGACTTTGAAGCAAAATCGACAGCCAAGAAGTGGGTTCCCATTTTGTAACGAAGACTGTATCCGTCTCCTGGTCAAGCCGACCCACGAGCATGTCGAGAACAGATAGAGAGGAGAGTAAGATGTCGCGCAACGGTCGGTCCTTGTCACCAGTCAGGAGAACCTTTGCAGGGACGGTGCTCAGAGAGATGATGTCCTCGAAAGCGGTGACAAATGGAATAGCTGAGCGCTTCGATGCTTCTGGCAGAGCACTATCGTCCAGGTTGATATCATAGAAACCGCAAGCAAATGAGACCGCATCCGAGTCTGTCACTGAAGATCGTTTTTGACGCAATGATGGACGCGACTTAAGTGCGGCTGGAGGGATACGAGTCAGAATCTCGAGCTCCAAAGCCAAGGCATCCAAGACGACCGGCAGCTTTGCAGTGTTGCCCTGGATGCGCGCCTTAAACAAATCTCAGTCACACAAACTCCATACGAAACATAATTGCTTACAACAAGAAGGCCGAGGATGGCGGTGAACACAACAGGAAGGTGGATGGTCTCGATTTCCTCGTCATGTACGTGGAATGTTGCCAGTATGTACTTGACCATCCCGCAGCCCTATGAATAGTATACTTGAAGCGTTGTCGAACAAGTGGTCCGCAAATAAATTCACCTGACTCGACCCTTGGCCGGAATTGAGGTCTGCCATAACTGCGACAAGCAGTCGATTCCAGAGCGCATGCTGCTCAACAGCCTCGTATAGGGTGCTTCCTGTCATCTTAAGCTGAATCGACGTCAATACTGGAATCACGAGATAGGATATGATGAAGCCAAAGACATACATCGTCACCAGCATCAGGACCCGACTCTAAGGCTTTCCGAAGCGCCTTGAAGGCGTCGTAGACCAGGACCTCGGTGAGGGGCAGCCCAACTTCCCATTTATCCAAGAGTGAGATAAAGATCTTAAATGGTCGTGATTGAGAATACTCCGGTGAGGGATTGAACATCTCTTCCTATACAAAGTCAGTAAACGCGCGTCGTGCTTCGGAGGAGTAGCCATCACCCTCAGCGTCGATCGTAGGAGCTCCAAGGAATGTTGCTTGTAGTATTCGATCTGTGCCTGACTGCCTTCCACCGGACCTAGAAGCCATGCGAACAACCTTCTGTTCAGGGCCAGGTCTCTGCGCAGAACTACGCTTGTAGCTGCGCGCATGAGGATAGCGCGATCGTCTGCCTGCGCCTTCCTCACTGCGACACCGTCAATGCGCAACGACTGCAGCAGAATGTCCAAAGCGCCACGGCGGACGAGTAGGTCGTCATCTTCCAGTGCAGCGGCAAAAGCCCTGATCATCAATCCTATGTCGTTGCCCACAATCGGTGTGATGTCTATGTTAGAGAGACGCGTGATGAGCGACTGTGGCATCTAAGGAGGACCTGCGTGGGATTACCTTCGTCTGCTTTGAACGGCGGCAGTCTCCTTGACAGGTAGCATAACGAAGTTCCTCGTGCGCGTGTAGTCGTGAGCATTACAAGCCAGATGTTCTGGAAGAAGAAAGACTGGGATATTGTGCCGGCCAAACGATCTAACAGCGCAAGAACCTGTGTGGAGTCCGTCAGACTCTGATGATGGGTAAGGGACCATTTATGGCGTGCCTTCTCGAAGTATTCCCCTGTCTCCTCCTCCAATCCCGGCAGTAACGCGAGGATGAAGGATTTCATGACCGGCCGAAGACCAGCTTGTAGCGGGAGGTAATGTGTGTCGAAGAGATTGAGGACAGTGGGCTTGACGGCGGTCGCGGCGTACTCAAAGAAAGGGAATAGCCCAGACGACCATAGTGCCAGATCGCGTTGCAAGCCTTCGGACTGCGTGACCGTTTGTTAACAATCGTTGAAGACAAGAATGGTTAATACGCACCCCTAGGACCGCAAGGATATGAGAATACACGTCCAGGGCCCTCTGATGCACTCCGTTCGGCAACGCGGGGTTGAGACATTGCGCCAGTCGTTTGGCCACGACTAGTTTGCGCGGTATCTCCTTGAACTGCTGATATGATTGAAATGTCTAGACAACCAAATGCTCAGTCGCATGAGACAGAGGCAATAAGTCTGCATGCGCACCTTGAGCAGCTGTTTCAGAAACGAGATGAAGTCCGCCCACTCCTGCACGTTATCGAATGAGGCCAGGCATTTCTCCACCTGCTGCGTGTATTTCTTGTACTTCGGATCCGCAGCGTATCCAGGAGGCGTCGAAGCTGATCAACAGACGTTGAGCGAGAGCTTGTCTAAGCTGCCGCGCGCGGCTCATGTATATATTTCAATAATGCACGGAACTCACTGCCATCTATACCTCTCAACGCGTACCACGGAGATCGTTTTGAGGCCTCACCGACGCCAACCCTAGGCGAACTTGCAGCAGACATAGCTGGCAAGTCGTTCGCGAGCCACAAGGATGGAGAGAGAGGAGAGGACGAGGGATGAACAGACGATTGCTGCCGTGAAGCTGCCAATGCGAGCGGGCGCAGTGACACCGCGCGCGTGTCCCTTACAGCACCCGTCGGCGGCTACTTTCGCGTGGCGATGACGAGCACCAACATGTGGCTTGGCGATCACAGTACAACTACTGCGGATCGAACCTCGAATATTGTACACGACATCGTCTGCAAGGCAAACGATGTCAAGCTGGCATTACACGATGATACAGGTACAACTGGGCACTATCTGACGGTCTACAGTCCAAGCGAGAGGATTGCCCGAGTACGTCTAGGGAGCAGCAGGTAGAGGAACCACAGGGACCGAAACAACTGGAATATCCAACGAGGGGGTGCTAGGCCCGCTGCCGCGCTTTTTGGAGAGCTGCGCAGAGATACTGTCTGGAAGTGCAGAGCCCGCGCGAGAGGACGCAACCGTAGACGCGTGGTCCGCCACATTGTGTCTTGCACCTCGTCCCCGACCGCGACCCGTTCCAGAAATGGAGACAGAGGAGAGCTTAGGTAGCGAGAGACCGGCAGCAGAGAGGCCGTCAGCGGCGGCGCTCTGCGCGGCGGCTTGGGAGGCAGCAACTGCAGCCGCGAATTCGGACTCCTTCTCACCCACCCATGACCTAACGAACCAACGGCCTCCTGCTATGCCACGGACTTCGCGGTTGACTTGTCGCCACTTCCGTACATGCTTTCCGCTTTTGTCGAGGGGGATCACCGGGGCGAAACCTGTCCCAATCTTCGGTGGGGGTTGGACGGGGAACGGCTTGGATGGAAGGGGGTAGACGGGAAGCGGTACGCCGTCCAATGGGGCGTCATCGATGATAGGGTGCGGGTGTGGGATGATGGAAGAGAGAGGAATGTCAGGCTCGGGAGAGCCGTCGTGTGGGGCTGGAGATGAAGCAGCTGTCCCAGCATACGCTACAAAAGGCGGATTCATTAGCGACCGGATGAAGTTGCCCAAGAACCACACCTACCTTCACTCACGCTCTCTGCATCTGCGTCCTTGAGTATGTTGACTGTGCCCTTCACACTGGGCCTGGTAGAGGGTCAATGCGTGACCGTGAAACAGTATGCACTGACGTACTTTGATGCCTTCTTGCGAGCACCACGCTGCGTTGAACCTTTGGAAGGGCCCGGCTTCTTTCTTCCAGTAGGCTGAGACAGCGCACTACCACTTGCGGCAACATTGGGATCGAGGACTTCCGCGCGGATTTCTGGGGCCGAGATTACTTCTAGAGACGTAGGTTCAAGCCCAATCATACCGGGCGCAAGAACCGGCGCACCAGCACGTCCGCCGCCTCGTCCTCGTCTACCACCTCCGCGTCCTCTTCCAGCTCGGCGGCCGGGCGAGCCTCTTGGTGGGGCGGTCACTTGGGGCGGTATTGCGCGAGCCGGCCGGGCGACCTCCTCGTCATCATCGTCAATGAGTTGGTCCTCCTCTTCGTCGTCTTCTTCGTCTTCGTCTTCGTCATCGCTGTCTCCGCGACCGTGCTTACTAGATACAGAGCTGGCTTTCGAGCCCTCGCCCTTGTCTCCGACAAGCAGTTTGACCCTGAATTTCGACCGAGCGGGATTCGGCTCTGGAGTGGTGTCCTCCCTTAGTGTAGAGATTTGAGGGGCGTCCATGTCAACATCTTCGGTCATAGTGGACTGTTAATACAGGACGGGGAACAACGCAGAGATGAGCAAAAGAGTAGACGTGAGAGAGTGTGCACAGCGTTAAGGTTAGGGAAGCAATTGAAAGTGGACCTGTAATACAGTGCACCCGATTCGCAGCGCGTCTGTGGCCAGGAGTTCGTGACGCGCCTCCGCCTACAAGCGCCCCCGGACACCCTCCGCGCACAACGCCGGAGGTAGCGTATTACGTGAGCAGACATCCTATTCCTTCCGTCCAACGTCCCCCTCAACGTAGGCAACGCTACGCCTGGGCTCACACACCCGTTTCTCTTCCTTCCCTGGTGAGTGTATCAGGCCTATATGCTCAAGACATTTGCGTGCTGATATGCTGCTCCATTGTCACCTCATAGGCAACACTCCTCCCTCCGTTACTCCTCAGGATAACTCGGTCGGAATGGCTTCCACCACAGTCAATGTATGTCGCATAGTTATCGTTCTTAACAAGTCATCTCGCAGGGCTGAAGGTTGACTGATCACAGGTTGTGAGGTACACCGCTCTCCTGGGCGGCGTTTTCTACGGCATTGTCCACCGCCGTTCACTACAAAAGGCACACGACGCCGAGGTCAAGCACCACGCCATCCACGAGCGCGAGCATCTGATTGAGGAGGCGAAGGTGGCATGGAAGAAGAAGCAGGAATCCAGCAAAGGCGGTGGTAAGCACCCTCCCTCCATATACTTCCCTCGTACTTGCTACCTGCCCCTACCGTTGCACTTGTGGCCATGACTTTTCTCATTTTCCTTGTTCTTAGTGGTCACCAACCCTGAAGACCCCAACTTTGACTTGGAGAAGCTGATCGCGAAGTGGGAGTCGGATTCAAAGTGACGTGGACGTTGTCTGTACATCTCTTTCACTTAGAATGCAGGTCTATTCCAGATACGGCGTCCCGACACTTAGAGCCTACTGAAGGCTTACTGGGACTCAAGCGGCTGGTCGAGCATCTGTTGCTACGCATCCGTATGTTAGCTCCTGTGCTGGCGGTCGTTATGTCGCCTCGTAATGCATGTCTATGTTCTGCTAGTTGCTAGCTTCACTTGCAAACGCTCCGACACCGTTCGCCGTTGGTACTTGATCCATAGATAAGGTGTGTGCGTGCTCTCATATGACAAGCCACACAGGCTGTCTCTCGCGCATCGCCAGGGGACTGAGAACCTCAGCACGGCGTGATATGTGACGTGTACGTGACGTACCCATGGAACGCGTCTGTGACGCGACGCGAACGCCGAGCAGGGAGGCCTCAGTCGTGCTTCCTTGTTCTCTCCAGCCACCCACCTCCTCCACGTTATTACTCCTCAGAGCATCCCCCTTTCCTAGCTTCCTTGGGACGCCTATAAATTTACTTGCTCTGAGCCAAAACACTGAGGCATCATGAAGCCACCCATGCAGGAGAATTTGGAGGACGATCTCGCTGCAGAAGAGGAGAACAAGCTCATCAACGAGGTATTTTCCCCTATGATTACGATACCCATATCAACATTGACTGCACGTCGGGGTTAAGGAGTACAAAACATGGTAAGCGACCCATGAGCGTATGCTGTGTCGTCTTCATGTTCACGTACCCTGTGCAGGAAGAAGAACGCACCATACCTGTACGATGTTGTTATCACACATGCCCTTGACTGGCCAAGTCTGACGTGCCAGTGGTTCCCCGACAAAGAGTCGTACGTAACGCCTAGCCTATACGATCTTCGTGCGTGTCTTGACGAGTCCCAGACCCGCGAACAAGCCCTATACTGTCCACCGCGTCCTCCTTGGCACGCACACGTCTGGGCAGGCGCAGGACTACCTCCAGATTGCGACTGTTCATCTCCCTAAGCGCGACGACAGCTCCTCCGCCGACCGTCTCGATCGGAGTGAATACGACGATGAGCGTGGCGAGCTCGGTGGTTACACCCTGCCCCAAGCACCCCGTGTCCAGATTATCCAGCGCATCAACCATGAGGGCGAGGTCAACCGCGCGCGTTACATGCCTCAGAATCCCGACCTGATCGCGACTAAAGCCGTCTCCGGAGAAGTGCTCATCTTCGATCGAACGAAGCATTCCAGCGAGCCAGAGCGTGGCGGGGTTTGCAAACCGGACATCCGGCTCGTCGGGCAAACCAAGGAGGGGTGTGTGATTGTCCCGTTGATGTGCTGGTTTCGTGCTGAGCGACTGGCCGCAGCTATGGCTTGGCTTGGAATCCTCTGAAGAGCGGCCACGTTCTTGGCGCCTCAGAGGACACGACAGTGTGCTACTGGTGAGTCGTCTGGCGTTCTCGCGTGAAACGAGGCCTGACAGAAATGGCGCAGGGACATCAATTCCTACTCGAAAGCGAACAGTACTATCGAGCCTACAAGTGTGTTCAAGGGGCACACGTCTGTTGTTGGTGTGAGCTGTGATGTCACCCCGTTCCTGTCGTGCAGTTGTCCTAACCCATGTCTTCAGGACGTCGACTGGCACCCAACAGAAGACTTTACCTTCGCGAGCGTCGGAGATGATAAGAAGCTCATGTTGTACGTTTCAGTCCCAACATACGGAGCATATCGGCTCAAAGTTATACAGCTGGGACACTCGTAAGGGCTCAAAACCTACCGCAGAGCTGCAAGCACACGACCGGGAGATTCTCGCCGTTTCATGGACACCTAACGTCTCGTGGCCGCATCTCGTTCTCACTGGCAGCGCTGACAAGGTACTGCTACGCTTGTTCCGCCGATCTCGGACAGTGCTCATATCGTGCCGCAGACGATCCATATGCACGATACGCGTAAGCTAGGACACCCTGTGCACGTTTTCGAGGCGCATACGGATGAAGTCCTTCATCTGTCATGGTCACCGCACAACCCAACGGTCTTTGCCTCCGCATCTAGCGATAGGCGGATAAACATTTGGGACCTGTCACAGATCGGGGTCGAGCAGACCCCTGACGACCAGGAGGATGGTCCACCGGAACTACTCTTCGTCCATGGAGGTGCGCCCATAAGTTCGGTCGTGCGCGCCCTTCCAGTACTGAATCCCCACAGGTCACACTGCCCGTCCAACAGATTTCTGCTGGGCACCAGGTGTAGATGAGAGCTGGACGGCCAGCAGTACCTCCGAGGATAATATCATCATGATCTGGCAGCCCACAATGCGCATCTGGGCTGGGGACGAGGTTAAGATTGACGAAACGGAGCTGGAAGGCGAGGCCATGGAAGGCATCGAACCTGTTGATGGCGGTACAGATGGAGAGGCAGGTCCCTCGGCTTGAAGACACTAGCATGTCGTAATATCTGGATTGTGATTACTCACCTATCTCCCCGACTTTTGCTGTCGGCAACGTTGTGTAGCTTCAAGGACATCTTTTACCCTCACCCAAGGGACCGCTTGGCATCGGTTTCCCAGAGATACAGAGAGAGAAGAGCAGATATGAATTCCTCACGAACGACTAGGTTGAGCGACATAAGTTACAGCCAGCCTGTTATACAACGAGCTTGTCTCGTGCCAATGCGCGTGCGCCCTCCATGATAGCATGGTCACAGGAAGAATAGACGGAGGAGCTCAAAGATCACTATGAACCAGACCAACGGTCGATCGGCGCGGGACATCAAGGAAAGAAGAAGACTTGGGACGCACCTCCACCCAATACAACGAACAAGATGACACCCAAAGCCCAAAGACTGATCGGGCTTCGTTTTGAGAGCCTCTCCGCGCGGGAGGCCTTGACAGGGTTTTTGCCAGCGCGAGCCTTCTCCGCAAATGCGTTATTCCTCTTACGGAGCTCGAACTCGGTCGGCTGTCACGGAGCAGCACGCGTCAGTGACATCTTGATCGCAGACTCAGGTGCGCATAAACTACGAACCATGTTAAAGTGTGTGCGGCGTAATGCAAGAGTGGGCTAAGGAGCGACTAGGAGATGGGACGGGCAGGAGAACAGAGCGAGGGCCTGGATATTTGAACAGACGTGTCAGATGCCTGCAGCCACGTCGCTGGGCGCGTGGCGGATACTCCGGTGTTTGTCTTTGTGTACCAAAGGCTTCCCTTTCTAACATATGCAAATAACGCCTAGCCAGAGCGCTTAATGCTTTGCACTTGACCTCGATCATGCCGAAGGGCGGCAAGAAGACTTCGCTCAAAGCGGCACTGTCCTCACAGCAATCGCGCCTGAAGAAGAAACAGGAAGCGGCTCGTGCAGCCCAGCACGCTGAACGAGCCAAATCAGGTCCGCAATCTAAGGGGAAGGGCAAAGCTACCGCTCCCTCTCAGGCTCGCCCAACAATCCCCTTCGGTCCTACTGACAGCATTCTGTTGGTTGGCGAGGGCAACTTTTCGTTTGCGCGGGCGCTTGTTATATCCCCTCCCGAGTCCCTGCAGTATCTCCCGCCTTCTAACGTCACTGCCACCGCATATGATACCGAGGAAGAATGCTGCTCAAAATATCCAGACGCCGCTGAGATCATTCGAGCACTCCGTGAAAAGGGCGTCGGGCTCCTCTTTAGCGTCGACGCCACAAAGTTAGACAAATGTCCTCCTTTGCGGGGCCGTAAGTTCGACAGGATAGTCTGGAACTTCCCGCATGCTGGTACGCCAGCGGTCGTCCCTTCGAAGTGACGGTGCTGACCTGTGCTTTTGAAGGGAAAGGAATTACGGACCAGGACAGAAACATCCTCTCAAATCAGGTGCTCCTGCTCGGCTTTTTGCGCTCTGCCGCTCCTTTCCTGGCGTCAGGCCCTATACCAGTAGTTCACAAACCTCGTAAACAGAAGAGGGGATCGGACGACGAAGATTCCGGTGATGACCAAGAGAACGCCGACACATCAAACATAGACACAGCGCGAAAGGCCCGTGGCACTATTCTCGTTACATTGAGAAACGTTGTGCCATATACTCTGTGGTATGCACCTCATGTATTTCGGCTCGGCGGTCGTCTGAAAATAGTGCTCGACAGGGACCTGCCCAGACTGGCCAAAACCCCTCCTCCATCGACATCGACATCGACTGGGCAGAAGTCAAATCCAAAATATATCCAGCTGCGTTCCTTTGTGTTCCATCGGAGCATATGGACGGGCTACGAGCATCGGATGACAAAAGGAGAGAGGGCTCACGGACAAGGGAAGACTGGAGAGGGCGGTGAAGATCGTACATGGGAGTTCTGCTTACAGGACTAAACGCTTGTGTTCCCCCTTGTTGCAATGCTTAACCAGCTGTGCCGATGTAGCATGCGAGTTGTAGGTTTTCAGCTGGGTCTATCCGCGTTCCTTCGTAAATGTCTGAGCCACATGATGAACTTCAGGCGCCTATCCGGTAATTCTTGCAGACGTTATCCGGGGCGCTAAAGTATGGGATTAAGTATTAGCGTCGTTTACCCCGGATTGATCTCCCCGCATTTTCTTCTCGTTTACGAACCTCACGGAGAGTCGAAGCTACTGTGAACATGGCCCCGAGCTCACTACACCCTCCGTCGCACTCAGACGAGATCCAACTCTCGTTCCCGCAGGAGCATGTTCTGTTGTTGACGTTCAATCGGCCCAAGGCTCTGAATGCTGTTACGCCTACTATGACTAGCGACATCAAGAGGGTTTTGGATTGGTTTGACCAGGAACCAAGCCTATGGTGACGTGTTCATAATCTGAGCCGAAGGTCAGTGCAACGGCGTGCTGACAGTATCTCAGGGTTCTCGTCCTTACCGGCGCAGGGCGCATCTTCTGCGCAGGGGCAGACCTCGTTGCGTATGTTGGTCAACTCCTTTCAACCGAAGCCTCATTGACATGGAAATACTGTAGCTGGAACCAGCGACAATCCGGAGGTGGAGCAGATAGCGATCAGTCCGACATAATCAACGAGGCCGATGGCTTCGCGTCACTCTCCAGACGCACCGCTACCTCCAAGCCGATCATCGCTGCCGTACATGGTGGCGCATATGGCGGGGGCATGGAGATCATACTGAACTGCGACATCGTCATTGCCAGCGAGGACGCCAAGCTTGCGCTCCCAGAGGTTAAGCGTGGTGTCACGGCCATCCAAGGAGGTCGGCTCAGCCTTGCTGTACCACTGTAGCCTAACTGACTCGTGATACTAGGTATGCCCAGATTGGCTCGCATCGCCGGTCA
Source organism: Dichomitus squalens LYAD-421 SS1 (assembly GCF_000275845.1). Classification (NCBI taxonomy): domain Eukaryota; kingdom Fungi; phylum Basidiomycota; class Agaricomycetes; order Polyporales; family Polyporaceae; genus Dichomitus; species Dichomitus squalens. The sequence continues at coordinate 2,207,300 of NW_006766883.1, forward strand.
CCAGGTACAGTTACGCATATTTAAGGCAGTGTTGAACGGGGTTCATTCGTCTCCCATTGCAGCTTGCTAGCGAACTCCTGCTTACTGGCAAGGCAATCTCCGCGACCGAGGCGGCCACCCGGTTTGGCTTGTAAGTCCTGTCCGTCATCCTACAGCCAAAATTTAGTTTCCTGATATTGTTGCCAGTGTGAACCAGGTCGTTCCGAAGGACAAAGTCTTGTCCGCTGCGCTGGCCTGGGCTCACGAGATCAACCAGAACAGTCCGGACTCTGTACAGAGCACAAAGCGCGCATTGCTACTAGCTAACCGACATGGCAGCGTTGAGGATGCTGTGATTGCGCATGTCGGGTCTGCAGAGAGCAAGCGAGCATTTACTAGCGAGAACATCCAGGTACGTTGGGAACCGTTGACAGAGGCATTCGCTGAGTGCCCCAGCTGACCCGCTCTTTTCATGCAGGAAGGCTTGCGTGCCTTCGTGGAGGTAAGCGGTCTTCTCCCCTTTGAAACATGCCTGGCGACTCAAAATGACACGATAGAAACGGAAGCCGGCCTGGAAGAATCCCGCGAAGCTGTAGTGTGGTGTGTGCCTCAAGGTATCGGCACCTGCGTCATGTACCCTATTTTATCCGCTGTAACTTGGCTTTTACTGGATGTGAATATACTACATGAACCTATTTGTGTCTCCGCTGAACAACCATATATCATGATTCGATGGTGGACGGGACAATGAGAGGGGTATGTGAGGCAGGGTTAGGGTTCAGGACAGCTCGAGCGCTTATTTCCGGGCCACTTTTCCGTGACGTCCGGCACCAGCCACTTTGCCAGCTCTTCCCGCCTCTGCTCCAGCATGGACAACCGATCGAGCACCCCTGGACCCAGTCACGCGGATCAGTCGTTATTCGAACGATGGCGAGACAAATTCACGGCAATGACTGTGGGTACGCCGGAGGAGAGAGTGGCAGCCATGCATGAACATCATCACAAGAAATGCGAAAAGTGGAAGGGCGAGCTCATGACATACAGTCAGTATTAGTGGGTCTTCCTCCTACGAAACCTGCGTATATCCTGCTTAGGGCAGCGTGTAACCTTGCGCTCTTGACTTAGGCCCCGCGGTGGTGTTTATGTTGAAGCACTTGAAGCAGACCGGCGCGGACGTGACCTCGGATGACATTGTCTGTGCACCATGCGACTTTGCTAGGGCGGGAGGGTTCAACCCAGCAGGAGTAATTGTGCTGTGTCAAGACAAGCTCATGAGCAAGAGTCATATGGAGGACACCATGGTGCATGAGCTGGTACACATGTACGACCATGTAAAGTTCAAGGTCGACTGGGACAACCTCCGTCACCATGCATGCAGCGAGGTGCGTGTCGTAGTTTGAGCCTTTCACGGTGACAGCGTCAGGAGGCTGACCGCCCTGCTATGGCTGTGGAAGATTCGAGCAAACAGTCTGAGCGGCGACTGCAGGTGGAGTCGGGAATTCCGGCGAGGGTTCCTGTCGTTCTCGAAGCAGCACCAGGCAAGTCTCGCCGAATTACGTCCCATGCGTGCACGGAGCCAAATTCATCCTCTCTCACCAGGAGTGTGTACGGCGCCGCGCCGTGCTGTCCGTTCGTGCCAACCCGGCATGTCCCGACCAAGCAACGGCGGAACGAGCTGTCAATGAAGTATGGGATAGCTGTTTCAACGACACTCGGCCGTTTGACGAGGTAATCGAACACACGCAACGCGCTAATGGACACGGCCGAGCTGACGTCCGCTGACAGATCTACTGAGGCTCCCTGCACACATGAGCTCACTTCTGGCAGCTCGCTCGGTTTGCATGATATGACTGGCGAATTCGGAGCATAGCCTGTGATGCTATTAGTAGCCGGGATCCCATGAGGCGTGCTTCGCCGATGGCGCGCAGTTGTCCCCCGCGGGCAATTGGTGTAGGCCTGGCTTCGTGTGGGAGGATGCCATGCAGTCGGGCACGCTGAGCTCGCTCGCGTGCGATCGTTGGGTCGCAAGATGGGCCGAGTGGACGAGTAATGTAGAGATAGACAGCATGTTCATAATATGGACCCTCACTCAAACGTGGCGTGTCATGGTGGGCTAGAAGGGGCTAGGAGGCAGAAATAACCAGCGGTACTTGTGCTGAGCATGTGTATTCTTGGATGGCAGGAGTAGCGTGCGTGACGGACAGGGGCGGCCAATCGGGAAGCGCACACGAACGTTCTCGGTCCAGCGTGAGAACGTCGCACCATAGAAAAGTGCCAGGCCAGCCGCCCTGCTACCGACGTTCCCCGTTTCCCCCCTCAGCAAGCTCATTTCCCGCTCTCTACGTCCCCTTCCAAAGACCAGAGGCTTCACGATGTTCGCTGCCAAGTTCAGGTGGGAGGCGCACTACTGTTGTGGAGCTGGTGAATCGCATGAAATTGACCTTTCCGTCGGCGCCCCGGTTTTCAGTTGCCTTGCCGCCCTCGCCCTCGCTCCCTGGGCACAGGCTCTCCTCCTCCAGATCCCCGTCGACTGGCAGAGTAGTTCACCAGCAAACGTCTCCTGGACGAATACCCCCACCGACCCGCCGTTCACGCTTGAGCTGGTAAACACGGACGAGTTCCATGACACGTTTGGAATCGCGAACAACGTCAACCCCTCTGCGGACTTCATTTCGTTGACGCTCCCCGTCATTCCCCAAGGGTATGCTATACTACTGGTCTGCCGCGTCAAGTTGCTGACATGGACGATCCACAATCAGCACATATACCCTCCGTGCCATCAACGTGACGTGAGTACCACTACGGACTGACGGCCCCCTCTTGTATTGAAGCCTTGCGCTATTCCAGGAACCAGAATCAAATCTTCGACGAGACCCCCAGCTTCACCATCCAGGGCCCTCCTGACACCTCCAGCCACTCGTCCGCTGCTTCCACCTCGGCCTCTGCGAGCGCTTCCTCTGCGACATCGTGAGTGATTCGTCTCGTGTTGCGGCATATGTTCCGAGTTCTGATATGTCGAGGCAGGGCCAAATCTGCTACACTCACCGTTCCGGTTAGCTCGGGAACCGCCGCCGCCGCGTCGACCAGCGGGTTTGGTGTGACCGTTTCCAACTCCAATACCGGCAGCGCATCTAGTGTCGCTTCTACCGGTGCGGCTGCGGCGTCCTCCTCTGGAGCGGCCTCGTCCAACTTCAACGGGGCGGCTTCTCTACCCAACCTCGCACCCTGGGCGATCGCCGCTCTTGGTGTGGTTGCTGGTGCCGCTGCTGCACTCTAAGCCTGACACCTGTCGACCCACCGTCAACGGCCGGCTGGGTGGACTGGAGTGGACATGTCTTGCGCGAACTTCTGGGCTTCCTATTTGGTTCCGAGTTTTTTTGCTGGGTTTCGGACTTGCATACCCCCACTCATTGGGGCGCGCGGCGAAGAGTACCTTTACGTATCAGAGTAATACCTGTCATTAGCATGAGCTTTTGCGCCACGTCGTTTGGCGTCGAGGGTTCGGCTTGCGCGCCTCTCAGACACTTACGATACGGACATTCGTCAGAACATTGGTTCCCGAGACTGGTCACCGCTACAACGCTACTTCGCATGCCTGTTGTTTCATTACGTACCTCACCCACATTCATTCAGCTCTTGAATTGGAGTCTATATGGCATGACATTGAGACGATCATGGTACAGCGATGACCTGACATCGAAATATTACAATGCGTTACAGTACAACCAAGCATTGTCCGGTAAGGATACAATATATGCGAAACGGCAAGTCCGTGAGACAATCTACGATCTATATCCTGGAAGGCTTTTCGGTCGTCTCAGACAGGACGTCTTGAGGGTGTTCCGTTAGCCCTTGAGCAAGAAGAGAGGGCATTTTCCGCTCAGAGTCCGCGAAGTGCTCAATTGTCACTACAATTTGCACATGCAGTGAGGATGATTGCTGTGTTGATTGAGCACGCGAAGCATTGTCATCTCGCTTTTTGAGCCAGGTGAAGACTTGGTGCTTCCGCCAGCCCTGGGTATGTGAGATGAGCCTTGATGAGCGCCGTCTACGGAAGCGTTGCCAACATACCTGAGGGGCACTTGTAATGGAAGTCCCCAGTGGTACTGTCACGCGCATTGTCAATGGTACTGGAAAGGTGCAGTAGCAAAACGTCAAATACTCACAAAATGCTTCAGCAAACACGGCCACAACACGCAGTCTCGGGAAGTCCAGGTGAGTGCGCAAACCCATCGCTCTATCGAATTTGAAGTCACATCAGTTCAGCTCCGGAAAAGGACTCCGACAATCGCCGTCAGTACTGACATGAGAGGAAGAGCCTGCAGGCAAGTCAGCACGATGATGCGCACTGTCTTGGAGGAGTTGAAGGAGGCGGGTCGACGATCTCCCGACATGTCTCGTCGTCGAAGTTTTAAGACAGTGACGAGGGTATGTACTGCAGGTGTCAAGAACAATTAGCGTTCAGTGTCAGTGGAAATAGGTTTGAATCAAGGCACGCACCCTCAAGGCACAGGGCCATCAGAAGTACGGATACGCTGAGGATTTGCGATGCGATGTTCCTGTTCAAGAAACGAAGAGGTGGTCTACTATGTAACGTAGGAAGGCTGCACAAGGACAGATGGCACCTACAGCGGGACGTTTTCGAGAGCGCAGGCCAAGTCGCCGGGATGACGACTGACTTGAGAAGGATAAATGAGGGAGAGCTGCTAGACATATCAGGACACGGAAGCACGATGAATGACCACCACGTACAACCGCCGCTGTGACAGAAAAGACGATGAAGACGATATACGGGGTTGCCATCAGCTCGATTTGGTGTCAGTAGGGTTCGTACTCGCTGCTCTGAATGTGCTCACGATAGTTTGGTAGTCTTTGGCCGTCGAATTCTTTGGCGACATAAACCGGATTTCGACTGTGATGTCCCAGACCAATGGAATCGACGCCATCGCGGGCCTGCCTGCCACTTCTGGGAGTCAGTCCGGCTAACAACATAGTGTACACATACATCATAGCCGTCCCGATTATCAGAGATGCTTGAATTACGCATAGAGCAGTTGGCGGTTCAGGAACCCAGATAGCACTTCCATAAATCCTAGTTAATTGTCAGCATATAGTGCGAGAAAAATCACAGAGAAATACCGACAGGAGATACGGTGGGATAGTGCTAAATACCGTCACCGCGAGCATGTTCAACCACGACGCATTTTGTTCCCTGGTCTCACTAGAACGAAAGTACATCAGGATGAGAACAAGGAGGGCAATCTGACCAGCGGTGGCTAGGCTGAAGGAGGCATAGGCAATCTCTTTTGCATAGGGTCCAAACCCTACGTCCGCCACAAGAATCTTAGAGATAGTGCTGATGTTGTCGGGAGAGTCGTCCTCTGGATGCATCGGTAGGCAGAGAGAGCGAGGATATGAGGGAGGAGTACTCCAAGTGCAGTCCACTCGGGAGAACAGATGCCGGGTCGACGCTGTTTCAGAGTCGAGTCGAGTCTTTACTGACGAGATGAGGGCCACACATCATTATATGTGGAGAAATTGCTTCATTCCACGGCTACTCGGATGCGAACCCAGACAGCACAAGGGTGTAGTCCGGACATTTATGAGGAGGCCGTCCTCTTCACGATCCATATAAGCACTAATACGTTATTTTAACGGAGCACATACGCCTGAAAAGTGCATCACAGCTGTTGAGAGGTATTCGGCTATGCATCGTTCTGACAGTTGATAGAGCGTGTCAGCCGGGGACCGTCTCGACCAGCTACTCGTGTGAGAAGACAGTGACAACGATCTGTCATTGTGTGGCCTTCGTCAAGCAGCTCCCGTGTTTCGAGAAAGCGGTAAGTGTGCAAAGAGGGGAGATAGGAGAGACAACCAACATCCGGGTATGAGCGCTGTGGCCGAAGCTGTCCAAAGGGAGTTAGCGCTCTTCCCGGACATCGGCCACGTGCGGCTGTGGGAAGGACGAGGTTGGGCGAGACGGGAACAGACAGAACAGAGCAGCCCTGATCACAGCAGAGCTTGTCCCTCTCCCCCTTCCTGCGCGGGCCTCGCCGGACTCTGTTGCTGCTCCTACACGCTCTGCGGCTTTGTTTATTCTCAGTCCAGGACATTGGAAAAGTCGTGTTTGGTCTAGGTGAGTGACCTGGCATCCCGCTCCGGGACGAATGTTTCAATCGTTCAATAAATGGCTGTCCTTGTACTCGGCATCCACAGCATTAGCAGCATCCGGGACAGATGCATTCACAGTGATATTCTCTTTGTATCCCGAAGCCTGAGGCCCTTGCGACTTCTTTCCTGACTACAACATGCCTGGTTCATCTCCCGAGAACGCTGATCAACCCGAGTCAGCCGTCTCTCCCTCTTGGGCTCCGCGCTCGCCGCTGCCTCCTGATCGACTTGCAAAGCTCGCGAACGCTCTTGGAGTATCTACCCCAATCCCTCGCCTTCATGTACTCACCTCACCTTCCTCCACTTACGCTCCTTCCCCGATCGCACCTCCTTCCGCTGTCTCTCCTTCTTTCGACTTTCGACGTTCGCCCACGCCTTCGGTAGGCTCTTCTGCTCACACCTACACCCCGGCCTCTCAGACGTCAAAGTACCTCCTTCACGTCGTTCCGCCATCTCATCTACCCCATGAATCCGACTACACGCATGAGAACGAGTTGCTTCCCCCACCTCCGACCGCTTCTGGTTATCATACGCACTTCCGGCGCGGCGTTCTGATCCCAGTCTATCCGACACTACCAAGCCAATTAAACGCCATCGCGAAGGAGTATGCGCTTCCGAGCACAGTTGGCTTGGTTCTATATCTTGTCAATTCCTCCCCCGCTGCCCATGCCAGTATGCGACTTGGGAACATGTCGGAAGAAGACGGCGGGCCAGGACCGCGAATATCGGAAGACATCTGGAGGCACATCTGGGTACGTGTACTCAAGGCCGAACGCGATGAGCCGTCTCTCTCTGCAACGCGTGCAAACGGCCTCGGGTTCGGAAACGCAGCCGCACAGTCGTCGCCTTCGCTGCTCCAAGACGTAATGTCAAATCCGAGTCCCCTACGACCGCTTCTCTCGCCTATGCGCACGGAAGCTCCCCGACTCGGCACCCCGTCTCCTTCCACCACCGTGTCCCACTCGGCTCTCTCTTCCACTTCGGGTCTGGACTCGCCCGACTCCGCGACCTCCGTATCTGACGGTGGCAACGCGGACGACTTGCTATTGCCCGGGTTGCACTCGCCAGCGCTCATACCCATTCTAGCGAAGGTGGAGTTTAACATCGACAAGCGAAAGGCAACGTGGTATGGCAGATGGAAGAACACGCGGCGCGCACAACACGCGAAGCGTACAGAGAGCCGATTAGGGCTCCGGAGCAGGGCAGCGTCGCGGGCGGGCGACGAATCGGCAGCTGAAGAGGATGATTCGGCGAGGAAGCCGGCGCTCGAGCTTCGCCTCGTCGAGCGGTTGCAGGCTGAGTCGAACATGCCTGCGTTCCTGCGGCCGAAGGACGGAAGATTGCTCGGCCCCGACGCCGACGATGGGTACGCGCAACTGCCGGACTCAGACGAAGAGGACGAGGATGCAACGGCGAGGTTTGGGCAAGGGACCGTGAGTGGAGATCCGTTGGCGGACGTGTTTGGCACCGATGCTGAGACCTGGGCGGACATACGTGCTGAATCGCAACCTTTCCGTCAGAAGAGAACGAAGAATCCGAATGTCGTTGACCTCGCCCTCTCCGGAGAGGCACTGTCGGCATTGCCAGACCCAGTGGAGGGCAGCGAGGAAAGGCAGGAGGGCGACGACGCGCGGGAGGTTGCGGATCTCCTCAAGAGGAGTTCACGCCCACGACTCTCGGTCGCCATCCCTAGCCCGCCGCCACAGGCCGGTCGCGAGCGCAGTGCTTCAGGGGGCTCCTCCTTGTCGAGGAAGCGCATCCCTCCAGCATTGGACCTTGCGCCGTCCCTACCAAACGTGGCGGATTCCGCGGGTCTTGGTACGGACGATTCGAACATGCGTTTGGCGTACCTGACAGAGGAGTCCACCCCCTCTACAGGTATGTTTGCCGAAGGCGATGAGTCCTCCGACGGCGAGACCACACAGCGCCCGCGACGCAGCCCATTGGAAGAGAAACGTGACGGACAGTTCTTTGACGACCTCAACCTTGGCCTGGACGGCTCTGTCGAGGTGCGTGGCATCGAAAGACCGGCAGTTGTGTATAGCCACCGACGATCTGTTCAGTACGATGAGGATGATCCGGACGATCGCCGGAAGAGTCAAGTCCTTATGATGGCTAAGTTGGACGAAATTGAGAAGGTGAGTACCGATGCCGCATTTCTGTTGGTCATTGTGAATGCTTACGACCACTGTCCTGTTCAGCACCTCGCCCAATTCTCGCCTCGCAAGCTAGCTATCGAAGATCTGGCGGCAGAGACGCCGACAGGGATGCCCTCCATTGCGAGCCTCACCCCTCCGCCGAATTGGCAAGGAACTCCTCGCAGTGCTCCCATACCCATGTCCCCACACCAACCAGGGTTTGTGTAAAATAACTACTCTGCAATGGTCACGTACTAAGTAATCTGTGGGCTCAGGCCTCCTGCAGAAGGTGCTTCGTGGCCCGCCGTCCCTTACTCGATGCTCAACAACATGAACTCCGCTCCCGAAACTGAACTGCCCAGTGACGTCCCTTCTCCGCCACGGATAGCCTTCAACGGTATTTCAACAGAATTGCCGAAGTCACCCTTCCAGAAGCGGTTCACCGCTCACGGAGACGCGATGTCCGACGAGTCGCTTGCGCGTAAACGTGAGCTGGAGGAAGAGGGGCTCTATCCACCCCTTGTAGCACCTGCATTGTTACGCACCCCTGGATCCGAATCCCCCGTTATCCCTTTGTCGCCGGATCCGTTCGGGAGATTCCCGTCGGACGTGGATGTCCCGACCCCTCGATATGAGGAGTCGGTCTTCGCAGCGAAGCAGAATTCCTCACTCCGGCAAGCGCATAGCAGCAAGATGAGTAATGCATCTTCTGCGCCTTCAACAAGCCGATTTTCCATCGACTCGCTAGCGTCGGAAGATGGCAAGGCCGCCGCCAAACAGTCATCGCTTATGAGTGTGAAGAGCATCAAGAAGCTCTGGCGGCGAACCAACAAGGCCTCGGTGTCCGGGTCAAGCTCGCCTGCCTTGCCGAACTCGGGTCGCTCGTCCCCGAACTCAGCCCCGCCTTCCAATGGCCCCGCCCCTGGACCAGGACCGAAACGCATATCCCGCACGCTCTCGAGATCACCGCTGCTCCCCGAGCCGCCGAAATCCGCGCCGGGACCCGCGATGCTTATGCCGAAGCGTAACGGCTCAATGCACCAGCTCTCTTGGAATCAAGAGTCCCCTTATCCCCTCCACCCTCCTCCCCGCCAGCCTTCGCCATCGGTGTCACCCATACCAGCTACGACCCCGCCATTGCCTGCGTCTGCCCCTCCGGCACTGGTCCAGGCGGAGAAGGGCGGCATGCGCAAGTCGATCCTGAAATCGTTCAGCAAGTCCCAGTCGGGTACCCTCTCGGCGCACTCCTCACAATCGTCCATTTCCGCACCGCGCTCCAGTCACGAGATGCCTCCAGAACAGCAGCGCCTGAGGAAAGGGAGCGTTGTGGAGCTAGGCCAGGTCATGAAGCGCGCGTCAGGCGTATCATCGACTATGACCCTCGTCGATATCCCGAGAAGTCCTCCGCTTCCCGAGCACCTCTCTGGAAACCAATCTCGTTCTGCTAGTCGGTCGTCGCAGTTATCCAACGCCAGCATAAGGATGAAAAACCGCCCGAGCATCTCTTCAACTGAGTCGTCTTCGTCCCGTGCACCTTCCCGGCTCATGGCCGGCGCTTCACCGCCACGCCCTGGCGCACTGTCGATACCACGCACGTCTGGCGACTCATCGGATAGTCGTCCGAGCTTTGACGAGTCACAGTTCGAGATCGTCTCACCTAAGCTCTTGCCACATCAGCTTTCATACCCTTACAATACTATAGACCAGTCCATGTCATCCTCAGAATGATCGTCTCTGGTTGTTTGCCATATCTGGTCTATAATATCTTGGTTGCTTCGTACGTTGTCAGACGCTTCGTGTCGTGACCGTATGGTTATATCGTATATGTATCCACTGCCTTCTTGCCTTCTACTACCAGGGCCGCAGCTAGCGTGGACCCCGCCTGTGGCGCGCGGTCTCTTTACATCGCTTGGCTCTTCGCAATCTTTCCCATGCTAGTTGTCGCCCCCATGAGTCTGTCCGTCTCGTGCACGCCGTATATATCACTACCTTACTCTTGGAACGCTCCTTGACGATACCGATACGCATTGTCTACTACTTACGCTCGTCTTGATCATGCCTTGGGTCCATTATTCCATCGTACTTCTACACTTTGCTGCATTCCTGATTCCAAGTCCCGCCGATGTGTTATTATCAGTATTTTCACTTCCATTTGATGCCATAGCACAAAACAATATAACAACACGTGTTGCTAGTAGTACTAGACCACTGGCTCCGTATCATCATGAGTATGGCAGCCGTCGACCAGGCGTTGCTAATCAGAATGAGTGCTCTGTCGAGTCCTTGCCAACTGCGGAGGTACTTGACGAACCCGCGGACACGGTGGTGAGGATGCGGTCGATGTAGTTAGCGCCACTCCTAATTTATAGCAAGTACGTTAGCCGAAGTGGGACTAGCGACCATAGCATAGGAGTGCGTACCACTTCTGGTGCGTGAGCACGTCACAGCCGATCTCCTTCTCTTTCTTTTGAATGAGATTAACGTATGCAAGCATACCATCGGTCTTGAAGGCCGCGGCTAGCTCGGCTACACGTGTTGTCAGCGATATGTGTAGGCCGAGGTGGTTTACAAGCATGTACTCACCGGCCGTGACAGCATTCAGGTGCAGGCCAGCCAGGGAAATAAGCTGTAGAACGAATCTACGCACGATGCTCAGCTCGGCATAAGGTCATCTATTGGGGGAACTTACCCTTCTTTACCGAGGTCCCAGACGAAGTTTTTCAAAGCCACGTCTGAGAATCCTTGCGCAGACCAGTTGAAACTGGGGCTGAGGTTGTAGACAAACCACCTGAACGCACGTTGGATCTGTCTACAGACTTTCGCATACATAAGATGAAGCACTTACTTGCCAGGGTACTTCTCGCGAATCTTGCGAGAGAAATACCGAGCCTGCTCAAGGTCAGGCAGCTTTGTCTCGAGCCAGATCATGTCAGCATAGGGCGCGAATGCAAGCTCGCGCTTGATGGCTGCCTCCACCCCGCCGGTGTAGTGGTAGTAACCCTCACGGGTCTTGGGCAAGTCCCAGTCCCAGAAGATGTTCTCCCCGAGGATGTCCTTAGCGATATCGCGTGCGTCCGCGTTAGACTTGCCGTCCGCCGCCTCACGGAACGCCTTCAGCGCACCCTCCTTGTCCTTCACGTCTGATTTCTCAAGCGCCTTCTCGAAGGCTGAATGTCGAAATCTGTCAGCAATGCCTCCATACACGAGCCGCACTCACTCACCCTGGCCGAACGTGCTGAGCGGATTCCTCGCCAACCACTCCGCCTCAATCTTGTCGATCTCGGCACCACTCCGGCCCTCGGCCTCGGCCTTCGCGATGACCTCCGCGAGCGCACGGTCGGGCGCGGTGACGCCCTTGATGAACTCGTGGTCGAGGATATCGACGGTGCTCGAGAGGAGCTTCGCGCTCTCCGCGTCCGTGCGCGCAATCAGCAGCATCGTCGACTTCAGCAGGTCGAGCTGGAAGCGCGCCGCGATGAGGCGCGAGACGTGCGCGGACGCGGGGACGAGCACTTTGCCCGCGAGGTGGCCGCACTTCTTGCCGCCGACAAGCTGGTCCTCGAGATGGATCGCTGACGCACCCTGGAGGTCGCGAGTTAGACAGAAAAGTGGTCCAGGGGACCCTCGAAGAAGGGGCGCACAGATTCGGCGAATAGCTTGACCAGCTTCATGACGGTCGAGAGGCCGCCATGTCTGCGCATGTCGGGTGCCTGCTCAGTCCGTTCGTCCACAATCGCGCGAGGCTCAGCAGGGCAAAGCTCACCCCATGTCCGCGTCGGCGATGATGGGCCGCAAGTAGTCGATGTAAGGCAACTTCGCGCGAGCCTCCGGCGTCACCTGCCACCGCTCGTCATAGTGTTTCTTGTCATGGAGCTGCTGAGCACGGAAGATCCGGTGCACTTGGTTCGGGACGGTCGTGTACGGGTAGTCTCTGTCCGACCCACCCATACCTCAGCCCCAGCACAGTCAGCATTTGACATGCGTACGCACCCCAGGTCCGGTCCAACTTCATTGTTGCCCGTCGTGAGTACGCTCGACGCCGCCCACCCGCTAACGTACACCACTTCCTGGTGCGGTGCCATCTGCGTCATCTGCACCGGGTCGATCGCGCCCATGGTGTGCACAGGACGCCCTTCGCTCGCAGCCTTCTCAAACAGCGCATAGAGCTTGTTCGCGAGGAGCGTCGAGGGCAGCGGGAGGACGGGCAACGAGCCCTGCTTCGACGCGACCTGCGCGGGGGTGTACGGACGCTTGAGCGAGGCGAATCGGGGCTGGGCGAAGAACGCCTCCATGTCCGCGATGCGGGCCTCAAACTGGGCCGCCTCCTCTTCCGGGGTAGGAGGGGTGAGTGGTAGTGCGGGGAAGGAGGACATTGCGCGAGAGCGTGGGGCGAGGATGCGGGTTGCGCCGCGGACGCGGAGGGTCGTCCTAATCATTGCACGAGTCTAACGGCACGAGAAGAGCCTTGGACCAGGAAACGAGACAAGCAGAAAAGCAGAGAGGTGTCCTGAGCACCTCAGGAGGAAGCTGAGAACAGAGCTAGTAGTGGTGCAGGGACAAGCTTGTATACCCCACACTGGGCCGGTAATCCGGCAACTTCGGAACGAGCGCGGATCCCGAGTTTCGCATCCTGACACTTCGTCATCGACTGTCGGCTCAAAATTCAGACTTCGGTAGCACAAGATGAGGGGGTGTAATGATTGTACAATGTTAATTTCGTGTTGTACAGAGATCTCGTTACTACGCTCTGTGTCAAGATTCGCCCTTCATGACTCAAGTTTGCCCAGCAACCAGCAGCTGGCCAGAACTTGACCAAGGAAGAGAGGCGCGTGCACCCAGCGCGTTTCGGTCGTCGGAGCTCTGTTCGAATCACGTCAGCCCCAAGGTCGGACTATCTGTCCGAAGGTGAGCGAGCACTCACGAGCCAAAAGAGAAGTGGGCCTGCGCTCCAATGAGGAAGAGGACGATGCCCCACAGGCGGTTAGGGCTGCGCTTATACCCAGCCTTGGTCGAGGGAGGAGAGAAGGTTGCATAGACCCAGAGGCCGGCCAGGAAGATGGCGATTTCGGTGAAGAAAGTTGCGGTAGGATGGTCAAACAAGCCGGCACCTAGCGCTGTATCATCGCCCGGAGTGATTTTGACGTCTAGAAGTCCATGTCAGAATCCGAGAGTGTTGAGAAGCTCAACTGGTTGTACCTGAACGATGAGAAGGCCATTCCAGAAGGAAATGGCTAGCGGACGCTGCGACAATAGCGGCTTGATCTTTCCAGGTGACGGGGGCGTTGGTAGATCTCTTGTAGAGGACGGCGAGGATGACACCTGTAGCGAAATTGAGTGAGAGCTCCTTGAGAGAGTCGGCCGGCGATACGCACCAGCGACCGTCATTCCGAGCAACGAATGGCTGTAAGGATATTCGTTGGAGTACGGGAAGCATCCACGTCTCTGGAGGCTGGGGTCGAGATTGAAGGTCTCAATGCCGGAGAATTGGAGGATGAAGAAGACGACGTCTGGGAGTGCCCCTGCAAGAGTCAAGACAGAGAGGGGAACTACAGACGCGAACGGCTTTGCAGCCAAGCCTAGCAAAAGTGCATGAGTAGCCTGCTTCAAAATCCATCCCGCACCAATGCTGCTCAAGGCGTACCCGAGGCGTAGTGAGCGATCCACATTGTTGCGTTAGTAGAGGAAGATGACACGGAGGTTAACGTTCAAAAGTGACCCTACTAGCGAGGAGGACTATATATATACTTGCCTCAGTTCAGTCCCACAACCGGCTCAACTATGACGACATAGAGAGACAGCGGGACATAGTGGATGTCATGAGGAATGGAGCAGGCTGGAGAGGCCCGTGGTTATTTGGAGCGCGAGCAAGAAAGTCCGAGACTGGATTTAGCGCAACTCTCTCATATATCGACAGCACTAGTAGTGCTCGGACTCGACCTCATCGAACGAGACTATTCAGTAAGTAGGTTGATTTGAAGGCATTGGTACCACGTCCATATACGGAAGGAGCGCGGTGACCCCGCGACGGCCGGCGCCTCTCTGATCGCGACTCCGGCATCCAGCCTCCTTCGTCCAATTATCCAATCTGCGCTCTGTACGCACCCTGATATACTCATCCTCGGAGATTCTGCGTACATCTTCAACCACTGGTTGGTGAAATTGTCTCCTGGTAGCCGACCCTTTCTTGCGATCCTGCTCACTGTTGTCCCGCTGAGCAGCGGCAAGAGTCAACATGTTCACCTCACCAGCAATCAAAGCCTTGCCGGACCTGTCTCTAGACCTGTCTGACGCGACTGACTGGCAAGCAGGCCTGCTGAGGACCGTCCGGCACCATTTGGACATCACTGCGGTTGCGACTGAACCCCTCTCCGGCCTTTTCGCAGTTGGTACGTGAACCAATCCTCCCGATTAGGGCGCAATCAATTCTCTAAGATCGTAAACCAAGGCACTGCACGCGGGCGCATACATTTGTACGGCTCGCCTGGCGTGGAGTGTACGGTCGACATTTCTGACCCTGCGGGACTTCGCGTCAAGTTCTTGCAATCCGCGTCATCTGTATTTAAGTTACTCTGCATCGGTACGAGCGCAATCCAGAGTCTTGCACATTGCGCGTCGATGCGAGCTCATCTGTGCAGATGAGCACGATCGGCTCTTCGTATGGGACCTCGCAAACCTGGGTCGGCCAAAATTGCAGAAGATAGCTGCCTTTGGTCAACCAGTGCAGTATGAACAACCCCTCGTCTAGAAACTACTTTTGACAGCAATCCGTTGCAGTGCGATCACCACTTCTCCATCGCACACTCATGTTCGTCACTGATTCTCTACACCACCGACTCATCTACTGAGTGTAGCTCCGCAGGCGTTCATCGCACTGGCGAACGGAGAGGTCAAGACATACGATCTACTCTGCCTCCGGATATCCCAATACGTGATACCAAATGTATGGAAGGTCTACGAGGAGAGATCTCTTGCTGGAGGGCCATTGTCCGGGTCACCTACGTCGTGAGTCGAACACTATGCACTCATCTATTGGATAATTCAAATGGGTCCGTTCAACAGGGACATGATCATAGATATTGTGATTCACCCTCGAGACCTGAACCTACTGTTCGTGGCATATGAGGGTACGTGATCGCCATCACCTGATCCGTACTATGCTTATAAAGAGGTCGCAGGCGGTATCATTGTAGCCGACCTAGTGCGTCCCTGTGATGCCCGAGGTGACATCATCTACTCACGTGGGCTATACAGAGAGAGCAGAAGCCTGTCAGGACTTTCGAGCTGACACTGTCTCCTGGAGCACCAGGTGGAACAGGCTATCACTCCAAGGTCAGCGATCCTGACTTACAGAGAGCATCGAGACGATGAGCTCACAACGCACCCGTTAGGACATCCTCCTACCCCGTCGTTCTCAGGTTACGGCCTTGGCCATCCATCCATCTGGCCATCTTCTCGCCGTGGGCTATGCCGACGGGACGATTGGCTTCTGGTCTCTTGAGGATGAAGACAAGCCTCTACTCCTGCGAAGCATCGACAGTCCAGATACAGAGGACCTAAGCTTGGTCGACACCGCCGTCCTCGAGTCCGTTATGTCTGCTGCTAACCAGCATCCGCCGGAGCCTCCTCGTGAACCCATTTTCAAGCTTGCCTGGAGCGGCTTCCCTAACTCATCCGACCCTCGCGGAGGCGATACAGTCCTCACTGTTCTTGGCGGTTCGACGATCGACGCTACTCCTGGTGTGACCACTTTGCTTCTGCATCCCCTGCAGCCTCCAGCGCCTCCCACAGCAGCCTCACCTAAAGCCCAAAGCTTCACCCAAGGGTTGCATCCCGACGTGCGCGCCGCAATGTGCGACTCGCTCAGAGTGAAGAATGCGCATACATACAATGCTTCGGGACCGGTCCAAGATTTCCTCCTGTTCCCTCGCTTGACACCGCACTTTTCTGGGACCTATGATCCTAGTGCGATCCTGCTTGTGTCTGACAGCGACGCTCCGGAAGCGCGTGTATGTGAAGCGTTCGATTTCCCGCCACCTGAGTTCGTCGAGTCCGGGCCTCCTGAGACCCCCTCTGAACTCAAGGACGACCCCACCCAAGGATACCCCGAAGATGGGACTGAGCCAGACTATGGCTTGGCGAAGGAACTGGCCAAGACGCTTCAGTCGATGTCATTATCGGACGATCCTTGGCCAGCAAGGCTGCCTCCGTACCTCTGGAGCGCCATCGGAGAGTATCTTGTCAAGGTTGACAAGCACGCGTACGAGACCCTCGTACGTGACAAGCATGGGTCTATCGAGGGTGAGGTCCCGTTCCCGATGCGTGGCGGAATGGCGTGGTCGGAGGATGCCGACGGTCTTATGAAGTATACCAAGGTTTGTATCGTTACTTCCCGCTTATCCCCTTGGTCTCATTGACCGAACTGCGCCCAGCAACAACCCCATAGGATCTTGATATCGCGTCTTCGGGACCTCTCGATCCGCTTCTCGGATGTGAGCTCCCAGCTTCTCGTCAGTAACGGTCAAGATACCCCTCTCGCGTCGAGTCTCCCTTCGCCCATCCCGCCCCTCACCATCGAGCTCGCCCCCATTCTCATCGACCGCTCTCTCGGCCTGTCAGCAGCCACTGACTATGACCTCCGCTCGAACAAAGACCGCGTGGATGCCGTCTATTTTGCACCCGAATCCCTTGAGTGTGCCACAATTCTCCGGAGCCAGGCAGTCGTCCTGCATAGACTAGACATTCCCGCGGACGACACGACCTTTACTCAGAAGATACTCGAGGACGAAGAGCTGGTTTCATTGTCACATCTTCGTGTCCGCAAAGGGTTGCGCTATCGCCCGGTGTTTGCTGTGCGACCGGATGCCAGGCGCGGGCCGGTGACCGCTTGTGCGCTCTCGGACGTCGGTGTGTCTCGCAAGTTTCGCGATCGGCCGCATAGATGTTGACCGCGTCTATCACATAAAGGGTTCCTCGCCGTCGCATACACCTCTGGGCAGCTGCTCATCATCGATCTGCGGGGACCGCGCGTGATCCTCCGGAGCGACTCGCACGCCCATGGCGGCGGAAGCTTCCTGCAGCGACACGCAGAGCATGAGCCCATTCTGTCGCTCACTTGGACGTGCTGTGCCTTGGATACTGGTCAGTCGTAAAAATCTGTCCCACATACACACACATGAACTCATTTTTACCTAGACCCCGAGGTCCGCATCCGCCTCATCGGCACTGCGGCCTCTGGCCAGACGTCTATCTACACCCTGGAGCATAAGGCGCCAAGCACTTGGATAGTAGAGCACCCACCGGCGGTCGTCGAAGGTTCCGCACGTCCAGTATCTGGAGGTTCGGTCGTCCTCGATGCAAAGTCGGGCGCGAGACGTCCCGCCAATCGTACTGGGTTGGCCTCCGTCCTCCAGAAGGACGAGGCTTTTGGTGCGGATCCGTCTCCGAAATACATTTGGGTCTGCGCAGGTGCGAAGAGCGTACGGACCCTGCTCGACGTCAATGGGGAGCGTATTGCAAAGGTGGAGTGGGGAAGCAAGGTCGGGACGATCGAGCACGTCGAGGTTGTAGGTCGACTCGGTAAGCCGTTCTTACGCATTACCAAGATTTACTGGCTCAGTGGTTGTCGGAACCCCGTAGATTCGTGTGCTTTGGTCGCATACACAAGCCGCGGTCAAGGGCTAATTTACTCTCTGCCACACCTAGAACTTATCCACACGCTCGAGCTGCAGACATCCGCGTTGACAGAGTAAGTCCTGCCTGAGAGCACTTGCCTAATGCTCCCGATACTCAGGTCCGCGTCTCCAGGCCTCCGAGTACTGACGACACTGGCGACTACATTACCCATACCGCATTCCCGGTCCCTGCCGGGTCGTCCTTCCGTCCGCTCCTCACCACCGAGATCCGCACACTCTTCAACTCCAGGCGCGCAGCTCCGTATGAGCTGCCCCTCGTCGACCTCACCCGAGGCCGAGGCTCGGTACCCGCTCAGCCCCAGCCCGTCTCACTCGGGCCACCGTCCGTCATGAGTTCTGTGCTGGGGTACATCGGCTCTCTGACGGTCGCGAGTGCCGGCGACCAGATCGATGCTCTATGTATGTTCCACATTGTGAACGCACATATAGTATGGCGATGACTGACCACGAACACCGTCCGCCAGTGGCCGGGCCTGATAGGCCCATCCCTAAGCCTCACAGCAAGCTAGCGGAACGCCCTCGTGCGAACAGTCCGGAGGCCGGGTCTACTAGCCCTGCTCAGACATCAGTCTCCGCAAAGGCGTCAGAGATGTCGAGTGGTGTGGGTGATCTTTACAATCGCCTAGGTACTGCGCTCCAGGAAAGAGGGTGAGTTCTTCCAGTCGATCCGTCTTTGTATCGTAGGTAATTTAACAATGTATATGCTAGTGAGATGCTTGGGGATCTCCAGCAGAGTCTGGACTCGTTGGAGCAAGGAAGCAAGAACATGGTAGCCCAAGTACGTCGCTCAGTGCCCCATGCGGCCGCGTCCCGTGCTAAACAGCATTATCATGATAGGCTAAAAACCTAGCAGCGCAACAAACTGCGAAGCGATGGTTCGGTTTCTGACACGAGCGCAGTTGCATGTCGACATTTCTCGAATATCGACTCGTTGTACGAATATCCGCGTACGTATGTCACGTCATCACTTCTGTACTCTAATATACTGACCTCATTCTACAAGTACAGGCATTGTCACAATCTATCACAACCCTAGTGAAGTGTCACTTCGCATGCGCTTGCCAGATACTACTTCGGTATTTCCTTGGAGGTGAACATGTTAGTGATGTTCACAGTGAGCTTCTTGCGGTGCTCGTTGAGCATGCCCAGGAACCCGTCTTCGCTGCTCGACGTCTTGCGGTGGTCCCACTCCTCCGTGTGGCGCACCACCTTGTGCTGCTCGTTCGTCTCGAGCGTGAGGAGGGAGTTGACCCTCTGCCATGGCGCATACAGTCACGTTAGTCGCCTAGAAGACTACGAGCAGGGATGAACACCCACCTTAGTAGCAGAAGACGATTCGGGCTTGCGGTAGTAGTCGACGTCCTGGTCGATGAGGATCGTGCTCTTCGGCACGGAAGGCGGGTTCTCAAGCACGCGGAACTTCGGGAGCTCCGCGCGTGGGAAGAGCTGAATGTTCTTGTGAGCAACGTGCCTCAGACACGGCTGTATGCGCACCTGTACCAGGCCAATGAACTGTTGGCGGATGCTATCCACGCCGTTTGCGATACCGACCGGGTCGTGGAACTTCGCATCCTTAGTGTAGATGTCGAAGGTGCTCTGCATTGCGAGTCAGTCTGATCCAACAGTAGCGGTCAAGCTGCAGAGTGTGGACAAATACCTCTTGGGGCTTGCACGAGTACAGCTAACGGTGTGCATGACAGTCGTCAGCGTTAATTGTCAAAAAGTCAGGGAGACTTTCTCTACCTCCTTGATGCCCTGGACGATGCGCTGCTCATGCGGCTCCGGAGACCTCTCCTTGAGATTCCTGCTCTCTTCCGGGGTGAGTCCCGCGGCGTTCTTCGCTTCGGTGCTGGCCATGGATATGCTGCGAGGTACAGAAACTGTCGAGGTGCGAGTCGCTAGTGATTTATATGCGACGAGACTGAAGTGTTGAGGTCGAGGACGAAGAGCGAGCATGTCCGTGTGTGGGGCAACTACGTAGGTATATATGGAATCCCAAGTAGTAGGGCCATTGGGGCAAACAGTGTTAGTTGAAGCCACGCATGCGTACGCTCGTCTCCTGCTGAGATCGAGTGCCAGATGACGCAATGACGCAGGGCATCGGGCACACGCGTCACTGCGTGGTCACTGATGGTACCAGTTACCACGATTCACCGCGACGCGTCCAACACAGGTCAGGTGGTCGCGATGCCCATCCGCGCGTTGCGCCCGTCGCGCTGCAGACCACCTCACCTGTTCACGTGCATTTGCATTTCTGTTGGGCACGCCCGAGGAGTCTGACCATAACGAATATGATATTTCTCCCTGCTGTCAGGTCCGATATTCAAAGTACAACGAAATTCCTGAGTGATACATATGACGGAACGCTACCGGTACAATGCCCTAGCCGTACGCAATTGGGGTCGTGGGTAGATAATGTACGAGATCGATGGAGACAACAACAGATCTACTACTCCCCGAGGCTATTTATCGTCAGTCTACCTGGTCACCCCAACCTCCAGGTATATCATAGTCGCTGCCTCGGCGTGTCGGCGAGGACGGCTGGCCGCCGCTAGCCGTCCTCGTCGCTGTGGGTCGATTCTGGCTCCTTCCGGCGTTGTTGCTTGAGCTGCTGCTCGAACCATGCTCGTTCTGAGGTGCGTTATTCTGAGGCGCGCCAGAGAAGAGACCGAACACGTTCTGCAGGATTCCACTGCCGCCTCCGGAGGAACCATTGTTACCGGATGAACCGGGAGATGACGAACTATCAGACCGGCTTGACCCGGCGGGCGGGGGTCCTGGCGGATGTGAGCTTGGCTGGGGGACGAGTTGATACCTGCGTGATGTTCGTTAGATACTTTGAGGGTATCATACGTGGATGAAGACCTTACCTGCAAACTGGACAGGTACCGCTGTTCTTCAACCAAGGAAGGATGCAAGGCTCGTGGAATGGATGCGAGCAAGGGAGCGTGATAACAACTAGCTCGTCTGGATCTTCCGTCTCGACCTTGAACTGCTCTTTACATACTGCGCAGTCTTTCTCCAAGAGCGGCGCTGATAGGCCGAGGTCAGACTGCGATTGGCCCACTCTAGCGACGAAGACGACGCACATCCTTCTTCGAGAACCTCTCGAGGCAACTTCCCTATCACCTCTTCAGTTGCCGGAACGGGCTGGTGTGAATTACTGTTCTCCATGATCTGGGTAATGATCTGATCAAGGGCTTCAAGATAAGTCAGATCGTGGAATCATGCAAGCTGGTTCGATCGGAAACGCTACCTTCTTGATTAAAGACATAGTCTCCCCATCGCCCATTCTCTGGACCACCACCACCTGGGATCCCGCCAGGGAACATACCGCCCAGTAGCTCAGAAAATGGGTCGGCCCCACGGCCAGGTCCCATAAGTGCAAGGAGATATTGTGCGAGCATAGGGCCCGTAATGTTGGGTCGGTCCTGCTGGGTCCCGTCGGAGGGTCGGGGTGGTGCGAATCTGCACCATGTATATCAGCCGTGTGCAAAAGTACTAGAGCAGAAGGAACCTTACTGAGACAGTCTAGGAATATCGTCATTGCTCCCACCCCCCGGTGGCCCGCCAAGGATGACTGTTCGTCGGCTCCCCGGGAGACTAGAGCGCTCTATCCGGATAGTGAAGCTGTTGTTCCGACCCTGCGAGAAAGTAAAGATGATGTCCGGATATGGGGTAGGTGATGGTCGGTGGACGAACCGTTGTAAACGTCTGTGGCGCATTGGGAGAGCGTGGCCGGTCGCCAGACATTCTGCGATTTTCTGGACTTGTTGAGCGAGCGCGCGGGCTCCCAGAGGGCGCGGGAACTGGAGGTGAAGGATTGGGACCCCGCAGTATCGACCGGAGTCCCGCTGCGCCACGGTCGTCTTTGAGATAGGACTTGCTTGGCAGAGTGAGGAGAACTCACCCAGGAATACGTCCATCTCTCCAGGTAGCGGTCCATCTTCCCAGTTCGCTGCATCGGCCACTGCGAAGTCGCGGGGGTCGTCGGTTGGGTTCTCTATCTGCACGCATCTCCGCTCTATGTGCGTTCATATACGCGATAGAGAGTACGTACCCGCTCAACGAACGTTCCGTTGCATGATGCGCAATGTGGATCTGGCACCTGGCGGGGTGGTCAAAAGAGCGGGAGGGGGCCAAGTTCCGGGGAACGCACCATCAGAGGCCGCATCTCTGCATGGCACTGTGTCAATCCACTTAGCAGTATGTTCTGAAGGAGTCAGCAGGGTATACTTGCCTCATGACAGTACCACATCGGCTCTCTAGTAGACATAGCGGACGGTCAGAGAGGGTAAGGAGGAAGAGTGGGTGAGGGAGGCAGGTTGGGCTGAGGTAGCCAAGCGAGTACGACTGGGAGGAATGACGTCGAGGCGCTGCAAACGCAATCGCGATCATTCGGCCGGAGACGCGGGCCACCGCCCACGGTCTCAGCCACCGAAGACAAATGGAGACAAACAACGCGTACACGAACACGTCGTGCGACTGCCTAGCTGTAGCGCCCACGTCAATCGAACTTTGTACGCCGGCGGCTGTTTTCTGAACCACGACTCGCGCACGCCGCGTCCGTCGCGTCCCTGTTTTGTCTTCTTCTCCGCCTCCCCTCTCCCCTTCCTCATCATCCGCTCTACGAGCTCCTCAGTGCTCGCGATGACTCACTATCATGAGGTCGACTACGACTATGACGACGAAGGCGGGTTGATAGACCCTGCCTGGCTCCTCGCCATCTGCTTTGGTCTCGGAATCTGGCTTGTCATAAACCGATACCAGTCTCTTCTCAACCGCGCCATCTTCTTCAGAATCCCGCCCCCACCCGTATGTGTTTCCAGATGCATACAGCCTATCGCTCGCGTTATTGACATGCGCGCGCATATTTATTCGATTAGCAAATCAAAGAAACATGGACAGCGCAGAAGCTGCCCGAGCCCGGCCTCGAGGCTCATCTCAACACTGACGGCCTTCTCCCCGCGATACCCCTAGAAGGCCGGAAGTATATCACAGCTTACGACCCTGCGACCGCGTACCACCTCGATACCGTCCTCGCTGACACCCCGACCGAGATCACAAAGAAGATCGCGGATGCGTACGAGGCACAAAAGGAGTGGGCGAATACCTCGTTCCATGACCGCAGGCGCGTCATGCGTAGCTTGAAGAAGTGGCTTGTGGATAATCAGGAGACATGCGCGAAGGTCGCGTGCCGGGATACCGGAAAGACCAGTACGTTTGTGCTTGTCACGCCTCTCGCGATCGCACCTCACCAGACAGCCGTCACTTCTAGTGTTGGACGCCGCTCTTGGAGAGATAATCACGACGTGCTCAAAACTTGACTGGCTCATCAATCATGGCGAACGCGCCCTCGCTCCGCAGAAGAGGTACAACAACCTAATCATGTTCTACAAGTCCTCGTACGTACATTACGAGCCTCTGGGTGTTGTCTCTGCTATCGTTTCCTGGAATTATCGTGAGCTTATACTTCCTAGTATGACTAACCGCAGTGGTTGACTATGCTTTGACGTCACAAATTAGCTCTACACAATGCCTGGTCGCCGATCATTGCTGCACTCTTCGCCGGAAACAGTATTGTTCTGAAGTGCTCTGAGCACGTCATCTGGTCGACAACATGGTTCGTGAAGGCTATCCAGGAGTGCTTGAAGGCTTGCGGGCACGACGAGCAACTCGTGCAGGTACGCATGCTGCCATATATCCCTTGGGATGGGAGTTGACGTGCAGGATTAGCTCGTCTGCTGCTACCCTGAGGACGCTGAGGCACTGACCAAGTCCCCGTTCATTCGTCATATCACTTTCATTGGCTCCGAGCGTGTGGGACGTATCGTTGCTCAGGCGGCAACAGAGTACCTCACTCCTGTTACCCTTGAGCTTGGTGGAAAGGACCCAGCTATCATTCTCCCCTCAACTGACCTGGAGAAGCATCTCCCCCTACTTATGCGCGGCGTATAGTACGTGTTTCATCTGGTATCACCGCGCGTCTCCTGCTAATACCGCCTACCAGCCAAAACGCGGGTCAGAATTGCATCGGGATTGAGCGCATCCTTGTCCACGAGTCTCAATATGAGGACCTCTTCATCCTCTTCACTGAGCGTGCTGACAAGCTCCGCCCTGGCCACTCACTTAAAAGCCCAGGAGATGGTGTTGCACCCGTCGCGGACGTCGGCGCTATGATATCTGGTGAACGATTCCCCGGTCTTCAACATGCCATCCAGGAAGCTGTCGATCAGGGTGCGACCTTGACTGTGGGCGGCGAGCCCTGGCTGCACCCATACCTTGAGAGAGGCTCATACTTCAAACCTACGGTGCTGGGAGACGTCAATCCCGATGCTCCCATCGCACAGTCTGAACGTGAGTCGTTTGCGATGCAGGAGTGCAGAAGCACAGAGACTTACCCTTCTGTCCAGTGTTTGCGCCCATTGGGTTGATCATCAAGTACGAGACGGTCGAGCAGGCGATCGAGATTGCCAACGGCACGCGATACGGCCTTGGCGCGAGCGTCTTCGGTCCCGTCAAGGATGAGTGCCTCAAAGTGGCGAAGCGCCTTCAGTGCGGTATGGTTGCCATCAACGACTTCGGCGTATTCTATGTAAGTGATACCCTTGATTTCGACACTTCGGATCGGCTGACTGACGTATATTTGATCTGACAGCTCAAGTGCGTATCGCGGACGCACATCACTGAGTGACTGCGGGCTGACACAGACATCCGCAGCCAAGATCTGCCCTTCGGGGGTACGAAGTACAGCGGCTATGGGCGGTTCGGTACGTCACCAGGACCGTGATGGATAGGAAATAGCAGCCACTGATATTGTGTGATGCATACAGGGGGCCCCGAGGGTCTGCGCGCGCTCACGAACACCAAGGCGATTGTGTACGACCGGTGGGGATGGGCGATCCAAACGACGATCCCGGCGGTCCTCGACTACCCCGTGCGGTCCGTCACCCAGAGCTGGTACGTGTCTCGCTGACCCGCTGTCGACTGCGTATGTGTGGGCGAGGTGAGCTTATGTGTATCGCCGTTGCAGGGACTTCATCAGCGGTCTGGTCGCATTCCTGTACGCGGATGGGTGGCGTCAGAGGATAGACGCACTCACGAAACTGATCCGTGCATCTGGGAGGTGATTGAGGTTGGCCGTAGCAGGCGGCGACGGCTCGCTCAACGTGACCAATGTCGTCGGATATTTGGGGGACCGGCTGCAGGGCTGGTGCAGTGATTTGGTTGTGCAAATGTACTTGACGATCTAATAACGACTCGGATGCCTTCGGACAACGTATGGGCTCGATGTGGCCTGGGCTGTTGTGGCGAATGTTCGCTGCGACCATAAGAGACACCTGTGAAAGATGTCATCCGGGGTACGTTATTAGAGAATTCGAGCATAGCTGCGAAGGACAGAATTAGCACGCTACCATGTGTCTGCCGAACGAGTGCCGGTGTTGTGATCCATATCGGGGTTGCTCCATGCGGTATCTTCGTGGTACCCGCACTGTTCCCCAGCAAGCACAACACCCGTGACAACTCTACTCTATTCCGCCGCTGCATGGACCAATAGCCCCCACGAACGTTCTCATGTGCAAACGTTGCAAGCCCTGTCAAGCGTCTCCAGCTTCGATGCCTTCTTGCCGTCACCGAGGCTGCGCTCGCATTCACGAAAATCCCTACGGTGCCGAGCTGATATCGATGGTTGTCCCGTCCTCGACGAAGGGTCCACATGCGCACATGTGATGCTCCAAACCACGCTGGACGACCATCGACGACAACGCCAGAGATACTTCGGGTGGCGTCTGAACTGTTGTTGATCAGACTTGTGCTGCAGCTACTTATCGTGCCTCGTCTCCCCGTCCGCGGCGTTCGAATTCCCCCAGTCGCGCGCAACGACGCACATGGTACCGAACGCTCGCGTGGGGCGTATCGCTGTCCCATCCGCAGGGAGCCATGTTGGCGCAGTCCCCGGTATCTGTCCAGTTGCTTGCCCGTGCGTATCTCGCCAGGGCGATAGGGTTCCCTCGCGAAGACCGAAGACGCGAACCCTCGCCTTCGATGGCCGGTTGACAATGAACTGCGACAGGACACTGCCGCGCCGGATCCTTGCATAATGTTTTGCCGTTTTGGAGTGGGAGCGTAGGTTCCATATGCATATGGACATATGGTTGTATGACATGCATCTATAAAAGAATCCTGCGCCCGTCACCGTGTCGCCGAGCTCCCTCCACGTCCCTAGCCCTACGCTTGTTCATCCGCTGCCCGCCCAGCTCTAGTCCTAGTTCGTTATGCTCGCTGCTACTCTGGCTTTGGGTGTCGCCCTTGCGGGCACGGCCGTCGCTGGGCCCTCCCCCTTCACTTCCGTGGGCCCCCTGGACCTCTTCAAACGGATCAGCTCTGGCTGCTCGACGAGCGGGCCCGCGTCTTGCCACAACACCACGAAGCAGACCGACCTCTGCTGCTTCGAGTCCCCTGGAGTGCGTGCTGCGGATGCCGCGGAACAATGACGTTAAAGAGTTGACTGGGTGCGCTTCGTGTAGGGTTTACTCCTCCAGACCCAGTTCTGGGACACCAACCCCTCTACTGGCCCGGCTAACTCCTGGACCATCCACGGTACGTCACGAACGTTGCTGGAGCGACGGTACTTCGCAAGCTAAGTATACGCCTCATGTAGGCCTCTGGCCTGACAAGTCAGTTGCTGCGAATTTACGTTCCCGGACGCTGAGAGTTGACCTTGTACTGCAGCTGTGATGGTACCTTTTCCGAGAACTGCGACTCGTCGCGCGACTACACCGACATTGCGGGCCTCCTGACTGACCAGGGCGCGAGCGACACACTCTCGTACATGCAGGAGTTCTGGGTCGACATCAATGGGCAGAACGAGCAGTTCTGGGAGGTGAGCTTCCGTTTCAAGTTAACTCATGCGTAGGATCGGCGAGCAACGTCCTAAACCTTATGCTTGTCCATGTTATTCTAAGCACGAGTGGAGCACGCACGGAACCTGCTATAGCACCCTCAAGCCCTCCTGCTTGCCCTCTGGCAGCCCCAAGGGTGCTGAGGCTGTCGCATTCTTCCAGATTGTCGTGAAGCTCTTCAAGACGCTCCCCACATATGACTGGCTCTCTGCAGCGGGCATTACCCCCTCCTCCAGCAAGACTTTCACGCTCTCCACTCTCACAAGCGCGCTGAAGGACGCGTCGGGTGTCACCCCCGCACTGAACTGCGACGGGAGCAACCTGAACTCGATCGAATGGTACTTTAACGTCAAGGGGTCACTCCTCGACGGCACCTTCGTTCCCATTGGTGAGTCGACGCGGACTTTGTCAAACCTAGGGTAGGCGTCTAACGCCGAATATAGATGCTCCTTCGAAAGGCTCTTGCAGCTCCAGCGGCATCAAGTACCCGCCTAAGTCCGGAGCGTCTACCACCATATCCAAGACCTCTACCGCCACGACGCACAAGTCCACCACCACCAAGACCACTACCACCACCACCTCCGGTGGCAGCTCACCCACCGGCAGCCCTCTCCCCAGCAAGGGCACGATCCATGCCTCGTCCACCGGTGGCCTCATCTCGGCCGGCACGTGGTCCACCCAGACCCTCGCCACCTACACCTTCTCCGGCACGACGAGCAGCTTCACGTTGAGCTCCTCCAAGGGCAGCTGCGGCGTCTCGAGCGGCAAGTTCAGCTGCGGGAGCGATGTCAGCGCGTCCACGTTCTCCGCCGTGTCCTCAGGAAGCGACTTGCTCCTCGCCTTCGGCGGCTCGACGGCCTTCTCGGCGGACGACACGCCCAGCGGCTCGACTCAGGAGACCGTCTACACGGGCAGCAGCCACAGCGAGACCTTCACACTCTCGATCGTCTCGTCCTAAGTCGGGTGTTCTGACATTGGATGTCAGGTGTTCTGACATTGGATGACATTGTACGAACAGTGCTAAACTTGTATCACTGCGTGTATCAGGAGAAATGTATACTGTACAGTAGGTGAT
This sequence comes from Dichomitus squalens LYAD-421 SS1, assembly GCF_000275845.1. Classification (NCBI taxonomy): domain Eukaryota; kingdom Fungi; phylum Basidiomycota; class Agaricomycetes; order Polyporales; family Polyporaceae; genus Dichomitus; species Dichomitus squalens. The sequence continues at coordinate 2,235,258 of NW_006766883.1, forward strand.
CATACGACGTGGCTTCGAGGTTATCGGCATTTATGCGTCGGGGAAGGGTGAGACGTGGGGACAGGTGAGAACCCAGGCGTCACATGCATAGTAAGCACGATTCAAGACAAGTAGATCGTATGAACCTAGGGGCTGCAAACCTGTGCCTACTTTGTGATTCGGGAGTGCCCAACTCACGTCACCTTTTCGTCCGTGCCAGATAGCTATATCTAAGAGACACGCAAGGGTAAGGGCAGTTACTTGGCGCGCGACCATACAGTATACGGCAGCTACAGGCCTATATGTATGTATGTCCTTGGAAGAGTCGAAGGCACTGGGCGTGCTCCCGGTCATCACGTTCAAACTACAGTGGTGTCGAAAGACTATGACAGCTCAAGACAGAAGCCCCTTGGCGCGCCGCTGCAGCATCTCGCGCCGAGTACGCATCTTAAACGTCTCGGGAGAGGGCTCCTCCTCGCGGCGCAAAACATCCTCCATCTCGCGCAGCGCGGTGGCGGCGGCCTGCATGGTCTGGAGGTCTGGCATAGGACGCCCAGCGCGCCTCGCCCGTAGACGGCGAGACACTTCCAACCATGGCCTGCCGGCCTTCGGGTTGATTTCGCAGAGATGGCAGGATGGTGGAACCTCCGTTATGCTCCACGAGGGCGCGCACGAGCTGCAGTTCCAAGCTCTTCGAGCGCAAGTGAACCTTCTGAACGAGCGGTGCATAGGACAGGAAGCGTTCCCAGCGGTCAGGCTCGTTCCACAACTGGCTCTTCAGGATCTGCTGTGTAGTATCGATATACAAGACGGCATAGTCAGATCTCGGATGCACAGGCTACGACAGGTCATGTTGAGAACACATACCTCCGATAGATCTGCACTCCTGCCACTACTGGTTGTTTTGGGAGCCAAGAGGGACCACAGCGGTGCGAGGGACGGCGGCGCAGCCCAGAGAAGGCGCAAAGCGGGAGTGGAGAATGCTCGCGACACTCGAACCCACCAAGCCATGTCATTCTCATGAGGGCTGTATAGGTATTCATCCTCCGGCTGTACTTCGTCGTGATCGAGGGAGGTATATATTCCTCGCCGAAGATGCGCCATAGGATGTCGTAGTTCTGTAGAGCTGCACGGGAGGCCGTGGCACCAGTTTTACTCTCGCGTCGTCCTTACGGCTCAATCGGCTCACGACAGCTGAGCACAATGATTCGGCTCGGACACCCAGCTTAATGTGCCAGTGTGCTGAATACCAGGGAGAACGTGGGTGCTAGCGCCCATGCAACGTTTCGGCAAGTCGCCTGCCTATTTCGGCCGCCAACTACCCGACGCGGCGCAGATCGACGTCCTACTACTTAACCATCCATCCCCAGGCCAGATCACCGCCATATATGTATATAACACTGCTGTGCATGTCGTCCCCACACACACCCCACGTTTACCTGACTTCCAGTGGTCCGGAGGCATGGAGCGCGCTTGCTCCGTCGCTACCACTGCTGGACGAGCAACGGAGTTGAGCGGAGGGTCTAGATCTCCGGACAGAGGATGAGTGGACATCGTTGAACGTCACCACAGTACAGGATCTTCACGGTGAAAAGCAACGTGCGTACTTCGCGTCCCACTTTTGTGTGCGAACACCCACTCAGCCCGTTCCGAAAGCAGGCATAACGCGCGATGGTCACCTCCTTCCCGCGTCATCCCCTGTCTAACCGCGCGCAATGCTCGTCACGACCTTTTCTATGACGCAGGGAGATTTCTGGGCTGGAGGGTACTTAAGCTGGGGATGGTACGTCGAGAACGCCAGAAACTCCTCTGCCATCCACGTATCAGCACATCACCACCACCACTCTCAAAGTCTTCCCCAGCCGTTCAGTCAGTATGCCATCCCAATCGGAAGCTAAGGCACAGAACGTACGTTAAAAATACTATGGTGCAGGCTTATTCTGGTCCTCGTCGCTCACGCTGTATTGTCGCCCAGGTTGCGCGTGGTCACAAGGCAGCGATCAGGTCTGTGTCGGCTTCGGTGCATAAGCTTTACGACCTTGACACGACCTTGTACATTCAGCAACCCGAACGTCTCGGAGGAGGCTAAGGAACACTCCCGCCAAGTCCTCGAGGATATCGAGGGAACCAGCGACCGCGACGCCTTCGTGGCGAGCACCGGGACGGAGAAACATTCCAACTATGACTCTGACCGTGCTGCTAAGACGGCCGGCGACGTACGTGTTGCAAATTGTCAGGAGATCCTCTGCTCAGCCTCGTTTGTAGTAAATGTCACCGCGATGCACGGAATCCAGGAAACTGCAACGACGAAGTAGAGAAGTAGAAGCTGTGAAGATTGTATCCGGACGAATCATGTCGCGCCATATGTTGTAGTCGCAAGCTATTATGTACGTCCGCCATGTGCGATAGGCTGTATGCGTGCGATGTGCGACATTATCGGAGTTGTCGCCGAACCTTCCTGGTATGTTTAGGTACACGGATTGAATGTCTAAGGGGTCAGTCGTTGAAATGCCGCCACACGGTGCTAATAGTTGCCTGGATTGGAACATTGCAGCCAATAGCTCTATGCGCACGAAGCGTAACCGCGGCCCTGTCCTCCTTCTCACTGAAACCTCTCAGATCGGGATCATAGCTGTACGTTGTATATGGAGCTTCGTCGGCGAGTCGTTGCGTCTCCGCTCGTGTGGATGGACGTAAGAGACAAAATCATCGTCGTCCCGCCGCAGCGGACTGATTGCGGTAGTTTGTTTGGCAACGCCAATCTACCCGGTATGCAGGACACGTTGATATCTAGTCATAAACCTAGCCGTTCTTCTGAGATAGGCTTAGTGCCCCGGACGACTGCTCCGAGACGTTGCATGACATCTGGACTTATCGGACTCATCGACGTCATCCTCTGACTGTAGCCAGATTTGATTTGTAGATGTCATCCTGTGTTTTCCATCAAAGAATGTATAGGTCATAATGGACAGTCTTACGCATACACAGTTCCATGTTGTCATTCTACACGACATATAGTGTGTGGCCATGTTGGGAACGCTATGCGAAGCTTCCCACTCGGAAGCTCTGTTTGCGTGACTAGTCAGGATCGTCCGAGAGGTTGGGTGATCCGTCGTGCTGGTTTACGTCTCAGAGAACAGGTGAGCTAAAGCTCGGACTCGCGGAACGGTTATCGGACAGCGGAAAGTTTGAAACTAGGTGCGTTTGCGTAATTGGGCTATGGGCGTTAGGCTACCGGGGTCGACTTCGCGAACGCTTGCCACCTTCCAAGCGATGCTCTGCAGGGGGGATTGACAGGGGCGGTTCCAGGTTTGGCGGTATGCTCGTCCGAGGCTCGTAAGAAAGCCACGAGGATGTGAGGAAGAGGCCCTGGAAATGCACGGCGACTAACAAAGACGCAGAGGCCCAGCACCATGGGGTGCGGAGGCGTGAAGTGGGGCCCCCCTGCGATGCGCGATAGAAGGCGGAGGCGTCGGGCAGATGGCGAGGGTTTGCGTGCAGAAACTCGGGGCGATGAGCAAAAGAGGCAGCCCAGAGGGCGCCAGGCGCGGGATGCGTTTCGAATGGGGGACTGATAATGATGTGATAAGCGGTGGTGCAGGGATGCCGAACGTCACTCGCGTCGGCGCCGCGCGAAGCTAGTGCATCTGACTCCCTGGTGCCGGGTCCTTGGGGAGATTGCGGCGCGCTCGTCGACACCGATACGCCGGCGCTGCGACGTGCACTGTGCTGGATGCAGCGAGCACGCCTGGTCGGGCAGCGGGCGGCGAGCGGCGAGCGGCGAGCAGACGGCCGGCGGCGAGGAAGGCAGGCGACGTGCCCTGGATGGGTAGCAGTCCGTCGACGCGTGACGTCATGGCCACAATGTCTTCAGATTTGGAGAGACGCCCAGGACGAGAGACGAGGAAAAAGCACGAGGCCCGCGAACAAACAGCACATCCTCCCAACTTTCTCTCGTCCCATCTCCATCTATAAAACCCGCCAAGGTCAGTCCCTTGATTCCCCTCATCCGCCGCCTGCATCAGCGCGCCCACACTACACAGAACCTCTCCTCTCCGTACCTATCGCCGATACCCCCTTGTTCTCCTCGTCGTCCTCTTCCTGCGCGGGCACCATGTCTACCGATAGCTACTTCCCCCCTACGCCCCCCGTCGATGTCTCTGCTGACGACCAACTTTCCGACCTCAAGATGAGCCAGAGCCTCGAACCCAACGGCGCCGCTCCGCCAGCCAACGCCACCACTGGCACCAAGGATGCCCCCAACCGCATGTCGCTCAAGCTCTCCCATCTGCCGAGCAGGCAGAAGATCAAGCCTGTGTACCCCCGTTCCCCGTCCGCGGTATGTTCTTTCACCTTCCCCTGCGCGTCTTCAACCCGCATATATGCGCCATATATGACTGACATAATCTCCTAGATTGACCCCAACAACCCGCCATGGCCCGCCTACCGTGGCTACCACGAGTGAGTACGCCCAGGAAGGCAGAAACGAACGTCACACTCAACATTTTTCTTTTCCCCTTGCAGGTACTCGTTTGCCTACGCGACCATGGGCCAGCGTCTGCCCACCATCTTGGGTAAGGGAATCGAAGACGTCGTCCTCACTCTCAACCAGGAGTACGACGAGGAACGCATCGTCGACCTCGTGAAGTGCATCGAGCGCATGGATGCTCTCAAGCAAGAGCTGCAGGGTCAGGCCAAGCTCCGCCCCATCATCGACGATGGCGAGGCCGACGTCGCTCTCTGGAACAAGCTCATTGCAAAGTACTTCCAAGGTGAGGATGCATACTCTTGCTTGACCCCTTTCAATTGTTCGCTATGACGACACGACGTGTCTGGTGGACTATTCCCACGCTGTGCTATCCGTATCACCGGGTGTAGTCTTACCTGTTTTGGACTTCCGTTACTCTTCGTGTCGACTCTACTATGATCCCTAGGAACGATGCTGATAATGTGAATGTTTACAGGCAAGACGTTCATGAACGCACCTTGGCTCTTTGCCGAGGCGTACAAGTACCGTCGTCTGCAGGAGAGCTTCAGTGTCAGCAAACACTGGAAGAACTACGATGTCTTCTTCCGCCAAAAGGTTTCTTATCCTCATACCAGTGGTATGCCCGCTCGTATACTGACGGGTGTTCACAGTGCGATACCTTCTCACGCTCGAGCGAGGCGGTCTTCGAACTCTCGATGCGTTTTGCCGAGCCGTTCACTCTAAGGCCGAACTTGAGTCCTGAAGAACAGCTCGAGGCTGAGCGTTTGATGTTCCTAGAGCTCACCCAAAGTACGTCAATAGACACAAGCACCAAGCTTTATACTGACTTCACGTACAAGTCTGTCTTTGGGGTAACTCAACCGACCTCTCGCTCTTAATCAACATGACCGAGGATCAGATCAAGTCGCTCCAGTCCACCGGTGGTGACCATCTCGCTGCGACTGAGAAGAACATCCTCGGAAACCACATGAAGCGTCTCTGGGAGACTGTCGTTAACTTGCGTGCGAGCACCGGTGGACGCATCGACTTCGTTCTCGACAACGCCGGTTTCGAGTTGTACTGTGACTGTGTCTACGGTACGTTTCCGTCAGCGCAGATATTGTGCACGAGATCTGACCACATGTGCAGCCGACTTCCTCATCCAAAGCGGCCTTGCCAAGGAGGTTCGCTTCCACGGAAAGCGTTACCCCTGGTTCGTGTCCGACGTGACTAAGAAGGACTGGGATTGGCTCTTGAATTCGATGGTCTACGGCCACCTGTTCCCCAAGGCAAGCCAGGAAGAGATTGACAGTCTGCGCCGTCTCGGCATGCGCTGGAAGGTATGCATAAATGCTTCTATGTCCAGCCCCGCTCGAAGGTGCTGACGTCTTGGGGTTCGTGTAGCAATACGAGAAGGAGGGCAAATGGGTGTACGAGCAACATCCCTTCTGGTGCACGGGTTACACCTTCTGGGAGCTCCACAATGAGGCCCCTGATCTGTTCCTCCACCTCTCGCGCTCCGACCTCGTGTTCTTCAAGGGCGACCTGAACCACCGCAAGCTCACCTACGACTGTGCTGCGCCCCCGTCAACCGACTTCGAGATCGCCATTGGACCCATGGCGTCCGCGGCCGGTGCGCCAAGGATTTGCAGTCTCCGCACCATCAAGAGCGATGTCGTCGTCGGCTTCGGTCCCGACGGGGATGAGCTCGCTGAGAAGCTTGACAAGGAGGAGCCGGGTTGGAAGATCTCCGGCAAATACGTACGTGCTCTCTTTGCTTTCATGTGTGCCTGTAGAAGTCCTAATCATACGGATGTTGACAGGCTGTCGTCCTCCTGTCCGAGGGTCGTCCCGGCGAGAAGGTCATGTTCACGTAAGGCGATCTCCCAGGCAGCCGAGCTGTTACCTTTCGCCAGGACTGTGTACGATATCAGATTTCTTGTAGCGATGTTGCATCTTCTCCGGCAGGCCTCGTCATCTTCAACTCGTCGCGTCTTCCATGTACGACCTCATTCCCTGTATCTTACACCTTTCCTCTTTCTTCCGTGTAGGCTGTAGTAGTCCCAATATGACATGTAGAACCAATGATAGAATCGCCATACTTCACGTCAGTTTCTCCGGCCTCGAATGTGAGATGATCGCATGCATACAGCGAGCCTTGTAAGGGTGAATCGGAAAATAGATGCGAGTACATTACTTTTACATGCAGTAGTCCAGGACCTCGAGTAGATTCCCGAGATTGAAGACGCAGGAAACACCTTCCGACTTGGATCTCAAGCGGACACAGCAATGGCTCTGTCGATGTCCATCGGGTGGCTGTCGAGGTCCTCATCGTCGTCGCCGAGTTCGCCGAACATGCCGTCGTCCATCTCCGACAGGAGGTGCTCAACAACGTAGCTGTCTTGCAACAGCTTCTCCATGCGCGTGAGATGGCGTTCAGTGTACGGGATGAGCGCGTCGATGAGCTCCTTGAGCGCGGTCGCCCCACGGCCCTCGACGGAAATTGAGACCGCAGCCGTGCTCTCCGAGTCGAGAGCAGGCACAGTAGTGGCGGCGTTGAATGCTGCCTCCGCGTCGAAGGCGCGGGAGAGGTCGTCGGCGGGACGCAGCTTGACGATCGCGTGCAGGACGCGCTGCGCGACGACGCTTGTCCTGGCGTGCGCGTTCCAGTCACGGACGTAGCGGAGGAGGCGTGCGAGGTCCGTGAATGGGAGCGTGCGAAGAACTTCGTCGACGGCGGCGTGGCCGGTGATGGAGGATGGTGACGCGTCCTCGGCAGACGGGAGCGCAGCAAAGAGAGAATGGAGGCGGCCGGGCTGGGCCATGCCGAGCGCGAGGAGGATCGCGTTGCGGTAATCGTGGAGGGCGAGGTAGTTAGCTAAGTCTTGCTCCCTGTAAGCGGACAAAATGAACAGCGTTCTGCGGTGGGATGTGGGGTGGGTGCGAGAGGTGGGCTTACTTCTCGACGAGCTGTGCTCGTTGCGTCTCCTTTTCGAGCTGCTCTTCCTCAGTGCAGTCTTGCCAGAACGTAACGACGGAATCTGCCGCACCCGAAACGATGGTTGACTCATCGCTGCTGACCGCAAGAGCCCAGACCTATGGGTGGGATGGAGTTTAGACCGAGGCTAGTCTTCGACGAGAAAACCAACGCTAACCTTGTCTTCGTGGTTGTCCATAGTTGCCGCGCAAGTCTCGTCCCGCACGTTCCACAGCTTGACGAGTCCGTCACTCGCACTGCTGACGATTTGCATTCCTGCATTGATGAAATCGACGCGCAAGACAGAATTCGTGTGGCCCTCGAACGTCTTGACGCATGTGAAGTCGTCTAAATTCCACAACTTGACTGTCTTGTCTCCACTGCCCGTCGCGAGGACCCGCTCTGCACGGCCGAACCGAACGCACCAGACACCACGCTTGTGGCCCTTGCACGTCCCCAAGAGACGAAGTTCCCCGCGTACGCCAGTGCTAGACGTGACGTATTCGATTTCCCACACCTTCGCAGTGCGATCTTGTGAGCCAGAGACGAGCAGGCGGTCGTTGGGCGCCACGTCTAGTGAGTTGATGTCCTTGTCGTGCGCCTTATGGGTCGTTAAGCTCTTGCACTTGACCATATGCGTCTCCTCGTTTTCCTCGGATGCCGAAGCTGTGAGCGGCACGGACGACAGGTCCCACATCTTGATTGTGCGGTCCTGACTGCCGGTCAACATGAAGCGCAGGTCATCGCCGGCCCCCATCGCGGAGCCAGAAGCAGAGGCTGAGGCGATTGTGTCGCCCAATAGCGCCTTACGGGACATAGCAATCGCGCCCACGCTCTCTGCGTGACCTTCGCATACAGCTACGCAGCGCCACTCGGGAACGGTCTGCCCTGGCGCTTCGTCTACGCGTTGGAGGACAGGCGCCCATATCCGCGCTGAACGGTCCTTGCTGCCGCTCGCCAGCACGCGACCCTGGGCACCGCTGTCCAAACAGAGCACGATTTCCGAATGACCAGAGATGAGGCGGGCGTCAAGCGAGGACGTTGAGTAAACTCGAATCAGGGAGGAGTTCGTTGCGAGCGCTACGTGGGTGTCGGATAGTGACGAAGTGGACGCCTGTACGGGAAGTTGCGGGGATAGGAAGGTGACGTCGATGATCTCGTCGTTGAACCCGATTAGTTGACGGCTTAGCGTTTGGGTGGAAAGTGAGTGAAAGAGAATATTCTGGTCCGCGTGTACGGAGACGACTGTTGACGCAGACGGAACGTAACTGTGGGTTCTCGTGAGCGGCTGTGCGCATATAGCTACCGAAAGTACTCACACGGCGTCTACGATTTGTCGCTGTTCTTCCTGATCCTGACTGGGGTCATCATGCTCCTGGCCTAGTGTAAAGAGCACGCTGCCATCGCGCGCATCCCACACTCTGACCAAGCCCTTCTCACCTCCGGTGTAGAATCGGAGCTTCTCAGGACCAGATGGCGCACCCGCAAGGTCCTCGTCCGGGTGCAGCAAGCCGACCGCCTCAACGCGCTCAAACACGGGGATGGTTTTGTGAAGGACCGGAGAGAACTCAGTCTCCTTGCCCTTGCCTTTGCTGCTCTTCTTCACTGGAGCTGGAGACGCCTTTGACGAGATGTCCCATATGAGCACCACAGAGTCTCGGCCTCCGCTGACCAGCCACTTCCCGTCCGGAGAGACGTCCAATCCACGCGGAACCGACACATGACCCTCTAGAACTGCTTTGGGCTTTGAACCTCCGCTCGCGCGTGACGCTGCCGCTGAGAGGTCAAAGATACGGATCCGGGTGTCCACGGATGCTGTAATAAGCTGCATCTTTTGCTCCCGGACCACGGAGGACGGGTCGAAGGGATAGTTGAACGCGAGCGCGCTGACCACACCTCCATGGCCTTTGAATAGGTGCGTCACATACCCGCGCAGAATGTCCCATACCTTCACAACACCGTCGGCCGAACCAGATGCGAGGTAGGTAGACGTGGGATCTGATCGGCATACATGTACTGGCGCATCGTGAGCGCGGGCGACCACCCGGATAGGCTTGATGGCTTTGGTCTGTGGGCCGAATGATGATGGAATTTCATAAATTCGGAGTGACAGCGAAGACGTGAATAGCAGAAGATGCGAAGAGGACGGCGTAACGCATAGAGACGTGATGGATTCCGTGTCCTGGACAGTGCAACTCGCGCTGAGCGATCACTGCAACGAGATATAATTCAGTCTAACTCACCCCGGCAAAGCGACATATTTCCACACCAGCCTTAACATCCGTCAGCAAAGCGTCCTCGCCCACGCAGGTGACCAGCCTCGTTCCATCCGGGGTGACTGCTACGGGCCCGGCCGTGTGCAGCGGCGCGATAACGCGGCCTTTTTTGTAACTGTATGCGCGGCAAAAACATCGTCAACGTGTGTCCAAGAGCTACATGACGCGAACATACGCAGTCCGAAGCTTGGGACGGGAGGCAGAGTCCATGGGCGGCGGAGGACTGGTGCGGAGGGCCGGAAGAGAAGCAGGGGCCAATGGCCGGAGGCGCCTGCAACATTTTCGAGAGGGTGTTTGGTCTTGTTGGCCAACGGCCCCAACCCTACTCCTTCCGGCGCCAATCAGTCTTCTGATCGTGTTCCGTGGCGGGAGGGTGAGAACAGAACGAGTGCACACACTCCGACGCCTGCTTCTCGCTTGATGGAGGCAACCACGATGCACGGAGGGCTTTACGGAAGCGCAACGTACTCGGATGTTCTTTGTTTGACACTCTTGCCGTTGTCAGCGGGAGAACCGCGCGGAGTTGTCTGGTCTTCGCTTGTCCTGCTGCACTCACGCTATGACAGGACGCGCCTGTCGATTGCGGTCTTCAGGAAGAGAACGAGAATGAGCTAGTGTGCGCCCTCGAAGTCTACCCATCCTGCGACTTTTCATCGGTGTAGCAATTGCATGATAAACGCGGCGAGCGAGGGAACATCGCTCTGCGCAATCGGCCGATGATCCATTGCTGGACCATATTCGGCGTAGTAAAAGCGGACGGCTAAATCAGGAAGCGCATTGTGTCAAATGCAGTTCACACTCAGACTCCGCTAGCATCCTCTGCCCTGGGTCGCGAAGGTGCTCACCACAAGACTCAGACAAGACAATGCAAATGCAAATGGTACTCCGCCGACGGCGCGCACACCACCTTGTTCGGCGATTGGGGAACACAGTGGCCGGAGCCTGGGAAGCACTCCGAGTCACCTGGACGTCCAGCAGACGTGTAACAGAAATCTCTTAGGCCGTGATGGTATTCACTAAGTGCATTCATAGCAGATGACGGTAGACTAGACAAGCAGAGCAATACTCCTGCAGGAAAATACGCATAAGTCAGTGGGAAAAGCCAAGTTTGATTACAATCCGTGTGCGATCCACAAATAGACCCGCTGTGTAGGACGATGAGGTAGACGTAAGCGTAGATGGGATGACTAGTAAGCAATGGACAGTCAAAATGTACGTGTTAAGCAAAAGCATGGGCATACGGAAATGAAAGCAAGAGAACAATGGGAAAGCGTGTCTTAAGCTCGGGCGTAGGCGTTGGGCTTCCGCTGCGCCCGCGCCTGTGCCTCGTACTGTCGGAGTGATTCCTCCGCTGTCCTCCGCCGCCGGGCTTCTTCCTCGGCATTCTGCTCCGCCTGTAACCGGCGACGCGCTTCTTCTTCGAGCATATTCTCCGCAACCTTCAAAGCAGCCTTCGCCCGGGCCGCATCCTCCTGAGAAGCCGTGAGCTGGTCGGACAGCCGCAAGGATGCATTGACAGCGTCTTGCGACTGCCGCCGGAGCCCTGCCATCTCCATCTTGAGTCGCTCAATGGTGGAGTCGGGGTGATCGGTGTTGGAATAGCTCGAAAAGGCCCCATGGAGGACTGATCGGCCAGACTGGCCTTGCGACCCAGAATACGTACGGTGGCTGGACCCCGAGTAGGAACTGGAGTTGCGATTATGAGCGCGAGGATCATACTGGTACGGCATATCCTCCGAACTCGAGTAGTCGTCATCGGAAAACTGAGGGCCGTCGCCGTCTTCCCAGTCCATATCGTCCTCGTCCTCGTCATATAGCCTGCGAGAACGCATCGTAGATGTCTGACTGAATGACCTACTGTCCACCGGCCTTAACTTCGCGATAGTGGAGACAGACTTTTGAGGATGGGGATGTGGTGGCGCACTCGAAGGTGGCGGTGGTGGGGGCGGCGGGTGTGATGGCGGCTGATGCGATTGCTGATGATGATAGTGAGAGTTGGAATGAGAGGGTGGTGGTTGCGAATGAGCATGGGGATGGTTTGGTGGTGGTGGTGGTGGTTGAGAGTGTGGGTGGCCCTGCGTAGGTGAATGCCCATATGGATGAGATGGTGGTTGAGAATGTGGATGTGATGAGGGCAACGCGTGAGGGTGAGGGACAGAGTGCTGATGTGGATGAGAATGGTGGTGTGGTGGTGGTTGTGAGTGAATATGGGACGAATGTTGCATGTGGGGATGAGGTGGTGGCTGAGACTGCGGGTGCGGCGATTGGGAGTGCATATGAGAATGCTGGTGAGGATGCGGCGGCGGTTGTATGTGTGAGTGCGAATAGGCATGCTGCGGAGGACTGTGCGAAGAGTCATGGTGAGGGTGTGTCTGATAATGGTCTTCGGGCGAAGGATGTGACATGTGAGAGGGAGGCAGGGATCGCACCGAAGCAATACCATTATAAACGCCATTCGAAGACGACATCATTGTAGACGTTGATGGTGGGCCAGATTGCGACATTTGCGACATCGGAGGCGTAGAGTACGCAGGCAGAGGAGGCGGATGGACTTGCATTGGAATAATGACGGTCGGAAGGCCCGATCCCAAACCAGGCCCAGGGCCGTTCTCAGAGTACTCGACTTTATTCGATCTGCCTCCTCTCTTCCTTGGACGCTTCGTTCCGGGGGGTGCTTCGAGGTTGACAGTCCAGTACGACCCGAAACCAGGATCGGAGGGCGGGCGAGGTTGTCGCTCGAACAGACGATTGAGTGAGAGATGGTGCCTCACAGATTGCTGAGCCATACTTTCAGCATCATTCGAGGGGAACTTGATAGAAGGGGGCGTGTGTCGAAGCGAATGGAGGACATACCTTCCATGCGGGACCCGCCGTCTTATAATATGGATACTTCCTCTCCATGGCAGCATATATCTCCCGAATTGTCAACCGCTTGCGTGGGCTTCCAAGGATGGTGCAGCGCAGAATAACGGGAAGTGTATGTTGAGGCCGGCCATCTGTATCTGGGAGACACGCGAGTGTGTCGGGGCAGTCTGGATGGGGTTCATGGGCGCGAATGACGACCTCGGCACGTGGTGGTGGTGGCCTCAGCTCAACTGCAGTACTACTGCTCTCCGAGGTCTTTTCGGTAGGCGAAATAGTAGGGCTCGTGGTGGTGGGAGAGAGGACGGCCTGCAACCTGGGTGATGGAGGGAAGGAGAGGACGTGAGGTCGAGAGAAGCGTGGGCATGCGATGTAGTACTTGCCTGATGGACGGTTCATAGGAAGAGTCCGGGTTGAGGAGGTTGTTGAGGCTGGCCATGAAGGCGGGGCGGGGGGGAGGGAGGAGGGAGCGACGGCGGACTAGTGTGACGGGGGAGAGGAAAAGGCAAGAGTAGGCGCACAAGTTGAGCTTGTGGGTCCATGACCCCCACTAGCCCTTTGTTTCGTATTAGATCCGACACCCGATCCAAACAAACGCACAGCCCTAAATTTACCAGCCATTCGCCCGAGCCTCGCAACATACACATATCGCAGCCTACAACGTACTGTACGTCCCTTTCCGCATCTTTGTGTATTTTTCCGTGATTTATGGACACGAATATAGAGTAAACCAGCGCACCCAAAACACAACAGCGTTTGATGTGGTTTCTCGGACTTCCGCGTGCCCGACTCGGAGGCACAATCGGAAACAAGCCCTAAAATACTGATCGCGAACTGATTATCCATAACGAGCGCGATTGCAATGCCGAGGATTCTCCTGCAGCTGTTTCTACGCAACCAGGCTTTCGTCTTTCGGTGTCCACAGCGGGACCAACCAAATTCGCAGATGCTCACTCCCATCAGGATATGTATATAGGTATAAACCAGCGGATAAAGAAATTTCTCTCGGTACGACGCGCAGGTGCAACCCGCTGACGAATGCGCAATCTGATAAGCTGGTGGTGGGATCGTTGCTGCCAACCGAAGCGCTCTCTGCTCGCACGCAAAAGAGCGCGGCTAAGCCTATTCAGGAAATATACAATGTACACACGCGCCGTCCAAGCAACGGTAATCGGCGTCAGTGGCGAATCGGTAGCCGCTGCTTGCCGTCATCAGTTGAAGTACATCCAGTCTGTGGTATATGATCCGGCCTGTCTACTTAAGCGGGCTGAAGGGGAGAGGTTCAAGGATGATAGAATCCATCAGCATAGAGAACTCCGCAGTCTAAATGAGAACGCCGGCAGCTCAGCAACTCGTCCCATTTGTTCCTTTGTGGATCTGAACGTACCTTTGACACCGTCTCCGACCAGCCGTCCAAAACCCAAGCCCTCTCGCGCAATTCCTTTCGGCTTTGAAGATCACTGATATTGTTAGGTGAGACGAGACAAAGTGACATGATCGACAGGTACAATGCAAATCAAAGCACTTACGGGTACTGCCACATGTGATGCACCTGGTGGAGGCGTCCAACCTGCGAGAACCAAGCCCCAACGGGCTCGACAAACTTACGACGCGCTTCGATACCCTTGCGCCTATCACGCAGTGTCAATTGCTTGTCAAAGCATATGGTACGCGGTTTACGTACCAGGTGTGCTCCCACTGCAGCAACGTGCCAGGGTGGAGTTGATACGTCCGCAACTCAAAAATGCCGCCTTCAGCGCGCGGAGGAACAGTTGGGAAAAAAGCGAACTCCTGGCAGAGCTGCTGATTCCGTGACGTCAGATAAGGTATCAACTTGCGGTAGGCGTTGAGATGCTAGGGTAGCAGTCAATCAAATCGTGATGGTGAGGGTCGAATGCGGCAGCATAAATGGGGGGGCACTTACCTCAGAGTTCTTGATCTTCTGGGTCGTCTTGTCGTAACCAGAGTAATTCTCGTACTCCAAGATATGGTCTGAAATAGCTGCCAGTCAGAATGCTCCGCCGCCTGAGGAAGAGCGCCACGTACAGAACACATCCTGATCGCCAACCACGGTTTCCCAGCTACCGGTAAGCTTCACATGCAACTCTGGATCATCCTTGATAGCTGTATAGTACGCCTCCCTGAAGCTGTCATGAGCACGCGTCAGAACTGGTGAAGGACGAAGTAAGCTTACGCGGCTTTCTTGTACTCTTGCACCGAATCGGGCTTGACCTTGTGTACTGCAAGAGCAGCCCCCCCGTCAGACAAAGGTACGTCGAAGCACTTTCATGACGAACCTTCGAAGCCATGGACATACTTCCCCCTTGCCACGAGCCTAGAATGCTGCTGGATTTGCACGTCACCCTCTTGTTTCGCTTCCGGAGATCCATGTAATAAGGACTACGCGCAATAGCGTCACTTCTTGACGTCCTACACAGATGAGGTCCCTACCTGAACCGAGATAGCCCTTCTGGCATGGGTCTGTACTGCCACTCGAGGAGTGTGCTTCAGTGTTTGTGCGCCCAGACGAGCCAACATGATGGCGTTGCGTGTCTTGCGGAGGACCGAGTTAAGTGACAGAGGTGTTTAAGGAGTGTTAAGCACGGACAGACAGGTCAGTAGACCAGCAGAGACTTGGAAGGTATAGATGGACAGCAGAGAGCAAAGCGGCCGGAGGATGGGACGCGTTGGTTGCGGGGTAGCTCATATGCCGCGGGCGGGGCAACTGCAACCGCGCGTCTCCACGTGGCTGCGTACCTGTGGGGCGTCTAATGCCCTGTCGGTGGTGGCCACCGCTCTCGACATCGCTGGGCCGCCAGTGATCGACGTTGTCCCCAACCAAGCCGTTTTCAGGTCGCCATGATCACCCGCGAACAGATCTGGAGGGCGTTCCAAACAGTTGCCGTCCCCGTCCTGCTCGGACTGATCGCTCGCCAGATTTGGCCGACCCAAGTAGAAGAAACGCCCAAATCCCTCTATCTTCCCCTCCTCGCCGACATTGACTTCATGCCTAGGAAGCTCCCAGTGACCTACCGCACTGATGCCTCCGACTTCGACGCGTATGAACGGATTTCAGTGCTTCAAGATGTCGTCTCGCAGGGAAGCCCCAACGTCACTGCCGTGATCCTCAACTGGTCTCGCTTCCCGAACGTCATGCTCATCACTTCCCTCTTGTGCGGACCCTGGCTCCAAGGAACAATTGCCGAGGTGTTCATTTGGAACAACAACCCGAGGAGGCTCACTTACGAAGTGTGCATACCATGCTCATCCCAAACGCTCGTTCATCCGGGCCGACTGAAGGTTTCTTGCAGGATATGAAGAACACGGGATGTCCTAAGTCGAAGTTGCGGATTCATAACGCTCCTGCAAACTCGCTCTTTCAGGGGCGATTCCTCGCTTGCGCTCAAGCCAACACACCCTACTGCTTCATCCAGGTGAGTGCACGCGCGCCGTCCTCCCCCATTTGAGCGGCTGATATATACTTCACAATGCAGGACGACGACTACCTCATCCGCCCGGAGATCATTCAATCCCTCCAAGCCCGTATTTCCGAACCCGATGCTTCCCGGGCCATACACCTGTTGCCGCCACACGAGCATCTCTCGACGACGTTACGGGAGACACATGTTTCAAGATCTCCCGATCGGGAAGTCTCGGACATCCACACGTCGTTCGCCTGGCTAGGCCATGGTACGATGTTGCGTCGATCAGAGGCGCAGGGTTTCCTCAATCTCTTACGGCACTTGGATGCGCCCGCTGATGACGTGCATATGGCC